>NW_006383017.1:6662643-6671148 GCF_000327345.1 Myotis davidii | reverse complement strand
ACAGGGGCCCTCCCAACCTGTTGCTCAGGGGAGGGGAACTCTTGCAATATTCTGAGGAAAGAATTTTCCAAGACTCGCACGGCAGGATGAGTGATTTTTATTTGTGTAGATTTAATCCCAGAGTTTCCAAAATCCCATTTCCCTTTGTCCAGTCATAGAAGAGTGCAGCTGGGGCTTCAGTAGGGATAAAATCAACGTTGTATCCAGAGTTTCTGTTCTGTATCAGAGCAGTGTCCATCCTGCATCAGACTAGCTTAGCTGTGCTCCCTGCTGCGGTCCATCAGCCCATTGCCTGAGGGGTCCACAGGCCCACATGGCTATGGAGGAATCATGGGTGAATGCAAGGGAGCAGGAGCCAAGGACCCCAGGAGCCAAGAGTCCAACGCAACCGGAGAGGGGATTCCTTTGTTGAGGGCCGTGGTCGGCAAACTGCGGCTCAGCAAACCGCAGCTTGCGAGCCACATGCGGCTCTTTGGCCCCTTGAGTGTGGCTCTTCCTAAGCCTTAGGAGTATCCTAATTAAGATAATAACAATGTACCTACCTATATAGTTTAAGTTTAAAAAATTTGGCTCTCAGAAGAAATTTCAATCGTCGTACTGTTGATATTGGGCTCTGTTGACTAATGAGTTTGCCGACCACTGGTTGAGGGCATTATGTACCGCCAAATGCATGAATCGAGCATCTCTTTCCCCAGGTTTGACTGTCAGACGAGTACTTTTCCTATGTCACCCCAACTTCGCTGGGCATGCATCTATCTCCCCTTTGTTGGACCCCTTCTCCCAGTGATCTGCAGGGAATGGGCTGATGTTTCCCTGGGGAGTGCAGAATTGTAGCTTCCTGGTGAAGCTGCCCAAATGACGTGCCTATAATATCTGGCTTCCCTTTGCTCCTTTCCTGTTATTAATAACTGGATAATTACAACAGTATCATGTCCACTCCATCAGCAAGTTCTATCTTTAAAATATAGACCTCGCGTGGCCCAATGAGTTGACATACTTTTAATACATCTATGCTATGGACTACATTACCGCTACTTACGATACTCAACAGTTTCCAGCTGGAGTGGCTCAGTCGGTTGAGCATTGTCCTGCTGCTGGTTTGATTCCCAGCCAAGGGCACATGCCCAGGTTGTGGGTTGAATCCCCGGTCAGGATACTATGGAAGGCAACCAAACCATGTTTCTCTCTGACATCGATGTTTCCCCTCTCTCTCCCTTCCCCCTTAAGCGTGTCCTCAGGTGAGGATTTAAAAAAGAAAAAAACAAGATGCTCAACGATTTGTGATAAAGATCTGATTGCTTCTTTTCACCTGCTTCCTAGTGTTCCTGTCCTTGCCCTGATTTCTCTCACTTGGACACTGTAACGGCACCTGATTGGGACCCTTGCTACTCTGTTCATGGCCTGTTCAACTCTGTAAAGCCAGACGATCCTTTAAAAATGAATCATGGCATCACTCGTCTTCCCATCCCCCTTAGAATAAAGCAGGAAGTGTTTTCTCTGGTTTCCGTAACCTGGCCCCTCGCTTTCATTTTCATTTCCAACCTCTTTTTCACTGCTCTGCGGCAGTTTCTCTGGCCTTCTTGCCCTACCCACAACATGCCCACCCTATTGCCACATCAAAGACCTGACCCTGAACCCCCTCCAGGAATGCTCTTCCCACCATCACCTTTGCAGGGCTCTCAGTTTTGATGGCACCTCCTTAGCCAGCTTTTCCTTATCACCAATCTAAAGTAGCTTCTCTCCTCTCCACCCCCCCTCCTCCCTCCAAGACATTTCCAAGCCCTTTCACCTATGTTGCTCTGAGACACTTTCTAATGCTTTAACCCAGCGGTTCTCAACCTGTGGGTCGCGACCCCTTTGGGGGTCAAAGGACCCTTTCACAGGGGTCGCCTAAGACCATCAGAAAACACATATATAATTACATATTGTTTTTGTGATTAATCACTCTGCTTTAATTATGTTCAATTTGTAACAATGAAAATACATCCTGTATATTGCATAATTACATTATGATTCATAACAGTAGCAAAATTACAGTTATGAAGTAGCAACAAAAATAATTTTATGGTTGGGGATGACCACAACATGAGGAAGTGTATTAAAGGGTCGCGGCATTAGGAAGGTTAAGAACCACTGCTTTAACCTATGTTTCCTACAAAAGACTTATTCCCTCTTGAAATTAAATGCTGTATCTCTTCACATCCATATTTGCTTTCTACCTTTCATAGTAAAATGTAAGTTCCATTAGAGTAGGGGCTTTGTCTTGGTCATGAGTGTTTCCCAGGCCCTAAATTAGTGCCTGGCATCTGTTGGGACCTCAGTAAATATCCTATAAAATAAAAGCCTAATATGCTAAGTGTCCGGTCGTCCGGTCAGCCGTTCAACCAATCAAAGCGTAATATGCTGATGACATGCTAAGGCTGCTCAACCGCTCACTATGATGTGCACTGACCACCAGGAGGGCAGACGCTCTGATCGGTAGTTTAGCTTGCTGCTGGGGTCTGTCTGATCAGGACTGAGCGAGATGGGCTGGACACACCCTGGACCCCTCCCACAATCCCTCCCTGACTGGCCAATCTCCCACAACCCTCCCCAGCCCCAGTCGTGCACCAGTGAGGTCCCTCGGCCTGGCCTGCACCCTCTCGCAATCCAGGACCCCTTGGGGGATGTCAGAAAGCTGGTTTTGGCCAGATCCCGCAGGCCAGGCGGAGGGACTCCACTGGTGCATGAATTTGTGCACTGGGCCTCTAGTTTAATAAATAAATGGAATATAAGAATCTATATAATGGTAAATGTATAAATCATTTGAACTCTAAGATTTTATTAACTCATGTCATTGTAACAATAACTATATTATTGTTTATAAACTATAATATCTGCTAATGATCATTGAGCTAAGTCCTCTAAAAGGATCATCCCATGCAGTAAACACAACACACCTATGGTGGAGTTACTATTGTGATCGCTACTTTGCGGATGAAGAAACTGAAAAATAACAGAAGCTAAGGAACTTGCCCAACACCACAACCTGGGGAGCCAGACCATGAGCCCATTGCTCACTCCAGGCCCCTGCTTGTCAACACCATGTGATATTCTTGGTGTTTCTGGGTGCCTGCTGTGGGCTTGACATGAGATATACATTGAAAAGTTGTGAGCTCCCTCAAGGGATTATCATTGTATGCCAGGGGAGCCAGAAATGGAACCAACTAGGAAACAGTACAAGAGTGGACTTCTGGACACTCCACAAGCAGGCTGCTCTACCGGACAGCACAGCATGCTGGGTGATAAGCAAAGATTTGTAATATAATCATCCTATGGAAAATTCGCAGCTATTAAAACACTCGGATTTCAGATATTAGGAAAATTGGGCTCATATAAAAATGCACTTATCTTGAGTAAAACATGCAGATGTGTTGGTTTTTTTAACTGAAGGACATTCTGGATAGCACTGCAGGCGTGTGGATATGGTCAGTCACATGTGATCAGAGACTGCACTGTGCTGGGAACATGCGAGCCACCAGGTGCATGCAGTTGGTTATTTAGTGGCTTTCACATTCCTAGGACTAGGGGATAATCCCTGCTCATGGTATAGGAAAACACTGATCTGCTAAGCAGCGTGGGTGACAGGGCCTTTCAAAATGAGCTATGTCAGCTACATCCCCTAACTTGAAGGTGGGAGCCAAAATCATTTGCTTTTTTTGGTGTTTCATAATATTTAATATGGTTTCCTGGCACACACTACATAATTGCGTCTTGGTTTATTTTCTTTTCCTGGCTTAATGTCTAAACCACACATCTCCATGTTGCTTCGTTGAGCCTCCACTAAGATGATAGGCCCACAGCCAGCACCTGAGCTGGTGACGCCCATGTGCTAGGGGCTCGATATGGTTATTTCATAAGAGGCATTGGTCTATTTGTTAATTGTTGTGAGAATAACCAGCTTAAATCAGGGGGAGAATTTTTTAGCAAAATGCAGTGTCCTTTCCCTCTGGTCGGAACTGTGGATGGCCTCTTTTTACCCAACATATTAATTACATGGAGAGCAGCGCATTATTCTGTCCCTGGGAGATATCCAGGCTCAGATCCTGGGCAATCGGGTTTCCCCAGGGTTGTGTTTATGTGGTGGGTGCCGTTTTCTGCAAAGGGCTCATTACGTTGGAACTTGCCGGATATACTGAGGAACACAAGAGTCTCAAGGCCCGTGATAAAAATATGAACCCCGGAGGCTTTGAGCTTAAGGTGGATAACATTTTTGTAGTTCCCAGAATCCTCAAAGCTGCTGATTATGGATGCTTTCTGTATAAAATCCAGTTCGCCTTCTTCATTCACTGCATTTTTAAAAGGATGAAACTCTCCCTGGGCTACCTGGCTGCGCCTGTTTCTCTCCACTCCTGTCTGCGAGTCCCAGGCACACGTGGTGGAGGTGGGGACGCTCCTCTTAGAAAGAAGTTGTCTTCACCAGGTCCCTGTCTGGGCAGATCGGTCTAGAAGTCTCGGGTATGCCGGCTGACTGAACAGGTTATTTTAATTACACCTGGATGTGGCGCTTCCTGTTCTAGTTGAGTGATGGTTTCTTGTGCCTTTGTCTTGTCTGCTGCAGGCACAACCCGCTCTCCCAGGGAAGGAGAAGTGCCCGGCGTGGACTACAACTTCCTGACTGTGAAGGAGTTCCTGGACCTCGAGCAGAGCGGGACTCTCCTGGAGGTCGGCACCTATGAAGGTGAGCTGCTCCCGGCAGCGAGGACATCTCTCTCCCAGCCCCCAGGGGACCCAGGCCATCGGGGCAGAAGGGCTGTGTGCACTAGTGAGGTCTAATACCAGAGGAGATTGCAGGTCACCCTACTGTGAATAATAAGATGTGTGGACTAGGCTTTGTGTAGCTCTTTAAAAGTAGTTAGTTTTTGTGGTATTTTCTTCTACAAGTTTTCCGATTTAATTTATTAATTTAAATATGTGTGTTTTGTTTATCAATATGGACATGTGTGGTATTAGCAGGAAGGGGAAGAAGACTCCATCAGTCACAAAATAAGGAGTGTTGTTTTCATCTCGACAGAAAGGAATGGAATACCATTTTTACTACTAATTAATTTTAATGTGTTTTTCAGGTAGATAATACATTTACATGGTTCATAAAGAAAATATTTACAATGTTCATTGACTAATCTCTTCCATATACCGGTTACCACCTGCCTAATTTTCATTTCTTTTTCCTTCCAATACTACAACTAATGTTCTTAGTTTCTGATTACTGTTATGAAATTTCTTTATGTAAATATGTGTGTGTGTGTGTGTGCAATACATGTGTGTGTTTTATGTGTGTGTTCTTATTTCTTCCCTGTTTTACACAACAGGTAGTATATAATGCATGCATGCAACTTTATTCAACAGTATGTCTTACAATCTTTGCAGTTCAGTAACAGCCACTTCTTGTTTTCTTTTTTAAGTGGCTGTATGCTTTCTTTGTGTGGGCATACTATAACTATTTAACTAGCTCCCTTTGATAAATATTTTTAATATTTCAGAATACTATTACATTGAGTAGTATGGAGATAAATCATTTCACACAAGTTGAATCATGTCTATAGGATGAGATACCATGAGTGAGATTGCAAGGTCAAAACCAGATGTGGGGAAAATTAAACTTACATTTTCTGAAAGCAATATTACAGCTTGATTGCTCTTCTGAGTGTTACTGTTTGAGACAGGAGGATATAATATGCTATTAACTAGGTCAAATTATTAATTTGGTCAAATTATCATGGTGTATCTTTATGAACTCTGAGCATTTGGATTTATTGGACAATTACTGGGGCATTTTCAAGATTAGACTTAAAAACAAAGGGTAAGTACGAAGCTGACTTTTGTTAGGGACGTTGTGGCTTTTCTGTGAGAGCAGCCTCTGTGAGTCTGGGTGCGGATCCTGCCTTTATATTCTTTGTACCTGCTGCTCATTTCCAAATTGTGAGCATCCATTGGACACTGTTTAGATGATTGTCAGATTCCTGATTGTGAACTCAGGAATATTTCCTTTGAGTATTGCTAATGATCAGTTGTCTTACTTTCCGGGTGGTTTGGGCTGGGAGAAGAATCTCAGAAAGCCTGAAGCAAGAAGGGTTCATTAAGGACTCGGAGTGAGGCGAGGGCGGGAGAAGTGCCGGAGCCTCTTCAACATGCTGTCTTAGGGATGTGAGTCTAGTTAAAAATTCAAGGCTGAGGACAGAGCAAATGTGAATCCGCCTTGGTTAGCAGCAAGTGAATAGTCCTTTTCTGAAATCAGTCCTTATGCCCTCCTGGGGAGCTAGAGGCCCCTAAAATAAAAACTAGAAACATCCATTTACATTTCTGGAGAGGTTTAGGGTGAGAGAGTGGTTGTGCAAAGCCAAAGAGTGTTGAGTTGAAAAGGAAAGGCATGTGGGTTGGACAACTGGTCTGGGGAAAAGGGAAAACAAACTCATTTTATTGAGGTGTTTCTGTTGCGGGTCCATGGGTGGAATCACTGTGTTTTCCCATGTAATTTGACTGCTTGGCAGAGGTCGCTGTTACCACCACGCTGTGGAGGGGATGGTGAGGACAGGTAGCTCCTAGGACCTCTTCCGAGCTGTGCCTTTGGAAGGTTGTACAACTGGTTCCAGAATACTAGAGGGAACCAACCCAGCTCCGTGTGACCTCCACACCCCACATCTTTCCTGGAAACCTCAAAAGGAATATCCTAGATATAACTAAGAGTTGTTAGCACGACCTGCTGGTTTGTGGCAACAGAGAAAGGTTTTTCAAAAAATATCTGATCACCTCACATGACCTGGTCTTTCTGTGAATGTTGCTTAGCTGTTTGCGAGTTGAAATTTTCTTCTGCCCAGGATTAATCCGCCGCATGTTGAAGGCATTTGACGGCAGTGTTCTTTAGTGTTTGACCTTTTGGCTGTATGATTTCCTTACCAGGCGAGATGGCTCATCATTTTTGGAACTGACTGGAATCTATGATGTTGACTCTTATAAGCTGAAAGCACCGCGCAGTTTTTATTAAACGCCAGGTGGTGTGGTAAGAACGGGGCTGTATAGATTCTCGAGAGCCCCCTCTGCCTTCGCGCCCCCTGGCCACCCCTCCTGGCGGCTGCTGTCTGCTGGACGTGCAGGCGCAGGCTGCACTGTGGCTCTGCTGAGCCTGACTCTCAGCCCCTCAGTGGCCGAGCTCTGCGCCCTCCTGTGAGCTGCCTCATGCTCACATCTCCATTCTCTCTGGAAAAATGAGGATAATGACCGGGCCTCCTCACAGGTAAGATGAAATGAGATGCTAATTGGAAAGGCTGAGCAAGGTGTCTGACACATGTAAATTCTCCATCAGCGTCGGCTTGGACGCGGTTTATCTACACACGTGACTGGTCCTGGATGGCCGCCTCCGTGAGCCAGTAGGTTTGCTGGTAAAACCGCTTTACCCCCTCCCCAGGCGCTCACCATCGCTCTCCCTGCTCCAACTGCTTTTCTCTCAGCCTGTCCTGGTTCCAGAGAGGAACACTGTGCTGCAACAACACAGGACGCTTCACCGTTCATCAGTAAGAGTAATAAGTGTACGGAACGGAATACTTCCTGTGGTAAAGAACTTAAACATGTTTAAGTCCAGGCTGCTTCCCTTCCTCCCTGTCAGTAACCATGGCTACAGATTCTAGTACAAAGTTTCAGCGAAGTCACACATGAATGACATATGCATGTGTATTCTTGTTCATTTCACTCTATTCTTGCCCTTCACGCTTAGGTATTTTGGAGATCTTTCCACATTACCCCATACCGTGCCACTTTATTCTTTATAAATGCTGCACAGTGTCCCAGGGTATGAATATACGTAATTATTTTAACCAGTCGCCCTGTGGTAGATGGACACTGAGGTGTTTTTGTGCACAGTGTGACAGTGAGCATCCTGCATAAATCCCTCACTACGCTAGTTTGACTATGTCTGTCACCTGAGGGCCTGGCAGTCTCGTTTTAAAGAAGCCCTTTTATACCAGAACAGTTTGTTTCAACCATGATCTGTTGAGCACTTACTTTGGGTCACTGTCCTGAGCCCCAGGGTGTGATGTCCAGGTCAGAAGACCAAGGCAGCTCTGCCTTCGAAGGTGCTCATGCTTTTCAGTTATTTATCACACACCCAGTGTGTGCTGTGTGCTGGGTGCTCTTCAGAATGTGTTACATTCAGTAGCTCGCTCAGTTGACCAGCAATACCATGAGGTAGTTGTAATTTATCCCCACTTTGCAGAAGAAGAATGTCAGGCTCAGAGATGCCGGTTATCTTTTTTAGAATAATTTTTTACTTTTCGATTAGTGTTGACATACAATGGTATATTAGTTTCAATAGCAACATAGTTATTAGCCATTTACATAACTTACACAGTGATCACCCTGCTAAATCTAGTACCCATCTGACACCATAAATAACTAGTGCAGTCTCATTGACTGTATTCCCTGTGCTGCCGTTTACATGCCCGTGACTATTTTATAACCACCAATTTGTAC
>NW_006383017.1:6654352-6661268 GCF_000327345.1 Myotis davidii | reverse complement strand
AGAGAACTGCAGATTCCCCTTCCTTTTTTGGAGTTTGGACGTGCCCTGATGAGGCCCAGCTGTGAAGCAATGCAAGCTGCTGTGGGGCCTTGGGCCTTCTCTTGGAAATTCTGGGTCTGTCTAGCCCAGCTGCAGTTTTTTAGGTAATTTTCAGGTTGCAAAGGGCCGGGGCCTTCATATGCAAAAGCCTCTGCCACAGCCTGGATAGGGCAGCGTCTCAGGGAATCAAAGGGCGGAGCAAGCAGCTATGGCGGATTCTCAGCCCTGCCCTAAGGGGCCGCACATCTCAGTGTCCCGGTAATTGCTGCAAGCACCTCTGAGGGAAAGCCGCCCTCAAGTTCAGAGTTCTGTCCGCTGCCAGACAGTCCAGTTTCTCCCCGTATGAGTCCTGGGTCCCCAGAGACTTCCCAGAACCGGAGTTCAGAGAAGGCGGAAGCTTGTGACTCCCTCCCGATTCAAAAAGACAGCCGCATCCTCAGGTGCCAGCCCCTTTCCGCACGCGAACCTCTGTACCTCTGCACTTTACTTACGCAGCTCCTCTGGCTCTCAGTGTGCTTTTCTTTCCTTCTAGTTGTAGAATTTCCACTCAGCCAGCCTTCCTGTAGTTCTGGGTGATGTCTGTTTTGTCTTTTCGTTGTATTTTGAAGTTGTTGTGCGAGGCAGCAATTTCCCGGTATTTACCTATGCTGCCATCTTAGTTTCCCCAATTTGTACTTTTTAATTCCCTTTATCTACTACACCCAGCCCCTTTATCTCCCACCGACCCTCAATCTAGCAAACATCAGTTTGTTCTCTGTACCTCTTAGTCTATGTCTATTTATTTATTTATTTTGTTTTTTAGAGTCCACACGTAAGTGAAGTCATGTGGTATTTGTCTATTGCTGGCTGACTTATTTCACGTAGCATGTTGTTGCAGGTGGCACAATTTCATTTATTTTCTGGCTGAGAAATAGTCCATTGTATACATGCACCACTTCTTTATCCATTCATCTGTTGATGGATCCTTAGTTGTTTTCATATATTGGCTGTTGTAAATAATGCAGTGAACATAGGTGTGCATACATCTTTTCAAATTAGTGTTTTGGGTTTCTTTGGATAAATACCCGAAAGGGGAATTGGTGGTCCTTCTTTGTCTATTTTTACAGCCTTTAGTTTTAAAGTCCATTTTGTCTGATATAAGTATTCTCCTCGGCTTTTTTGTTTGTTTACATTTTCATGAAATATCTTTTTCCATCCTTTTACTTTCAGACTGTGTGTCTTTGAATCTGAAGTGAGTCTCTTATAGGCAGTATATGTAAAGATCGTGTTTTCTTATCTATTCAGCCACCTGCCTTCAGATTGGAGCATTTAATCAATTTACATTTGAAGCCATTGTTGATAGCTATGTCGTTTTTGACATTTTATTCTCTGTTTTTTGTATCTTCTTTCCTTCTTCTTAAAGAAGACCCTTTAACATTTCATATAATACTGGTTGGTGGTGACGAACTCTTTTAGCTTCTTCTTGTTTGGAAAGCTCGTTATCTCTCCCTCAATTCTAAATGAGAGCTTTGCTGGGTAGAGTAATGTATTGCATGCCATTCCCTTCTGTCCTGCTAAGTTTCTGTTGAGAAGTCAGCTGACAGTCTTATGATAGTTCCTTTTTAGATAAGTAACTGCGTTTTAAGTTTTCCTCTATCTTTAACCTTTGGCATTTTAGTTATGATGTGCCTTGGTATGGGCCTCTTTGGGCTCATCTTGTTTGGGACTCTCTGCACTTCTTGGGCTTATATGTCTATTTCATTTGGCAGGTGAAGGAAGTTTTCTATCATTATTTCTTCAAATGGGTTTTCACTTCCTTGCTCTCTCTTCTTCTGGTACCCAATGTTGAGAATGTTGATATGATTGATATTGTCCCAGAGGCCTCTTACACTGTTCTCATTGGCGAGGGGGATGCTTGTTTATTTATTTATTTTTGTTTTGTGCTTTTCCTGTTCTGATTGGGTGTTTTCTGCTTCCTTATCTTCCAAATTGCTGATTCTGATCCTCTGCTATCTCTACTCTGGTGTTGATTTCCTGTAGGGTATTCTTCATTTCACTTACTTTACTCTTCATTTCTGACTAGTTGTTTTGTATGTTTTCTATCTTCATATTTATGCTGCCTATCTCTTTATTGAAGTTCTCACTCACTAAGTTGTTCTACTTTCCCCCTAAGACCATTGAGCATCCTTATAAGCTGTGTTTTGAACTCTGCATCTGGTAGAGTCTTGTCTCCATTTTGTTTTGTTCTTTTTTTGGAAGTTTGTTCTCTTCTTTTGTTTGGAACATGTTTCTTTGTCCCTCATTTTGCCTCCATGTGTTTGTTTCTATGGATTAGGTAGGACTGCTATGTCTCCCAGTCTTGGTAGAGTGGCCTTATGTAGTCGGTGTCCTGTGGGGCCCAATAGGGCGGTCTCCCTGGTCAACTGAGCCTGATGCTCTAGGAGTGTCCCTTGTGTGGGTTGTATGTGCCTTCCTGTTGCTCTGCCCACTGATCCAAACCAGCTAAGGCTCCCCATATATTTTAGGCACCTTTCTAGCTGCTGCCCCAGTGCTGGAGCTCAGAGCTAGTGTAGCCACCAACTAGTAAGTCTGTGTGCAGGCCCATTAAGAGGAGTGTCTGGGAGTCCCTCAGCCTTCTGTCTCAGCCACAATTTCCCCTGGATTGCACAACAAGGAGTTCTGGGGAATTCCCTTCCTGGCACTTTCGCTTGCATTTTATCTGGAAACCCTAGTTGTTAGTATTGGACTACATTGGTGGTAGTGGTGGTGGTCATGAGCCCTTAAATACAGAGGTACTTATGTGATTGAAAAGCTGGACTTGGTGAAGTGCTGGTTGTCATAAGGAGGGAAAGAAGCAGGCGATGATAACCCTCCTAGCATGACTTCTCGTTTCTTTCTTACATACCTGGATATGCTGCTACCATTTGCTGAAATCAGAAACACTGAGAAGGCCAGGTGTGGTGAGGCGGGACCAGGGGGCTCCTGGATGAAACTGTCCAGCCCCCCCAGCTATAGTGCCGACACTTACATAGACCCCAGAAGAGTCAAGGCCCTTCCCAACTGCCACCCCTCACGAGGCATAGAGCTCAAAATCGATCTCCGCTTTGCAATTGGAACCAACTTCTCTTTCTGTCACTAGGCAGAACCAACATCAAGCCAGTCAAGGCAAAGAGGACGAGGGTGAATGTGTCTTTTCCTTTGGTCCTACTTCCTTGTTATGCACTGAGCTCATTTATTGATGCGGTGGTTGGAATAAATCAGTTACACCATCTCCCTTTTGTCTTACTTTCCTTTTTATTTCCTGTTGCCATTTTTGCTTAGCAAGACAGGTTGCTGCTCAGCCCGCCCGTGGACTTCTGTGTGAGAAAGTTTACAAAGGAGGAACGGATCTGTGGGGGAGGTTCCAAACACGCCTGTTTTACAAATGCCTCTGCGCAGTGGAGGCTGGTATACAGTGTGAGCACGCAGAGCGCTTCCCTCGGCGTGGAGTGCGGTGCCAGGGCGACATTTCAAACTGCCGTGAAGGGGTGCATATTTCTGCATGTTAATTAGAAGGGGGGGGGCGTCAGCATTCAATAATGTCATTGTTTTGCTTCCTAGAAGGTCTGCAAAAAAGCAGCTGCCATGGGCGTACTTTGGGGGGACACACAGATAAAAGCAGGGGTGAGGAGAGTTCTTGTTTGTCATTGAGGAAAGGAGGCGGCTGGAGCCCTGCTCTTGGCAGGCCTTGGCAGCCTTCTGCCTCGACAGCTCTGTTGGCAAACTCTGCCATGAATGTTCTCTGTTGATAATGAAAGGAACCGGAGGGCATCTGTGTTGCTATTGGCTGCTCCTCTGCATAGGAAGACGGGAGGCCGGGGGCCAGGGAAGTTCGCTTGTGGAGGTGAGAGCAGAGATGTTGGAGAAGCACAGATCTATGTGTAAATACCAGTCATCACTCATGCATTGTGTGACTTTTAGTTTCTTTTAATGAAATGGGAATACTAATGCCTTTTTCTGTAGGACTGCTAATAAAGATTACAGTAAGTGACTATATGGCTAGTGACATATGGTAGGGGCATAATAAATGCAACTTTGGTGAATGTCCTTTGAATATGTATTTGGACCACAATGCCCTCTTCTACTGTGTAAAGCTTTCATTTGCCCACAACATCTGGCACGTTTAAGAATACTGAGTTTACCACATGCTAACTCAAAAGCCAAGCACATCGCTGAGTACTCTATTACAATATCTAATTTAATATTCACAAAAAACATATTAGGTGGGTACTGTTCCTATCTTTATACCGTGGGAACTGCAGCTGGAAAGAGGGAGGCCTTACCTGCTCAGAGTCACAAAACTAGTAATTGCTGTTGCCCTCTTCTGTCTTTTATTTAAAGCCAACTGACTCTGGCAAGAGCAAACATCTATTATAGGATGTTGGCTATTGTCCCGTGCACATAAGTCATAGTCCTGTAGGGCGGAGCAGGTAGGATAAGGAAGAGTGAAAAGAAAGGGATGCGGATTTTGTGAATGATGCCATTAAGTGCTGAGCCAGCGAGTGGCGAAGTGAAGTGAAGCGGCTCTGGGGTGATTCACGTGTAATTGGACTGGAAAGAAGCTGCCCTGAGTCATGCTATTACAAACCAGATCCGCAGCATAGCGATGCATGCTGCAATCCATGGGTGCAATCCATGGGTGCTGTCTCCCAAGTGACAGTTCGTGCCTGGCACCAGGGTGGATGTGGGGCTGCGGTGGCGCCTAAGAACAGATGTGGTCCCTGCCTTCAAGGGCTTCAAGTCTAGAGGTAAGGACAGGTATTGATTAATCAAGCAGTTTGATAAATACAGCAAAGCGCGTTGGGAAGGAGGGGGACAGGGTTCCCCGAGAACATAGAAGAACCTGGAAGGGCGGCATTGGTCCAGTGTGTGGGGTCAGATACTGTCCCTGAGGATGAGTGGGTGATGGCGGCACAGGAAGCAGAGGGAAGGCTGTTAACCAGAGAGGAGCAGGTGCACAGCCGTGCGAAGAGGTGGGCACAGCTTGCATGTGGGGCTGAAGGAAAACGAGTGGGATGAGAGCAGAGCGAGCAGCAAAGAGCAACCTCGAACTGGGCCTGCGGAGCCAGCAAGGCCAAACGTGCGTGGCCTGGGGCCAACGCCAAAAAGGAGTTACACCAGTGTCTGTGTCTTTATGTTCTATAGTGTAGCCATGTCAAAAGCATAGCTTTTGCCCATCCCCCCCCCCCCAAAAAAAGTGTTTTGCCCCCTTGGGGCTGACACTGCCCCATGGAAAACGTCTGCTCCCGACTCCCAGCTACAGGTGGTCACTGCCATGCTGTCCTACGCTGTCCTGTAGGAAGAAGACAAGTCTCCCCCTCCCCCACCCCACACACAATCATAAAAGGAACCTGGGACCAGGGGACAACCCTGGACCAGCCAGGCTGAGGCCAAGGAAGGCATTTCTACTGCTTTGGGTCTGGCTGGTCTTCATCTACCAAAGAGGAGTAAGTCCCCAGTGCCAACCATATAGTGCTTGGCATTAAACGCTTCTCCGTCAGGAAATACACGAGTGAATATTAAATGTGTGCAAAGTGAGAGGTAGTCTAGATTTGATTCATCCTCGCTTAAAACTCAGGGAGCGGTTCTCCTTAAATATTTTATCAAGCTCTAAAAACTATTTGCTGCCCCCATTAATTTTTAAATGCATGTCAGAAGGAAATGTTTGCTTTGGCTTGGTGGTGGTCAGAGACTGCCTGTTAATTAAGGCGGCAGAGGCTTCCCGCTGCAAAGGGCCTGCCCCCCTCCAGCCACCACCCCTGTTGAGTTTTCTTGTAGAGCCAGTTCTGCAAATAGCAACAGAGAGGCACACATTCCGCTTGGGAGGGCGCCCGGCCACCTCGTGGAGGCGGAGGGAGCCATCTCCCATCTCCTAGACACTGTGCAGCCTGCCAAGTGATGACCCAAATTAATTTTTTAATCACTTATAATTCTTTCCATGACTTTTATTTAATACCATTCAGTGAGGCATATATTCTTCCCAGGGAGTCCCTGGTGTGCTGTCAGGCTTGTCTCTGTGCCACGTCGGCGGGGCTGGTTATTTATGACCAGAGTGCCAGCTATTGGCAAGGTGGGGAGTTGGCTGGGAGGGAGGGGATGTGCACTCACGTGGGAGGGCGGGTGAGGCCGGGGAGGGGGAGAGTGAAGAGGGTGGCTGAGGCCCTGGAGAGGCCGAGAACTGTGGCAAATGGAGAGCATGGTTTGAAACATTCCGTTTTTAAATGTTGGTCCCTAACTGAAATATTTTTTTTAACATGTGAAAAAAATATCTGTAAAGGAAAGTTGAACCTCTGCAATGAGAAAACCCCTGGGTAGAGCTTTTCTGCGAAGGCCGGAGCCCTGTGGACGGTGAGGACTGCCCGAGCGATCGGAGGAATAACACCTCTGCTTCCACACCTTCTTGCTCACGGGCGCCTTCGGGAAAGCCAGGTTCCTGAGAACCTGGGAGGTGGCTGGGGCTGGTGCTGTTGCGGAGAGAAGCTTCCCAATTCACAGGGACTGTATGAGACTGAGTATCAAACTTCCCACAGTTGTCTGGGCCTTGGCAGGCTCGCGTGCTTATTCCTTTGCATCAAGGAGTAACACCTGGTTGCCAGTGATCAGCATTTGAGACACACTGTGTCATTAATCCTGCCAACGAGGTGTGACCGGCCTCAGTGTAAAGATCAGAAACGGGCACTGTCGACATGAATAAGCATGTGCCAGGCCCCATGCTAGCGGGTCGGCATGGGCAGGGGCTTCCAATGGACCACCTCGCCTTACCCTCATAGCGGGTGTTCTGGGAGGAAACCGGACGCTCTGAGGATCCAGTTTTACAGAGAGAACAGGATTTTTGCAGGTGAAATAACTGGCCCAGGGT
>NW_006383017.1:6643855-6654293 GCF_000327345.1 Myotis davidii | reverse complement strand
TCTTTACCAACATCGCGTGCTGAGCACCGCTAATGCCCATCCGTTCCGTTAGATCAACCCAAAAGGCATTGCTGGTGATTGGCAGTTTGTCTTCTACATCGGCATTTGGATGTGGTTCCACCTAAGGAGATGCACCTTCCCTGTCTCCAGTCATCATAAACTAGTTTCCAGAAACAGGAAACAATAATGGACGAGTGGATTCTGCGGGGGTGCTTTTTGTTGTGTTTTAGAAATCTGCTAATCATTTATTAATTTAAGGAAGACCCTGGACTTGGAAACGGAGGAAAATCCACACACATTTGTCAAATTTAGGTACCACTTGTACTTCCTAGACATTTATTTCTGTCATGAACAAGATTTCTAAGTTTTAACTGATTCTTAAATGACGGTGGTTTTATGAAAATTACTTCAGTTTAATGGCCCTGAAAAAGTGATATGATTGTAAAAATATATTCCACACCTTTCAGTGGAACAATTACTTGTACACATTGCCTTAGATCAACCTGTAAGTCAGAAAAACACATGGTGCTTTGATGTGATTGGAAGGAATTGGAATTAAATTTAATAAAAGCTCTACTTTTTGTTCACTATAAACATTTTTTTTTAAAAGTTAGCTTTCTTCCCTAAACCTTTCTGATAGCCTTCGGTTAGTGGGAAAGTCAGCCCGTAGCTGAGGGACAGTGAAGCCGAGTCCGGGCCCTGTGTGTGCTCCTTCCTCACATACCTGGCAGCCCCTGAAACTCACATGGGGCCTTTCCTCTGGCTGGTTCTGCTGGTCCCTGTGCCTTGAAGTTGGAACCTGGAAGGACTGTGGGAAGAGAGGGATACGTCGGTCTCCGCCTGTGACCTCGGGTTCAAGCCTGGTGCCATCAGCCGCGGCCCTTTTCAGTTGGAGGGTTCAGAGTTCCCCCATGACCACCTTGCACCCCCTCAAAGAGAGTGAGTGTGTATATCCATACACTTGGTGATTCAGAAATTATTTTAAAGAGATAATACTCATTGAAAAAGTTTTAATTATAAAAATCAAGCTTAAAGGAAGCAAATTCTTCATCACTGGTGTCTCATGCAGAAGTTACTGCCTCCTTATTCTTTGTGCTTCTATAATAAAGTGTATGTTTTTAAATTTTTGTTTTATGTGATTGTGAATTGAGGTTAGACAGTGGGATGAGAGCCTTGGAAAGGATCGGGGTTTCTTGTGATTTACAGGTTCTTTGCTAAGCCAGATCAGCAAGCCTGGCTTAGGACACGTCTTAAAGGGCTCAGTACACCTGGCCCGCCCGGCTTTCGCTAAAGCCCCGAGATGGGGACTGGATCACGGGCTTCTTAATGTTGATGTTTTTTATCATCCACTCACAGAATAGTATTGATTATAAGCTGTATTTTTCCAGCTTTGGCCATTTATGAATCACCTTCATGATTTTTGTCCATATCTAACATAATGTCTATTTACAGGTTTGTTTAAAAGCATACTTTTCAACTTAAATTTTCAAAAAGAAACTCCTCACTACTATTGCTGTGCTTTATTTAGTTGATTAATTTCTTATTGTATACTAGAGGCCCGGTGCACGAAATTCCTGCACTGGGAGGTGGGGGCTCCCCACAGGGATTGGGCCTAAGCCAGCAGTCAGACATCCTTAGCGCTGCTGTGCTCACCAACCGTGAGCCTGGCTTCTGACTGAGCAGCACTCCCCTGTGGGAGTGCACTGACCACCAGGGGGCAGCTCCTGCATTGAGCATCTGCCTCCTGGTGGTCAGTGCGTGTCATAGCTACCAGTTGTTCCACTGTTTGGTTGATTTGCATATTAGCCTTTTATTATATAGGATAGTTGCCTTTTTTAAACTGTAAGTTAAAAAAGTCAATTTTAAAAATACTGTTTTTATTAATTTTTTATTATTTTATTTTTTTCATCACCATTTATCCCCTCTCTGCCCTCTTCCACCTCCACTCCCCACCCCCCACAATCACCACACTGTTGTCCTTATCCATAATTTTAAAAGTAACCTTTAGGCCTTAGCTGTTTTGGCTCAATAGATAGGGCATCAGCCCCCCAAGGACTGAAGGTTCCTGGATTCGATTCTGGTCAAGGCCATGTACCCTGGTTGCAATGTCAATACCCAACCCTGGTCAGGGCACATGTGGGAGGCAGCCAATCAATGTGTCTCTCTCACATCAATGTTTCTCTCTCTCTGTCTCTCCCCCTCCCTTCTTCTCTCTCTAAAAATCAGTGGGAAAAATGTCAAGTGAGGATTAACAACAATAACAAAAAAAGTAAGCTTTGTATTACTACCATGATTTACTAATTAGATTTTTTTCTAGTTCACATTAAAATATAAACACTTATTCAAATTGAAAAGTCCATCCATGTACCACCCAGGAGCACATTCTGGTTGGATCTTAACCAAACTTTGGGGGAAAGTGGCTGAGAAAAGATGGGTAATTACTAGAAGAATGACACGTAAGGGTTTCCACCGTTGACAGTTTCTGTTAAAACTTGGCAAGGTCGTTCCCACCCAGGATGACCCTGAGCGCTAAGCCTGCCACTCAGTTGAAGAGGCGCCACGTGGTGTCACTGCCCTTCTTTGTAAAACCTTCCCTCGTGAGGAGCCCCTTCTGAAGGGAAGGTGACCTCCCCTTGGTCGGCCTGGAGGGTGCAGCCAGTAATGAATTTTTTATGTTCTGTGAGGCGCACTCTCAATTGGACTCAGCATTCTACTAGTGCATATGTGTAAACAGGTGACCAATTGGAATTCCGATGTAATGAGGGTGAAGTGTTGCTATTCAGCACAGCCGCCTTTGTTTTGAGTCTAGTAAGTTCTTTGCACCAAAACAATACAGGTTTCCTTCCAGCTTCTGAAATGTCCAGCTGGATACCAACGACATCTTTTCCAACCCATTTCAGAAGCGAAATACAGTCTGTTCTGGGCTTTGTTTTGTTTTGTTGTTTTTTCCAGCTTAAATACATTATCTTAAAATGTGCTGAGACAGTTGGATGTGAAGTCTTGAAAAAAACAACAACAAAGTATTCTTTCTGAAACATGCAAATGTGTCTCCCCGTTGCCTAGGAAACTATTATGGGACACCCAAACCTCCCAGCCAGCCGGTCAGTGGGAAAGTGATCACGACGGATGCCTTGCAAAGCCTTCACTCCGGCTCCAAGCAGTCGACCCCCAAGCGAACCAAGTCCTACAATGATATGCAAAATGCTGGCCTAGTCCATGCGGAGCTTGAGGAGGATGACGGTCCTGAAATGAACAGCAGCTTCACAGGTAAAGCCCGGATGGTGTTCCCTGTCCCCGGACTTGGGGAAAGGGGGTGGTGGGAGGCTTTTTGCAAATTGTAAGGTTTCTATTCTCGAGAGGAATTAGGAAGGGTCACCAGGATTCACACTGACCCTTCATGCTGGGAAGAGGTGTCTTTTCCTGTGTATTTATCACATTGCTTCGCAAGACTGTTCTAACTTCGCCCAAATATCTGAAAGGGGCTAGAGGGACAGGTTTGTAGAGAAAAACTAGTGTTGTTTCTGCCTCTTGAAAACTGCGTAGAAGGCTATTTGTATATTGTCTGTTAATTTCCTGGCCTGACACTGCTCCATTGTTATGGCTGACGGCTGGCAAAGGGGAATATGAGAATTGGTTTAACAGTTTAATAACAAGCTATGCCCTTTGGAAGGCTAGTACCATGTGCATCATACCTTTGTGAGTAGAGCTAGAGCGGAGATACATCATGTGTCTATTAACATGGGGATATTTTACATCGTATGCCCTATACGATGGGAAATAATAAACGCCCTGCTTGCCTGTTGCATATGCGTTCTGTATCAGATGGCACATATTACTCATTGTGTTACCTACTTGTCTATATTCAGGCTGCCAGCCCCCACACTTAGGTAAGACCCCTGTATTTGATGAAGGGGTCTTCAAGGACAGGCCTCTGGAGGTGGCTATCCTGTTGGTCTTGGACATTTCCAGGAAGCACCATTCACAGAAACTATGATGGATGTTCCCCGGGTTGGTGCAGTGACCTAGAACTGTCCAAAAATACTTTTCACTCTATGGGGGTTTGACCTTATATAGTAACTCAGAACGTAACAACTGCCTGATAGGTGAGTTACTACCGTCTACTAGTATTATGCTGCAACTGTGAAGAATATCTTGTTTCTTCTATTTTTCCTATACTTAAATATTTTCTCTTAATATTTTAGGGTTACAGTTCTTTGCAGCACATGAATCTTCCTCTCTCATATTGACCTCTTCCGACTTCACCACATTCAGCCATTACTTGGTTAGACTTAATTCCAATAAAGGGGAGATTACTTAACCTGTATTTTCTTCCTTGTGCTACCAAGTGTAATGGAATATTTAGGGGAAACTTTGTGTTACTTGAATGCTTTCTACAGCCTATATGGGCCTCTCTGAGGTTTTCTCATCTTTTAAAGCTCAAAAACCTAAAATTCCTCAACATGGCAATTAAAAACATTCTCGATGACTTGCTTATCTACCAGTGGCCTGATCCCTCTGCAAGACTCATTGGAAAAAGCAGGAGGGGGCCTGGTTTGCTCTCCTAGCTTGCTTCTTAGCCGTTTCTCATTATGAACATCGTATCTACTTCTCACATTTGCAAAATAACCAGCTAGGATTAAGTCATGCCTGTGTTCCCCCTTCCAGCTCTAAGAGTTTGATTCCATGAAAATTGCCATTTTCTCTATTAGAATGGGCCAAGCCAGAGCAAACTTGTAGCTTCAATAGCTAGGAGAAACTTGCCATCCTTTACATATTGAAACTAGGTTCTTTCAACCAGTTAGAAATAAATATTTTATGGATTTATAGTTAGTAGCTCTCATTGAAATGAAAGCAGATTTGAAAAGTCAATATTTCTTTTGAAAATAGCTAATATTTTAATGCTTAATCTTTCAACACATAAGAAGAGCAAATCATGATATAACCCAAAACACAGACGTGGACACAGAAACAGAAGTCATGTGGCGTCACGTGCTGTGAAGCAGTCCTGCCAAGCATCTGGGTGGGCCCCAGGAAGCTTGCACCTTTATTTGTCCTTCATTTCTTACGTAGATTTCTTGGGAGAAAGCGCATAGGGGTAGTTGACTCTAGGTTTGATGCCTTTCCTATTTCTAAGACTAAAATCTCTGTCTCTAGAAGCCATGCCTCAGAAAATCTGTCCTCATTAAACTTCCACTTGAAATCCTGGCATCAAAGGAAATGCTTTCTACAGCCTATATGGGCCTTTCTGAGGTTTTCTCATTTTTCTTCTGGGCGCAGATCATCTTTGCTAGCATCAGTCTGATCATTAGTTTCTGCACAAAACAGTGGCACCTGGTTGTCTTATTCGGATGCCTGCTTTAATGCCAAGAAATCCGATGGGTGCACAGAGAACTGGCCTCAATATACACATTGATGGGACATCCTCCATATGTAAGGAACGTGTTGAATGAGTGCCCCCTCACTTACCAAACTACAGCTGTGACAGCTGATAACCCATCATACACTAATCATGTAAATTCTTTCAAATAATTGACACTACCCCGTCTATGATACGTGTATCAAACCAGCTGTGTCAAAGCATCTTGCACTCTGAACCCCTTTAATAGCAACCCACCAGCCACTTTGAGCATAGAGTAGCAATAGCATAAAGATTGCATGTTAACAGTCTCTCCTGGTGATTCTTATGTATGTGTAAGTGGGGGAAGTGGACCTTCCAGAGACATACCAGAAATGAACACATGGTGGCTCCTAGCGAAGTAAGGGTGAATCTTTCCATTCTTGCCAAGCTTTGAATTTATTCTTTATTGATTAGTAATTTCAAAATGTTTCTTCTCTCTTCGCCTAATTTCCTTTCTTCCTTCAAACGTATAGCTGTTAAAGGGAATTTAGGCGGTTGAGTTGTTAAGGAGGCCATGGGCAGCCTTGATTTCAGGCACGAAAGTCAGTCACAGGTTTTAGGTGACTTTCTGTGTCTTTCATCTCTGCTTTCCTCTGCGTAGGCCAAGTGTCAGGCAGGATTGGCAAGCTGTCAAGAGGGCCGCCTGAAATTGCAGTATGAGAACCCAGCAGCTTAACGTCTTCAGCATCAGGGGCCCACCTCTTGACTGATAAGAGCTAAACTTTCATGCCTGATGTTCATTGGTTTGCCTTGGATCATATGCCTGATCCAATCACAAATACAAGAGAGACAGGAGTGTGAATTGGGCCCCCTGTGTGAGCTGGCAGTGAATTTGAGGTAGACCCCGGAGACCTGGAATAAAGGGGATGGTTTTTAAAGGGAGGTCTAAGTGGTGGTAACAGAAGAGGGGAGAGATGCAGAGTGAGGAAAGACCACAGGCAGCCTCTCAGTGTGCAGAGGTTTTGGTGGTGGTTTCATAGGTCCATCTCCATCCAGCTTTTGGATTACCTTTGTTCTCACAATGTCATTGGGAGCTGCTGATCAGAGAAAGATTCGAAGTATAGCCTTTCATTATTCCTCCGTCTGCATCCAGTAAGTCAGGAATGTCTATAGTACAATCACTATGGGAGATAGAAAGTAACTCCGTCACTGATGTTATGTTTTCCAACCCCATAGAGATTGACGTTGGCCTCTGTAAAAATTCACCAGAATGTCAGCATTGCATCTGTGGATACTTTGATGACATCAAGTTTCTGGTTAATAAGAAGGGAAGAGACTCATGTACTTGGAGGCTTCTTTTTAAGACCCAAGTCAAATCCATCCACCTACATTTTACTGTTCCGGGGGAACTGTCTTGGTTTTCACGGAACATTCTCCTCACTTTTTGCAAAAGTGCCTCACTGGCGTAACTCTCTGCATTGTAAACTTTTACATACTTTCCAGCCTGATTGGTGAATCTTTGAACTTTGCCACTGTCTACCAAAAATGCTTTAAATAATTTATGCAAAATGGACAAGAATGCCACTATATCGTTTTCATTGTGGACTTCTTTCTCACCTTCTGAGAGAGCCCTCTGAGCCATGAAACCAGATGATTCCCCCGGATTGACAGTTCAGCCCCTGTGTGTTTTGATGACCTTCTCTTCCTCTTGTCTTTTTTATGGCCTTTGTAGTTTAAGAAACTTTAGGGTTTGAGTCATTATCTGTTTCTTCTTTGACACTTCCACAATTGTGAGCAGCGTATCATTGGAGCATGTTTTTCTCTTCTTTCTTTTTAGGTAAAGTAAATTTGGCCTCTCATTTTGATGTTTCTGCTTAAAAACCTTTGTCTAAAGCAAACAGAATAGTCAACGGTCAGAAAGGAGGAGAGGGTGAGGGCTTGGAGGTGCAGACAGTGCGTGGTGCCGTGCCCCCGTTTGGGGTTTGATGGATGACTGTCTCCTCTGTCTCTCCCTCTCCCACGACTGCACAGCCGATTCTGCTGATCAGGAAGAGCACAGCCTGCCGGAAGCAACGCTCCCACCTGTGAATAGTAGCCTCCTCGCTGCCCCCATCACGGACCCTTCTCAGAAGTTCCCTCAATACCTACCTCTTTCCGCAGAGGATAACCTAGGTCCTCTACCTGAGAACTGGGAGATGGCCTACACCGAAAATGGAGAAGTCTATTTCATAGAGTAAAGTATACCGTTCTTTCTTCCTGGCTCTGTCCCTGTCTTTCATTCCCCTTCCTCCCTCTCTCCAGCAGCTACAGATGCAGCGTAAATCTGAAAAGGACTGATCACAGGCTGGTGGAGTTCTTTATTCAATTTAATAAGCTTTGCACAAAAAAGCAATTAGCATATCATCCTAGTCATTGAGCCTGAATAGCTTGAGGAAACATACAGTCAATAATTTCCTTAAAGAGTTAGACAACTAAATTATGGTGTATATTTAAATGATGGTCTAATATACTAAGAGTATATTTAGCCATTAAAAATAGGTAACTCATTTGCTTATTTTCTCTTATATGGGTTGCAGTTTTCTTTTTGTTGAGTTTTAAGAGTTCTTTATGTATTCTGGATACAATGCCCTTATTATATTTGTCATTTGCTAACATTTTCTCCAAGTCAGGATTTTATTTTTATTGTCTTAACTGTGTCTTGTGAGGAGCTGGAAGTTCTTGATTTTGATGAATTAAGAACTTACCAATTTTCTAATTTATAAACATTTTTTCTGTTGCAGCTTGTGCTTTTAGTGTACTAGCTAAGAAATCTGCTTAACTCAAAGTCATCAGGCAGCCACTTTCTGCTATATTTCTTTCAGAAGTTTTATAGCGAATAAATTAACCTCAACCTCCACCTTACACCTCATACAAGAAAAAACTCAAAATAGATCACTGCAGACTTAAGTGTAAAATATAAAGCAATAAAACTTAGGAAGAAAACACTATAAAAAATATACAGATTTTTCCTAGATTGGGATCTAGGAATAGGCAAAGAATTATTAGATTTGACATCATACACATGACCCCCTAAAAGGATAAATTCAACTTCATCAAAATGAAAAACTTTGGCTTAAGAAAGACTCTGAGAAGAGGATAAAGAGACAAACAATAGACTGGGAAAAATATTTGCAGACCCTGCATCTGAAAATTGACAGGCATTTAGAATATATAAAGAACGCTCAAATTTCAGCAGTATAAAAAATAAAAATCCTATTAGAAAATGAGTTAAATACTTGGACGTACATCTCACCAAAGAGGGCGTACAGGTGACAGGTAAGCACGTGAGGAAACATTCAACATCGTTAGCTGCACATTAAAGCTACGCAGGTATCATTACGCACCTATTGGGATGGCTAACATAAAAAACAGTAACAACACCACATGGTGGCAAAGATGCAGAGAAACTAGATCGTGCACGCAGGGCCAGTGGTATGTAAAATTGTGTGGCATTCTAGAAAACGGTCTGGCAGTTTCTGAAAGACTAAACCTGTGACTACAACATCACCCAGCATTGCACCTTTGAACACCTACATTCACAGGAAAACCCGTACATGGATATTTAAGTAGATTTATTCCAAATAGCCAAAAACCGGAAACAACCCAGATGTCCTTCAGTGGTAAACTGTGGTCCGTTCATGGCAGGGAATACTATTCAGAGCAATTGGGCAGCGCGTTGACTTCTCCGAGGTTTTTCTGGCCCTGGTGTATTTATGTTAGGTGACTTCGAGTTGCCTTCACCTCGCCTGAATCACAGTGTGGGCCGCTGCCATTAATGACATGCATTAGCTGCCTTGAGCCACTTGCATGAATTGAGGGAGTTTCCCATGGTCAGGAGAAGTCTTATGTAATAGAGTGAATGAAATAGCAGCCTCCTGTGTGAATCCCCGCGTTCACGATTTAAGTCACAGCAAATTTAAAATAAATTGGGGTTTGCTCTTCAGCAAATGGGAAGACTAAATAAGTCTAGTCAGCCGCGGACAATACAAACAAGGGGTGTCATTTGGAACTCATTTTTAAAAAATGAACCTGGGATACCATTTCAGCTCTCAATCCTGGGGTGATTATATCTTCCGTTGAGTAAAAAGCCCACCAGAGCCTTTGCCTCGACCACCTCCTCATTCCTAACCAGGGCTCTCTGCTCTGGGTTTGCTGTCGCAGTGAATCTGTAGTTGAAGAGCAACTGTTCAAGAATGTGAAGTTTTGTTGTCACTGCGCTCTCTGCTTCTCCTTTTAAATCTATTTCTTGTTTTTGTTTCTGGATTTCAGCCATAACACAAAAACAACGTCTTGGTTAGACCCTCGGTGCCTGAGCAAGCAGCAGAAGCCTCTGGAAGAGTGTGAGGATGATGGTAAGGGGCGTGGCAGCTCTCCTTTTAAGTGAGTTCCGTGTTTGTTCCAATCTTAGAGAGTTGTCGCAGAGTCGACCAGTTTTCACAGTGAGTTTTCAAGAGGGAATCCAGTTTCTAGTAAGTGCACTCAGGTGTCCAAACGCAGAAGGGGAGTCAGTAGACTTGTTCAGAAGAATGACTTGTGTGCACCTAAAGGCAGAGGCGCAGCTATGTTCCCGTTGGAGATAACTTTCCACAGTCAGGCAGCATTCACATGAAGATACAGCCTCTGCCTCCAGGAGCTTGGAGAAAACTGAAAGAATAGAGAATTGCCTGTCGAACCCTAATCCGATATTATGAAATTCTTAGGGGGGAAATCAGTAGCTTTTCTTAAACTGTCCATGTTTTATGACTATTGTTTTCCCAGATGTTGGTGTCAGGAAAGCAGATTTTGGGAATCTCTGTGTAAGTTTGAATATATCCTAAATACCTAAAAAGTGTATTTTTCCAAGAAAGAGGCTGAGGTGTTACCCTAGTCCACTCTCCTCGTTATCTCAACAAAGAATCAACTGGTTAGAAAGGTTACTGTTTTAAAAAGTTTATTTCAAGGCTGTGGGATTTCTAACTACTTTTCCAAACTGAAAAAAATTAAGACAGAACAAACAGGTTCCTTCTCAATACACCCAAGTCTTTCCCAAGCTCTACCAAAATTACTTCTTGATGGACGAGT
>NW_006383017.1:6632949-6643825 GCF_000327345.1 Myotis davidii | reverse complement strand
GGAAAGAGTTTGCTTTGCTACTCATTATTCATTGCTGGCATTTGAATTAGTGTCATTATTGAATTAGTATAATTATCTTACTGTAAGATAGTGAACCTTTAGTAATGTGTGCTGTGAGGCAGAATTGTTATGTATACGCGTGTCTGAAAAGGTAAGCAGTGAAGTACAACCTATTAGACTAGCATGTCCTCTAGGACACTTCCACTGCTCATGGGCTACAGATGACATGGCATGAACGTAGATGTGCATGTTCATATTTATCTGATTGGCTTCAAGTAGAAATACACATCTTTTGGCTGAGAAGACCTGACTGAAATGCCCATTTTATTTGCTTGCTGAGTCCGTTCCTGAAGAAGGAATGGAGCAGGTGTGGTTGCTGCAGTATTTCGCATGTGCAAGGGCTAATGGACTATCCTGACTATTCACACGTTCAGTGTGACATATAATACAGAGGTGACGGATTTTCAAAGATCAGGACATAGTATACATTCAACCGTCAAATGTCATGGAACAAAATTTAAACTTTATTTGAAGCCTGACAATTCTGAAGTCACTTCAGGCACCCGTGTTACCATAGGGTCTTTCATGTCAGTATCCATCATAATTACACTGGGAATGTGTGAAAATGCCTGTGAACATAAGTTCAGAGGTTGTAGAGAACTCCAATAGTTTGTACTGAGAAAAAAAGTGTTCATGCAGTAAAAGTATTGACTAAAATTACTGAATGGTTTTGTTACCAAGTCTAGTAAGTTTTAATTCTTAGGTTTCTTATCATGGGTGTTAATGTTATTTGCTTTGGAACAAGTATGTATTCAGACCAAAAGCACTTAGTTTAGTAATTATCCCTCAACGCTAGAATTCACATATTCTTTTTCTAGCAGAAATTGTATGTATGCCTACGTGCCTGTGTACACTAACAGTATACTGGTAAATATATAACCAGATTATAGCACCGTGACTAATACAGGTTCCTATACTTGCATTGTCTGCTGCCAGGTAACAACGCTGCCTTGTACTGTGTATGTCCTAACACAAAGCAGACTAACATTGTGGGTCACAATATTGTTTCCATATTTCTTTCGAGTCTTTGTGGACATGCTGCATGCTGGTTAGATGTGGAGTCCCCTCACAGAACACTGACATTTCACATCTATTCATTGAGTGCCTTCTGTCTGTCAGGTGCATCCTAGGAACTTCAGATGGATCAGTGAACGTGATAAACAAAAAGCCCTGCTCTCAGGGAACCTCAATTCTAATCATTTTTCACTCTAAGTGTTTTTGTTAAACGTTGTGTATCCAGAGTACCGCTCAGAGTGCGTTCCCGTGACCTTGCCCACAGATGCGATTAGGTCGCTTTATTCCATGTCTTACATGGAGGACTTGTCCCAGTTTTCCTTTCATCTTTATTTGCGTGAGCGTGGGCTTGTCTCCCCCTCCGGAAGGATGGGGGTGATTGTGCTCGCTTTGCCCCTCTGTCACCTGGCATAGTGACTGGCACAGAGTCGGTCTCATTAAATCATTATTGAAGCAATAAATGAATGCCCCCAAAGATATTATTAAATAATATCCAAATGGGCATGCTCATGAAAGTTTTACGTAAATCATATTCCCTCTTTGAGAAACAATGCCAGCATCAAAACATATTGTTGGCAGTTGTATAGTCTTTAAATAAAAAGTGCATAAGGTGCTTAGGGCCATGTGGGTTATAAGTCAGCAATCGATTTGAGAAATGGTTAGTCCCTCTCATGTGCCCAAACCACACGGCACTGAGCCAATTGCACCAGTGAAAGCAGCGTGCTCCCTGGTTTGGGGGCTCACTGTGGAGAGAGAGCCCCCGCTCGGGCGCCAGAGGGACTTTATGTATGAAATGTGTGTGCTGTCCTGTGTTCTCACCGCAGGTAATAAAATGTTTGGCTGACAGCAAGAGGGGGGTGGGGCGGTCCAAGAATGGAAGGCACCTTCACTTGCGTTGCTCACAGAAATTATTGAGAATATTCTCATTCTAATATTTCCGAGCTCTCTGACTTAGAAAACTCATGTAACATAAACTGCCTCCTTCAGGGCAGCCTTCAAGCTTTGCTTCCTCCCTAATGTGCATCATCGTGACGTAATCCATCTTTCTAACCCCTCGTTGTCCCGTCTGCATGCTCAGTGTGTGCCCGCCGCCCCTCAGGCAGCAGTGTCGCAGGGAAGTTAAGTGTTGCTGCAGTTGTGTGTGTAGTTGCCTCGCTGATGAGAGAGTTACTGGAGGATTAAAGGACCCCTATGGACAGGTCTAACAGCACAGTTGGTCAGTAATAAGGACTTTTCGCTTAAGAGCGTTGAAACCACAAAGGTATTTTCATCTTTAACGACCAATCAAGCTCCATTTTGCAATGGAAGGAAATGAGCCATATAATTACGCTCAGTATCAGCCCTTGCCGTCTGGTGATTTCCACTGAGGTAGGTCTCCCGTTTATTAGCCACGATGCAGGTAAGGACCAAGTCACGGAGTGTGTTTGCTGCTGTTGTCTGAGGGGAGTTTCTTCCTTGGTGTCTGAATTGTTTTCTATTCCTGCTATTCCTTTGGAGAAGAAGGTGTCCACACGGAGGAGCTGGACAGTGAACTAGGTAAACCCGCAGCTGCGGCTGCTGCATGACGCCCTGCGACGGCTTTGTCGCCAGCGAATGGCTTACGCGCCCGGGTTCTTTAGTTTGCATTCTCCTACTAGGATTTCCATTCCAGTTCACCCACCAGGGGTCAGTCTTACAGCCCACATGTCTGACTGCAGAGCATGCGAGCTGTAATCAGTTACATCTACAGAGAGGAAGAGCTCGCAGTGGGTGCTGGGTTTTCTTGTGCCTGAGGATTAAGAAAAAACAGAGGGCTAGAGGCTTGCCACGCCCCTTGAACTCCCTCATGTAACCTTTCTCAGCCTCGTTTTTTATTTGTTTGGTGGATAATCCCAAAAAAGCAAAGCAAAACAAATAAAAACCTATCAGACTAATTCAAGGATCATTACAAGAGCAACACTAATACAGTTTATCAGTGAGTATTAGCTGAATAGCTACTGTCGTCAGTATTGTATTGTCATTAAGTCATGGCCACACTTTTGTACCTGTGGTGAATGTGGCCCATTTTCTTAGGGTGTATGTATCTATGTAAATCAAGTCTAGACTACCCCAGCTGTGATATTTTAGAAGTTATTCACATTAGCGGAAAATGCCAAACTCTGTTACCCTTCTTTGCTACCGGACTGCATGAACACTGTTCCCTGCTCAGTTACCTGTTCAATGTTGTTTATATCAGCTTGCATGCCATCTGCTCCCTTCATGGGAGGATCGACACCAAAGCTCCAGTTCAGCTAAACTGCACAAGAAGCCTCGGCTGGTTGAGAATTGACCATAGTATATTTTTAAAATAGAAAATTGTATAACATCAATGTGAAAGGAACTGTCCTGAGATCATTGAACCAGCCTAGCATTTAAAGATTGCCTTAACGGAAAATAATGAATATTTCATACAGAATATTATTTGATTTTGTTTGATAGATAAAGACCAGAGTTATGATATACTAGAATTTAGCTCTGTTTTTCTTAATGTTTGGACATATTCTCTTGTAATTGATGGATATGCCAGTGATGGTCGATAACCATTTATAGATCTATTTTAAACATGATTAATAAGTTTCCTTTGTAGTCATGGTGGTAGAAATAACTTGAGATTCAACCTGTGTAATAGAACAATATAAAACTAATTTTATTTTTTTTTAAATTTATCAGTCCGGTGATGTTAGGTAAAATAATTGAAAGAGGCAGAACTAGGTTTTCTGGACATAAAATGAGTGCCTTACTCACTTGATGAAACAATTCCAGCCACTCTTGCTGCCCAGCTAATAGGTGTGAGTGGCCACTGTCTGCATAGCTGGTGGACATAATATGAGCAAGTGCAGGGCACACATTTCTTTGCTTCTATGCAAGTTCGAACATTGACATTTTTAGGAAAGAGGTATTTTTTCCCCACGTAACTGTAACATGGTGGGAATTTCCCTATCCGTTCACAGACTCTAACAAAGAAGTTTTAGTGGCTGCATAGTGTCCCTTCTCATGGTCCTGACCACAGTCCTGGGTGGTGGTTTGGAAGTGGAGTAACTGTCTCAGGTCAGATCAGGCTACACCCTCTCCAATCCAGGATCCCTTGGGGGATGTCCGATTGCTGGTTTAGGCCCGATCCCAGGGATCAGGCCTAAACCAGCAATCAAACATCCCTCTCACAATCCTGGACTGCTGGCTTCTAATCACTCACCTGCCTGCCTACCTGGTCACCCAATCACTCACCTGCCTGCCTACCTGGTCACCCCTTACTGCCCCACCTGTTGGCCCTGGTCACCCCTAACTGCCCCCTTGCTGGCCTAGTTGCCCCTCAGTGCCCCCCATGCCAGCCTAATCGCCTGTGAGGGCATGAGGGTCAATTTACATATTACCTCTTTTATTATATAGGATTACCTAAGTCCCTCTTATGGACTTTTCAGTACTTCCTTATGGTACTTCTTTAATATGGAACAGGAGACGAACATGTGTACTATAGAAATGGCCCAAATGTGTCCTTGAAGGTGTAATGGGAATAGGGCTCCTGATTTTTGCCTATATGTGTTCACTTCAATGGCCTTAGTGTACATACACACACACACACGCACACATACACACACATACACACACAGTTTTTTTTGCATTCACTCCAGATTCTATTGACAAGCCATTACCATTTTTTTTTTAAACAAGAGGAACCTAATCTTAAACAATAGCAACTGTCAGGTTTCCGGTGAACAATGCAATTCCAGTGCGACCAGGACACCCGCTCTGAAATCTGCCTCTGAGGCGGGGTTGTTGGCACGGGTTGGACACATCCTTTGATGATAGAGTTGTCATTTCTGAACTGTGTTGTGTGATCGGGTCATTAGCTTCATGATGCACGTTTGGTTTGCAGAATGGGGCACATCCTCTGTAATAACATCTCCCCAGAATTGAAAAGCACTTGCAAACCTTTTGGAATCACGGGGTATCCGTGTGCTGAATGCAGCTAGGAGAGTAGAGAGGAGGTCTCCTCCAACGCAAACTAAGTCACAGCTTTGAAATGTATCTCTGAGTATGAACATGACTTTCTGTCTGTGTGCTGACGAATCCCTTAGAAAAGAACTTAGAACATTCGACTGCTTTGTATTTGCTTCTGTGATGGCAATTAGTACAACATGAGGTTTTCAGAGGCGGAGCAGCAAGCAAGCAGGCCGTAAAAGCTGTCCGTTCCTCGTGTGCCAGCTGGTGCTGTGCAAAGTGTTTTACAAACACCCTCATTTAATCTGCCGTGGCCTTTGAGGTCACTCCAGGAAAAGATCTGCTCCCAGGATGTTGACTAACTAGACCAGGTCCAGCTCTCCGCGGGGGAGCCCGGTTCATCCAGGGCTGGGCAGCCCCCGTGGGTCCTGGTGCCCGAAATCTCGGCACAGGCTGTGCAGTCCGGTCGGATGATGCCATTTTTTCTGAACTTCAATATTTTATGCTATTTTCAGTTTTTTAGAGCCAAATTGGCAAATTTGAGGACAAACATCTTCCTTTTTTAAATCGATGATCCATTTCTATTTTAAGCAGTAGGGGGGACTAATTCCTATTATTAAACTAATCACCACCTTGGAAGTGAGAAATCAAAACCTATCTTTTCTTTTTTGAATGAGTTTTACTTGAAAAACTAGAACATTTTTACAGTTTGCTCATCTGTCCTAGAAGCTGTGTTTAGATTTGCAAATGTCCAGACATCCTAGTTGAGCGACCTCATCCTCTGTTGACTGGGTGGCAAGGCAGGCAGAGTGGCCCTTCCCTTGAACTCTCCGACCCCCCCAGAGCACGTACCTGCAGCGTTTGAACTGTCCGCTCAGATGGGGCACTCGTAGTGACCTGTGTCCGGGTGCCTAGCACACTCCGGCAGACAGCAGGCACTCACTGAATGTTTGAGAAATTAATGATGGGATGAATTGAATTCTTAATGTTTTCCCTATTTTATCTGAAGATAATAGGGCCAAATATTTAAGGTTCTAGATTCTGAAAAGAAAGTTGGCCCATTAAACATAATGTGGCCCTCTCCCACTCACCCATTCCCCTGCCCCATGCCTGCACAAATACAAGACTGTGCACCAATTTGCATTTTTTTAATCTTTGATTTCCCAACTCCTTGGAAATATCTTCCCGGTTCTTTTTAATTTAAATGGTAATTTCCAGTGTTGTAAGGGAAACCATTTCCCCAGCATGTGATTTGCATTAGTCCACAAGCTCTGCCCATAAAAAATGCCAAGTTTTATCAACGTCTGTAAATTGGACCTGTCTAGCCTTTTAGTAGCTTACATCCTTGAATGTTTTTAAAGAAATTCAAAGACTTCTTTAAAACCTGCTCACTGTGTGTTTTTAAATGAGAAGAAAGGGGGCAGGGAGGGGGGAACCTTGTCTTTTTGTTTGCAAACACACTGTGGAGCAGAAACCATGAAATTAATGTGTCTTGATGTGCAGCCACATTTGAGGAAGACGTGAACTTGAAGCAATTAATCTGTGTGTTTGAGTGCACGCTCAGGACCCACTTCAGCATGGAACCGTTGGTGGCATATGTAAGCCCTGATGAAACGGTCACTATTTAAAAATAATGGTCACGTGATCCCATGCATTTTAAAAAATCTAGCATTTCAAAATATATTCAGTGTTTGTAAATCCCACTTAAGTGGGTTTATTTAATGGCTACTTCTAGGAATGATGACTCGCTTTGGAGCCCTGTATTATACAAGCTTGCCTCAGCTGTGTACCCATGTGTGTATCAGGTGGCTTTCAAATTAAGTCGAGTAATTGTTCTCCGCCTAGGCTTTGTTTAATGACACAGAACACAACCTTAGTCGCTTTTTTCACCTCGTCAGCCTTTCTGGTGCAGTGGGCTTTCTCGCACTCGATTGGTGTGACAGCCCTCACTGTGACCTAGTTAATAAAGTGCCAGCCTTTGATCTGAAACTTACAAAGTCAAGTCCAGTAGAGCACCGTCGAATTTTCAGAAAGGCACTCCCCCGGGGCTGGGCAAAGTGGGCTCACGGCTGCATGTGACGTTCTTTTGACTTAATAAAGCCATAGTGATAGCCATAACCTGCGTGTCCTCCATGCGAACAACTTGTCGGCCTACTTTTGCCCACCCCTGTGTGTGGACCCCCCGATGCCATTTACCACCACATTTGAAGGAACTGTAGGCTAGTGAGAACTGTTTCTGCTTTCGTAGGCAAACTGCTGGTGAAATAGGCCGGCCCAGGTAGAGTAGTGAGGGATGGGCGCATGCATTTCAGAAACAGCTCACTGTGGGCATGTCTATTTGGTAGCCTTTTTATTAGGAACGAGGAGAAAATAAGATGTACATCTTACCTTATTCCAGGAAGTGAAAAACAGCACGATGAAAAGAGCCTGAAAAGTAACACATTTTTATCTAATGTTGCTTTCATGTTAGGTAGTCTAGAAATAAAACGAGAAAACGATAAATATTTAAGATAGGAACTGGGCAAATTTTAACTACATTTTTATTAAAGTCTAATTTAATAGTTGGTTTAGAATGAAGGCACCTGGGACTGCATTTTATTACATTTCATTTGCTTGTGCAAAATACCAGTAAATAATTGTTCTTCATGTAGAAAAAAATGCACTGATAAAATAAAAATAATACTGGCTTTTCTTTTAGGATACACAGTTTTAATTGGCCTTAAGGTACTTTTATGAACTTCTTTTTGCCTAACTTGTTGACAATCCCTAGGCTCTTTAAGAATATGCTCTTCTCTCTCTAAATGTTCTTTTATTTTTCAGAACTGCCTGCCGGTTGGGAAAAGATTGAAGACCCTGTCTATGGTGTCTACTATGTAGAGTAAGTGTCCACTAATCCGCACTATAGCTTGTACCCTCTGTCGTCACGTACATTTATGCTGAACAGAGTTTGCCATCATTATACGGTATAAACTAAATAATGATAATAACATGATTTTATAGTGAAAATATGTCTATTTTAATGAATGAGAAAATATTCAGCAAATCTGAAGACAACAAATTATAAGAGTCATGAGGGCCAGTGCTGTGTCTTTTGTTTGCCACTACACTGCCAAGGCTCGACAGACCTGGTGTAGGGCAGGCACTTCGTATTACTTGAATGAATGAATGAATGAATGAATGAATCTCAGACAAGCAACCATTCACTAGACCAAGTGAGGAGGGCCATTTCAGGAGAGGACCTGTTTGCCCACTCTTTGCCCTGCCCAAGTCTGAACTGCTCAGTAATTACTTGCTAATTCATTCAGACTTTCTAAAAGGATCAAACACATCTTAATAATATATGAAATGTTGCCAAGATTAAGAAGGAAACTGAGAACTAGCCTAACCTGCAAGGTCCTGTTGCCTCTTGCCTCTCCCCAGCCTGAGGACCATACACGTGGCTCCTGGTTTTCGTTTCTAAGACTCTCCCGCCCGCATCGTGACGGCTTTACTGTGCACCATTCTCTAGCAGTGGGCGTGCACTCTCCTTCCCGTCCAACCCATCAGTTAGTAGGATGACACCCAAGAAAGTAAAGGAAACCCAAGTGATTAAACATTGAATGAATCTGCTTTATGTCATTTTCTCTGAGAAAGACGAGAGATAGCTAAGAAAAGATCCTTTGAAAGAAACAAACACCATATAAATGTTCTGTCGTAATCCTGCCTGCCTTGACCAGAACACCTGGCGAGCTCTGTCCCTCCTGCTACCCTAGGAGCTAGATGGGTCATTTGTATGAAACCCGGTGATAAGAACATGAGGCAACAATGCCAGATCATAACATGCGCGGCATCTTACTATGAAAAATCCCAAGTTCAATATAGCAAGTGTCCTTGGGCATTACTCCTATCACCACCTCTTTTCCTATCAAGAGGATTGGTGACTTGGGGCATCAGAAAGGAAAATCTCTGACCTTCATAAAACAGAATTCCTTTGTGTGCCGGCAGATCATCTTTCTTGCACTATGCAGTGGGGTTGCCTGTGTGGGGCTCCCTGTGAGTTCTCCCTCAGGAACTTGTGTATGAAAAGGAACAGGCACCACAGCCTGAGGCAGAGGCGTGGTTGAGCGGCAGTTTGTTTTCTTACTGTGCACTTTTCCTCCTGTGTCTTCTTAAATCCAATGCCCGGTAATGTTAGACTCTATCTTAGCATGAAATTGGCTACAAGAATCAGGAAATAAACAAGCAGCCCTACAATAAAAACCAAGGGTAATTAGTCTATCCACCCTATTTGACAAGCCTGCCTTTGGAAAAGAAATCCTGGCTTTAAAAAGAATTTTGATTCTAAATCACCATATTACTGATATGTTCCCAAACGTCTAGTGAAGTGTGATTTTCATGAAGAAAAAATCTAAATACATTTATGCTTCTGTGTATTTAGAGAATATGTATGTATGTACATAGGCAGATACTGAATAAGACCATGGCAAAAAACACCTGTGTATTCACGTGTATGTATGTATGTGTACATGTGTATGTATGTGTGTTTTGCCATGGCCTTATTAGTTTTGGGATCATCCTGGATCTTTGTCACTTTGAACACACCCCATTGGCTTAGGTTAGCTGCCTGGGAGTCTCTCTGGCTTGTGCATTTTGGCCTATACTTTTAGTCCTGACTCCATGGCTGTTGTGGCAAATAGTTGACAGATGTTGTTAGAGTCTTTTTAACTTCATCATTGGGGTGAACTCTGTCGTGGACAGCCACACGGCCGTTTTGGCTTTATATGTTATAGACAAGTCACACCTCCATTTTAATCTCATTTCTTAATACTTCTGTTATCTATTTCTTGTTGAATGAAAGCAGTTCACCCCACAGGTGATTCCCTGAACTCTATAATAGAGTCTGGGGTTTGGAAGCAGCCTCTGCACTGTTCACTAGCTAAGTTATGTTAGGCGAGTTGTTGCTTCACTGCTCAGACATTCACTGTTTTTAGTCCCTAAAATATAAATGGAAACAGGGCCTACCTCCTGGCATTGGTTGAAGATTTTAAGGTACAATGTCCGTAAATCTCACCGCACGAGGCGGGGTGCGTACAGCTGTCACACGGAGCCCGTTTTCCTCCCTCCGCCGACCTGCACGTGACACGAGATGCTCAGGACCTCGGGCACCTGTCTGCTCGGTTCTAATCCCGGGACTTGGCCCGACTGGCATTTGCTTGTGGGATGAGACGTTTCCTAACCGGGTGCTCTCTGCTTCCGCGCCAGCCACATCAACAGGAAGACACAGTACGCCAGAAACCTCTGGAAGAGGGACTGTGATATGTGTGCCACGGAGGCTCAGACACAGGCTCAGGAGCCCGCCTGCCTGAGTCGGCCCCAGGTGGGAGCTGGGGACCTCCTGTGGGAACGTCACCTGTCAGCTCTCTATCTTGATCTAGCTTGGGGTACATGGCTACATACACATTTCCTAAATTTCACCGAGCATTGTTTTTAAGATGATAAACTTTGCTGTAGGTATGCTATTCCTCAATTTTTAAAAATTATTTATTTCAATATGTTTTTATTGATTTGATTTCAGAGAGGAAGGCAGAGGGAGGGAGAGAAAGAAACATCAATGATGAGAGGAAATCATTGGTTGGCTGCCTCCTGCACACCCCTTACTGGGAATCGAGCCCACAACCCGGGCATGTGCCCTTGACTGGAATCGAACCCAGGACCCTTCAGTCCACAGGTTGATGCTCTATCCGCTGAGCCAAGTTAGCTAGGGCTTGAGAGCTTTTTAAAATTACAAGTCAATTCATGCTCTTTGGAAAAATATGAACAATTCAGCAGTGTGGAGCATTAAATTCTCCCCTGCTCACTCCTAACC
>NW_006383017.1:6616899-6632727 GCF_000327345.1 Myotis davidii | reverse complement strand
CACCTGTCTGCTCGGTTCTAATCCCGGGACTTGGCCCGACTGGCATTTGCTTGTGGGATGAGACGTTTCCTAACCGGGTGCTCTCTGCTTCCGCGCCAGCCACATCAACAGGAAGACACAGTACGAGAACCCAGTTCTAGAAGCCAAACGGAAGAAGCAGCTGGAGCAGCCGCCGCCGCAGCCGCAGCCTCCGTCCGAAGGTTGGCTTTCTCTGTGTGTGGTCCAGGAGTGCAGGGCGGAGCCTGGGTGCCGACACCCCCGTGTGGTCAGGACTGGCCTGGTGACCCAGCCCTGCGCCCGAGGACTTGATGTCCTGGGAGCAATACCGAGTTGCCAGAGTTCCCTGCCCTGGAACCAGGAGGAGGGCCCAATTCCGAGGCACCGATTGCACTTAATTTAGAAAGGAGCTGTCCTGAGCCTGGAGCTGAGGATTTGAGAGCTATTTGTTTATTTGTTTATTTATTTATTTATTTATTAAATATATTTTTATTGATTTCAGAGAGGAAGGCAGAGGGAAAAGAAACATAACAGCCAGATGAGAGAGAAACATCGATCAGCTGTCTCCTGCACACCCCCTACTGGGGATGTGCCCACAACCAAGGTACATGCCCTTGACCGGAATCGAACCCAGGACCCTTCAGTCCACAGGTTGATGCTCTATCCGCTGAGCCAAGTTAGCTAGGGCTTGAGAGCTTTTTAAAATTACAAGTCAATTCATGCTCTTTGGAAAAATATGAACAATTCAGCAGTGTGGAGCATTAAATTCTCCCCTGCTCACTCCTAACCCATTAATTTTTATATTCCATTTTATAAATGTATCCGCTTCATTTAGTCACCTGCTTATTAGTAGATGCTTAGGCTTTTCCCAGTTTTTCATTACACTCTTAAAATAATAGACTTTAATGCACCCTCAGTGTAACATGTGAATATCAAATATATGAATGTCAAATATAACACTTCTCTTACTATAACACTGTATGTAGTAAATATAGATCATAGAGTGGAAACTGGCAAACTTGTTCTAAAAATGGGCATATGGTAAATTTTGTGGGCTTGGTGGTTCATGCACTCTACTACAACCACACACACTGTCTGGAGCTGTGTGAAACAGCTATCAACATGTGTGAACAGTGGGTGTGCCTGTTCCCACGCAGCATTACAGGTGGGCTGAAATTTAAACATCAGGTAATCTTCATGTCATGAAATCTTCTTCTCCATAAAATATAAACAAAAACAGGGCCCAACTCCTGGCATTTATTAAAGGAGTTTGTTTCAACCATTTAAATGTGTAAAAGCCATTTTTGACTCACAAGTTGTATAATAACAGGCACTGGGCCCAATTTGGCTTTTTGGCCATAATTTGCTAACCACTTCCATAGACTGTATGAGAGAGAGAGAGAGAGAGAAAGAGAGAGAGAGATCACCTACTGAAAAGTTCTCCTTTCTACCTTAATTTCTTTTCTATTTAAAAATAACTGTTTTTAACATTTCCCCTGAGGGGAGAAGCTTGGTAGTGTTGGTGGAGCTAGGGGAATGGGAGTGTGCACTTAAGTAAGAGAGCCAAGCTGGAAGGACTCTAGGGGAATGTCAAGGGTCACTCCCTGAGTTATTCCTGGGCCTCCAGGGGCGATAGGACTATAGTTAGGACCCAGGAGTATTTCGTGTTCAGAGATGACAGGAGATAGCCCCCTCAGCCAACTGCTGAAACGCCTTCCCTCCCTGAGACAAGCTGGCTGAGCAGCCCGCCCATGTCTCTGTCACATTGGACTGAGTTCACTTTGTTTTGTGTCTTTCCTGATGTGTTTTGCTTGGTCTCACTTTGTACTCTCCAGCCAGAGAGAACTGGGGATTTATTGGTCATACCACAATATTTCTATCCCCAAAGGTCTTAGGAAAGAGAGACAGAGAGAGGTATCTTGGTATTATTAATAGAGAGTGGGATCAAATGCCTTTTTTTTTAAGTCTTGGCCCCTGGTTTTATTGGTTTGGGCAACTTTATATTAAGAAGGTGAATCCTAAGTGAGCTCTTGATTCTCTTTCTTGCAGAATGGACAGAAGACCGGTCATCGCTCGTGCCTCCTGCTATTCCCAGCCACCCCCCAAGCAACCCAGAGCCGGCCAGGGACCCTCCCCTTCAGGGTAAGGCTTTATATAACTGCACCATTGTTTTAGCTCAAAAACCTGGTATTTTAAAAGGTACTTTAAGAAGTGGAATTTTGCAACTCCCAACTCATTCCTTTGATAGTAAAAACCATGATGATTAAAATTCTAAATGCATCAGTGATCAGAAGTGTCAAAAATATTAAAAACATTGTTGTGTGAATTCCTCCAGCTCTTTGTGATGTTCCGAAAGTGACCACTCCTATCATCAAGGATTAAACCAGGTTTCCTCGGCCTCAGCACAGATCCCTCTGGGCTGTGGGCCACGCTGTGCCTTGTAGGGTGTGGGCAGCTTCCCTGACCTCACCCACTAGATGCCATAGCAGCCTCCCTTTGTGGCAACCAAAGGTGTCCCCGCCGGGGCGGGGGGAGGAGGGCAAAACCGTCCCAGGGTCGCGAACCACTGGGATTTGGAGACCACAGATGTTTAGCAATTGTGTAAAATAACTTGAAAACTCAGCATTAGATATTTCAAGATCCTAGTCAGCCATATTTGGTTTTAACTAAAATTTTTCTGCAACTATAAAATGGTTGGACATGTTGTTTTAAATTCTCGTCTCTTATTCTGGCTTCGGTTTTGGCATTTATCCACATTTTACAACATTTTGTTGGGTCTCATTGGTTTGCATTCACAGAAAGTTTAAGCCCCCTGGAGAGGTTCACTTTTGAAAATTGAAAGCTCCAGAATCTTGCTACTTCAGGCCTCATAGCTCTTCAATGATAAAAAAGGTTTTTGGATTTGTTTGTTTAGTGTGTTTTTTTTTTAAATAAGGCGAGCATCATATTCAGTAGAGTTGAGGAACATTTGTGGTTCAGAACTGCTAAAAAGACTATAAAATTTGTTCTCTCTATTTTAAAAAAGAAGTAAGTAGATAGGTAGAATAATTATTTTCTATAATTTTGATTCCTCCATTATAATTTCCATAAGAAAGAAATTTCCCTTCTAGCTGATATTGTCATGAGATTGGTATTAACACCAATTTATGTAAAATAATTTCTGCTGCCTTGGATGAGCTTTTTAGGATGATATGGCTTTAATGAAGATAGCAAGTAGATAATAGCATTAATTAATATCAACACGATTGTGCCTCCTTCATATTTTTTAAATATAATACTCCTTCAGCAGCCTCATGTTGTCATATTTCTCCTCTCCTGGTTCTAAAAATGTTAGGTTCTAAAAATGAGAGTCAGCTACACTAACTTTTACGTATCTTGAACCTCTTTTCTGTTCTTAAACCAGCGAATCTGGGACCATGTCACAGCCTGTGCATATGCTGTTCCCTCTGCAGCGGTCTTTTCCTGCCAGTGTTTGCTTTGTTAGCTTCTACTCATCTCAGGTTATGGCTAGATTCCCCTCTTACAGTCCCTCTTTCCATCTTATTCTTCTCATTTTTAGAACCTAACAGTTATAATTAGTGTTTCGGTGTGTTCAGTTACTTAACAGTTGTTTCCTCTTTAGACTATAAATCGCAGAGGCAGGGGGCTGCTTTCTCGCTGTAGGGCCCTCCAAGCCAGGCACATTCCTTGGGTATCTGGCATCTGCTAAAATGTATTGTGGGGTAAAAGAATATACATATGTGTAAACATACATACATGCATGCACATATGCATGCACAATAAGCAGCACAGCTTCCTTAAAGAATTGTCTTAGAGATTAAGTCAATCAACACTTTAAAGCAGCGGTCGCCAACCTTTCGGACCTCACAGACCCCCAGTGGCCTGCGGACCACCGGTTGGTGACCACTGCTTTAAAGGGTCAGGTGCTGGTGCCAAACCTTAGTGCCCCGGCTGCGGTGCGGGTCCAGAGGTACTGATCTGTGCTCGGAGCTTCCTTCTCGTTTCTAGGCCTCTTTTCCTTGTCTTTTCTCCCACATTGGTTTCGGTTGGGAGAGCTCACTGCACTCTCCCCGGGGACCTCATGATTCCTGCCCCCTTCTGCTTCTCGCCTCCATGCTGAGCCCGCCTCCAGTTACACCCTCATCGCAGAAGGTGTGCGTTCAGCAGTGGCCTATGCCTTTACCAAGGGTGCCCGGAGCAGTACTGACCTGACAAGGAAGCAAGCACCTCAGGGTTGTTAGAAGCAGATGTGGGGCCAAGACCCGGAAGGTCCAGGTTCAGTGAGTCTAGGGCAGGCCCTCAACTTAGTCGCTTCCCAAAGCTCCCCAGGTGGTGCCCTCCACCACGGACAGCACCACTGGCACCAGTCGGGAGACGAGGCTCTCTGAGAAAGTGGCACATGCACGGGCTGAGCAGAGCTCCAGACCCACAGCTGTGGGTAGAGAGTGGCGAGTGCACGGGCTGAGCAGAGCTCCAGACCCACAGCTGTGGGTAGAGAGTGACGAGTGCATGGGGCTGAGCAGAGCCCCAGACCCACAGCTGTGGGTAGACAGGCATTTCTCCCCAAAGCCCTACTGACTGATGACCATCCCATAAACACAATAAAAGGGGGTGAATGTGGAGCCCTCTGGCCTGCCTTCCTAGGTAACCCTTGGGAAAGGACAGCAGTGCTCTGCTCCTGCTGCGTTACGTTGAAAACATTTTAAGCTCAGGATATGCTGATAGCTTAAAAAATTCATTCAGAAAAATTGACACATGTTCACATTTGTAACTGTACCTATAAATAAGGGTAAAAAGCTTAAACACCCGCCGAGACCTTCAGCCTTCTGAAAGACAGTTAAATCTCATTTCTTTGAGCTGTTCTTCACTCATTCACTCAATCACTCACTCTCTGAGCAGGAGTTTTTGGAGCAGGTAAAATGAGAAGGGCAGTGTTCTACACACTGGGTATCAAGCAGAGGCTACACCAAGCTCACAGCTACCTGGTGGCTGTATGTGCATGTGCGCTGCCCCTCATGTGTGGGTTGGGGACAGTGAGCCAAAGCACCAGGTCAGTAGTGGGAGGGAGACTGTATTGGGCAGTGCTGGCCCGTTTTGCTCAGAGGTTAGAGCATTGGTCTGCAGACTGAAGGGTGTTGGGTTTGATTCTGGTCAAGGGCACATACCTCCGTTGCAGCTCAATCCTCAGCCCTGGTCAGGCATGTGCAGGAGGCAACCAGTCAATGTGTCTCTCACATTGTTGTTTCTCTCTTTCTCTCCCCTCCCTTCCACTCTCTCTGAAAATCAATGGAAAAATATATCCTCGGGTGAGGATTAACAACAACAAAATGAAGCTGGCAAGGGGGCTTGGAATGTTGGGAGGTCCTGCAGTTTTTCCTAAGGCGGCCAGGAAGCCTCACTGAGGGGGTGCGGCTCCTGGGGTCCCTGTAGGGCGTTCCCTTTAAGCTAGTGGTTCTCAACCTTCTGGCCCTTTAAATACAGTTCCTCATGTTGTGACCCAACCATAAAATTATTTTTGTTGCTACTTCATCACTGTAATGTTGCTACTGTTATGAATCATAATGTAAATATCTAATATGCAGGATGGTCTTAGGCGACCCCAGTGAAAGGTCGTTCGACCGTCAAAGGGGTCGCGACCCACAGATTGAGAACCTCTGCTTTAAGCTTTGAGGGCTCTGAGCTCCCTAGCAGCCTCTGCCTCTGCCTCAGGGGTGCCGGCTGTTCACAAGCAGGTGTCTCCCTTGTCCTCAGCTCCCAGCTGATGATTGCCATGCACCTGTCTCCCCACAGCCCTGACTGCTGGACACCTGCCTCCTGGGGCCTGGCAGACGATCTTACATGGGGAGACCTGCCACAGGGAGTCCTACTGTACCCGCACTTCCTGTAGCCCTGAGACAGAGCCCACCTGTCCGCTCCCAGCCAGCCAGGGCCGGCTCCAGGGAGGAGGTCGAGGAGCACTCCTATGACTCTAGGCCAGCAATTCTCAACCTGTGGGTCGTGACCCCTTTGGGGGTCGAACAACCCTTTCACAGGGGTCACCTAAGACCATCGGAAAACACATATAGCATATCAGATACTTACATTACTATTCATAGCAGTAGCAAAATTATAGTTATGAAGTAGCAACGAAAATGATGTTATGGTTGGGGGTCACCACAACATGAGGAACTGTATTAAAGGGTCACGACATTAGGAAGGTTGAGAACCACTGCTCTAGGCAGTTTGAAAGAGCTTTTTAAGAGCCAGACACTTTTGAAATATGCCGTTATAAATTGTATGTATGTACAGAGACCTTTTGAGAAAGGCCTTTTCGAGACAGCTAACCAAAGCTAGCGTTCTTTCTGGGTGCCAGGCTCTCTCGTGCCGGTCTAGGGAGACATATCCGCCTGTTGTGGTTTTGGTTTTTTAAAATAACATTTTTGATAAAAGAGAAATAGGGCACATGGGGCAGCTATAGCAAGGACTGGAGATTGGAATTATAATTAGGAGAGTTGAAGAATCTGGGCCTTGAATTATATCCACTATTTGGGATAACCAGAGAAATTCCAGTAAATCTTTAAATTATAGTGAAATGCCCAACTAATGAAACACAGAAATTTTGGTTACTCTACAAGATGTTATTTATGAATGCTATCAAGAAAATTCAATAGAACCTTAGGTAGCATATCTGGAAGTTATTTAGCTACATACCTTTTTATTTTAAGTAAGACAGCTGACCCTAACCAGTTTGGTTCAGTGGATAGAGCATCGGCCTGTGGCTTGAAGGGTCCCAGGTTCGATTCCCGTCAAGGGCATGTACCTTGGTTGTGGGCACATCCCCAGTAAAATGGTGTGCAGGAGGCAGCTGATCAATGTTTCTCATCAATGTTTGTAACTTTCTATCCTCCTCCCTTCCTCTCTTTAAAAAAAAATCAATAAAGTATACTTTTAAAAAATAATAAAACAACTGAATTTGGAGCTATATGGCTCTTGTGGTAACTATTTCGCTTAGTTTAGATTTTTAAATTTTGTTTTATTTTTTAAAATATTCCAAGCCACTTCTAAACTCTATTTATTTACTTATGCCAGGGATCAAGCCTGGGGCCTCATACATGCAAACCATGTGCTCTGCCACTGAGCTCACTTCCCACCCCTAAACTTTTATTCCAAACTATATTTTAGCAGTGGGCATGTCCAGACTACGTAACAAAATGTTAAAAGATGCAAATTAATAGGAAAAATTTGTTTAATTTAGAATTCAAATCAAAGTAAAATTATAACTCTTTATTTTGAAAACAGTGATGGTACTATTTTATAAAATTATTCGTGACCATAGTATGTTTCTTAGTATTATCTATGTATTTTCAGAATGAGATTTCTGTTTGATTAAAAGCTAAAAGTTTTGATGAATTGGTTTTACAAGTGGAAAACAAGCTTGAGGCAACACATGGGAAGCTGTATTGCAAAATATAAACTATAACAAAACAAGCTGTATTGCAGAATATAAACTATAACAAAACAAGCTGTATTGCAGAATATAAACTATAACAAAACACAAGACAGAAAGCAAAGTCCACTCTGCCTTCTGTGAAGGGCCGCGTGGCAGCGCGACCGCTGTCACACCACATGAGCCAAAATCGTGCCCCTGGGTCGGGTGACGGACCCCTCTCTCCTGCTCTTGCGTTTCCCTTCAGAGCTTCATGCTGACGTGTGCATGTACTGCGCGCCCCTCCTCAAACTGGGAGAGACTCTTATGGCACCTGTGTGCCCAGTGCCCCGGCACAGGAGCGTGGAGATGACCTAGAAGTTGTAGCATTTCCTCCTTTATTCACCTTTTTTACTCATCCTGACATTCCTTTACTTTTTCTTCTTTTAATCCAGGCAAACCCTTTTTTACACGAAACCCTTCTGAGCTGAAAGGCAAGTTCATTCACACGAAGCTGCGGAAAAGCAGCCGTGGCTTTGGCTTCACGGTCGTCGGAGGGGACGAACCTGACGAGTTTCTGCAGATCAAGAGCCTCGTCCTGGATGGCCCCGCTGCGCTGGACGGCAAGATGGAAACAGGTGGGGCAGCAGGTGGCCGGTGCTGCTGGCACCACCTGAGACCAAACAGCAGCGGGTTTCTGGGCTTAATCACCGCCTCTGTGTCGGCTCCTCCACTCCGTACATGCATTCCCAGTGGAGATGGAAACCTGTGAGGCCATGTCACCTTCGGGAAACTCTTAGGGTGCCACTGAGTGGAGTAGAGCCGTGATTTGTCAGAGTATAGATCTGTTTGAATAGATGGGTTCAGAGCTTGGATTTCTGCAGTGGGGATCTGTGTTAGAAGAAAGCTCCAGTGTTCTTTCAGTGACCATATCTTCTCACAGGCAGGGACCACACTGGGTGCTGAACAAAGGCCTTGTCAGCCATTAAAATCAGTGATAGGAGTAGTCCCTTTGTGTCCTACGATGCCACCCCCAAATCCAGTTTCAGATCAGCTTCCTGTTGGTAGGCGTTTATATCATAACTAGAGTCCCGATGCACGAATTCGTGCAAGAGTAGGCCTTCCTTCCCCCACCTGCCAGCACCGGCTTCCCTCTGGCACCTGGGACCCGGGCTGCTTTGCTCCCGCCACCGCCGGCAGGTGCCCGGGCCTGCCTGGGGCCCGGGCTTCACTACGGCCCCAGCTTCGTCTGGTGACATCAGAATGATGCCCGGAAGGATGTTCGGTCTAATTAGTCTATAACCCTTTGTTTATTATAGATATCGAGGTAGATTTTCTGCATACTGTTTATTTTAATCCCCAAACTCTTACCTTTTGCAGGAGATGTAATTGTCAGCGTGAACGACACCTGCGTTTTGGGACACACACATGCGCAAGTTGTGAAAATCTTCCAGTCCATTCCCATCGGTGCCAGTGTGGACCTTGAACTCTGCCGAGGTTATCCGTTGCCTTTTGACCCAGATGACCCCAATACGAGTTTAGTGACCTCAGTGGCCATTTTGGATAAAGAACCAATTATCGTGAATGGGCAAGAGACCTACGATTCACCAGCTAGTCACAGCAGTAAAACGGGCAAAGTCAACGGCATGAAGGACGCCAGGCCGAGCAGTCCAGCCGACGTGGCTTCCAACGGTTCCCATGGTTACCCCAATGACACTGTCTCGTTGGCTTCCTCCATAGCCACTCAGCCAGAACTCATAACTGTCCATATAGTCAAAGGGCCAATGGGCTTTGGCTTCACTATCGCAGACAGTCCTGGAGGGGGCGGCCAAAGAGTGAAACAGATCGTGGACAGCCCCCGGTGCCGCGGCCTGAAGGAGGGCGACCTCATCGTGGAAGTGAACAAGAAGAGCGTGCAGGCTCTCACGCACAACCAGGTCGTGGACATGCTGATCGAATGTCCAAAGGGCAGTGAGGTCACCTTGTTGGTGCAACGAGGAGGTATGTAGGTTTATTTTGTTCTTTGATTTTTTTTTTAACCCATAATCTGTTGTTTAACTTACTGGTCTCTAGGTGGCTCTTTGGGGCTTTTTCAATGTCTGCTTTTCTAAGACTACTTTTATTTAAATGTTTAGAAATGCATTCAAAATGTTTTCTGACTTCTTCAAATGCTAGCATCTTTAGAATGAAGGTTGTGTTTATGCATATGTTACACATATGCAGCTAGAGCGATAGCCGTAAATGTAAGTCAGATTGTGCCTTTAAATGACAATTAAGATTTTAAAACCTTTCTCCTTTAAATCTCCTGAACTGAATTTGGAGCTATATGCGTGCATGCAAAATGGGGCTCCTGGCCTCTCTTCTGACCTCAGCTCACACTCTTCTCCCCTACTCACTGTCCTTCAGCCGCCTGGCTTCTTTTCTCAACTGCCTGTAGCGCTCCAAGCCCTTCCTGCCTCAGGGCCTTCGCACGTCCTGTTCCCTCTGCTGGGAATGCCTCATTTCCATCTCTTCCCTTGGCCAGCTCAGTCTCATTGGTTTCCTCCTGAGAGAAAGCTTCCCTGGTCACTAATCTAAAGTAGCCTCCAACACTTCCGTGTAATCTCCACTGCTTTACCCCATTTCTTCATGGCCTTTACCGGTATCATGATTATCACAAGTCACTCATTTGTATATATATTTTTTGCTGTTCTCTCTTTTTTACTAGAATGTAAGAGCCATAAAGCCAGGGCCCGTGTCTACATAGTGACATCCGTATTCCCAGCATTTAACACTGTTCCTGACTCCTGCTAGGTATCCATGAGTAAATCGGTATCGAATAAATGAATGGATGGATGGATGAGCATGCGATCATTTATACTTGTCAGGAACAAGAGCTCCACCAATTGTATTAAAAACATATCTCAGCGTACCCACAATTTAATGACGTGATTAAAGACCCCCAGGGAAGTGGGGTATTCTAAGTCTTGAGGAGTTAGACTTCCTGCTTTCCCCTGCCTGCGTGCCTCACCGGAACTCCCAGGACCTCACCCTGAGAAATATTTTCCACGTGTTGGAATGTCGTTTCTGAATCTGTGTGTGTGACTAGTGGTGGATCACCTCACCCAATGTGCCTGATGCTGGTTGTTCCCCTGGCCCTTGCCAACGTGATTTGTTCCGTGCACGGCATATTCTGACCCTCTGAGCCGAGATGAGGAGCCAGGCTTTTCATTATCTCTGGGTTCCTTTGCGACAGTGGCGCGCATGTATGTCGCAGCCGCCTGTTCTCACGCTCTTGTGGCGCTGTGCGTTCTGTGATCCAAACAGTTGGTGTTGTCGGAAGGAGACCCAAAATTCAGAGCAGCCGTCTGTGTGAATAGAAATGCTCGATCTTTCTTGAACAGTTTCAAAAGCCACTGTGCAGATTTTATTCTTAAAAACGGTGTTTCTCGGATGCAGCTTTCATGTCTCTTGTACCTAGATCACTTGACAGGATAGATAATTGTTGTTTAAACAGTGACTAAGACGTAGTAGGAAGTGACTTGCGTGTGAGGGTGATGATAATACCTGGCACTTAGACATAAGCTGGCAGTTTACAAAGCGCTTGCCTGCGGCACATGCCTCTCATCTCACTTTCACCATGTCCCTGACAGGTGGGCGGTGCCAGCCCACGAGGTGACGGAGAAGTTCGCCCAGGAGTTTGCGGTCTAGTCCTCTGCCTTCCTTCTGAGGGACGCTGGTTTCTGCAGAGCCGCTGGTTTGGCAGTCAGCAAGCAGCTGGAAACTTTTCAGTAGTTTTCAGTTTGTCAGCAGCATCTCTGATTCAGCCACTGCTCCTTCAACAGTCACAAACCACTCTGCTCTCCTACCGAATTAATCACCCCTTCATCATTTGCTCCTTCATTCCTTTTGTCAGTGTGTTTAGTTTTCCTTTGTTATTTGAGTCACTTTTAAGAGGACCAAAACAGTGAGTCTCATTATAATCTACCAACTGACAATGGTTACTGGAATCGTATTATAATGAATGTGCCTACCCTAGCAAATCATTGATTATAGAAATATACCTCTGGATTTCAAATGCGTTTGCATTCCCTGTTCTTAATTTCTGAGACCTTTTTTGTGAATGCCGTTACCTTTTATAACATGAAATTAATGTGGAGAGATCCAGAGTATATTGCCACAGTAGTCAACATCGCCATAGTTTAATCCGGAACCTGAGTAACATAAGATCGCTGTAACATCAGCACTTCTTTACAATCCGCCTTATGCCTCATGTTTGATTTACATGTGGGACCGGAAGTGTGTGCACGTGCAGTTGGCAGGCTAGCAGCGGCTACTATTAATCTGTACAGAAGGCATATAAATATGTGTTTCTGCCACACGTTAGTTATTTGAATCGGCACTGGCATTTCGATCATCTGTCCTGCATGGTGGAGTGGAACTGTGAGTAGGTTTGATGAGGCAACAAAGACAAAAGCTCAGTTAAATGAGAACATAATATGGCCACTTCACTGATTCTTTTTTAAGAAATAAATGATAAAAAGATTTATTCAAAGGTCCTAGTGTTTGAGACTGGAAACACAACTTAGCAATAGCCAGAGTGCTCCAAAGAAGAAATACAAGCTGAGGGTTCTCAGAGGGAAAAGTGCGCCTTGAGAACAGCCGGTCCTGCAATAACCGCTTCTGTATTGGTGTGAAATGGCATTCATCAAGGTCAGCAGTCGCCAACTGGTGTTCTGTGGACCACTGGTGGTCCGTGAGGTCCGAGAGGTTGGCGACCGCTGCTCTCGGTGGCCTGTGGTCTGGATGCAGGAACGTTCTTTCCTGAGTCCTTTGGGCTAAGCAGAGGGCTATGTGGAGGTTATGTATCGGCATTGGCGCAGGGCTGGACAGCTCAGAAACGTTGAAGTCCAGGCTACTTGGAACAAGGATAGAATAGTCGCCTCATGCCTCGTCCTACTGGACTTAGTGATTTAGAGTTTGACTGTAGTGCTCCCTTTTATGTCTTCACTCTATTCCTCATTGCCTCCCTTTAGAACAGGATTTTTTTTCTCTCTCTGAAAACATCAGAGATCAAATAAAATATGCTGAAGCCACTTGATGCCAAGGTGGCAACGCCTTCATTGGGTTCCTGTGTCCCTGGGAGGGGGTATATGGACTAGCAACATGCTTGTTATATGTGAAATTATAGTCAGCTCAATATTTGTGTCCATTGAGACATTGTTATTACATACCAGGTTTAGAAACCAGTCTGTCTGGAGGATAGGTCAGCCGGTGGAGGAGATTCCTAGATATCAGGTGATTCTCTCTAATGAAGCTCATTTCTGCCACAGCTCCAAGTACACGGACTGATAACCCGCGAGATCCGCACTGACAGGTTCTCAGGAATTCGGATCTCGAGGGTGAGGCTTTCTGTGCCTTAAAGATCTTTTTCTACTTCGGGCACAACTGGTTAAGTTTGTATTTTATTTTAATCTTTACTCTCACAGGCCCATTTTTGTTGTTTTTTTTTTGTGCTTTTCAAGATCGGGTACATTTTCGGTTTTAGTATTTTTCGTCTCTGCCCCTCCCACCTGGAAACCATGCGGAGGTTGAAATGCCGTTTGTTAATTCCTGGGGTCGGGCCGTTTCCTGGGTCAGGCCTGGAGATGCTGGGAGTGCCCATCCATGTGGCCTGGTGCCTGGGACCATCAGGGATTTGTTTATAAGTCTCTTCTCTGTAAACCCAGCCCTGCCTGCTGGGCACTGGGCACGTTCCCCTAGTAAGGGCCAGCATCTTCCTTCTGGGCCTGTCCTTCCTCTGTCGCCCTCTGCTGTCCAGTCAGGAGAATGCTTCTGTTGATTCATTTTGACAGCTTTGGCATTCAGATGGCCTGTCCTCTGACACCAGTGTGAGGCTAGAGACTTTTTTTTTATGTATCTGGAAAATCATGCTAGAAGGTGATTACTATCTTTAACATATAGGATTTTTTAAAATTTACAAAAGATGTAGAATTTGTCCCATAAAGGTTTTTTACTTTTTAAAAGAAGGATTGTTTTATTTGAAGCATATACCTACCTGTGCCGCTCTGTATAAGATATTTTGTGAATTTGGCTAATTCACACCAATTAGTAGGTGGGTCATTATTAAGATATAATTTTGGGTTGAGTCAGAATACTCTGTCAAGAGAAGATTTGGCAGTGCATTATGGGAAAGGGGAACTTATGCTCTGGTTTTGAGAGAAAGTATGTATTGGGTGTGTCAGGAGCCAACCTCCAGTTCAAACTCTGCTCTTACCTGCCCTTACCTGTGACCAGCTTACTACTCCTGCCTCAGGACTCATTTTTTAATTAAAAAAAAAAAATGGATGGCTTGAACTAGATCACCTTTAGGATGACCCCTGTGGCTCTAATTTTATGCAAAGAATGACCTCATAGTGTGTGGAAAAACAAAATTCAACTGAGTAAAATGTAAAGCTCTGATTGGCTGTTAGTCAGTGACTGGTGCATTGGGCAGCACCCCATCTACCAGACAGAAGGAGCCCCACGGAGCTGAGCACAGTGGGAGACAGGCAGAGGGAGCGGACAGGAAGTTTCCCTGTAAAAGCCAGAGTGGCCTTGCCAGGTCACCTCCCTTCGGGGGCAGCAGGGTCTGAGGCAGGTTACCTCACTGACCGGGTAATTCCAGATTGACGGGTTTAAGATTTCATTCCTGGGAGAGGCCAAAACTGTAACTAAATTATTAAAGTCTGGGTTTGCTGGTGTGGGACTCAGCGTAAGTGACTCCCTTTGGGGAGAAAAGAGCACATGATTCTACAGCAGGTTGTGCAAGTGTAAATCCCAGCCCCCCCTCTGCTGGCTCTGGGGCCCTGGGCAAGTCATCTGAAAAAATGGCAAGACTGCACATGCCGGCACATGACGGAGATAAAATAAGGCAGTGTTTGTGCTCATTTCTGACATAGGACAAATCACTGGTGTTTTATTGATACTGCCTAATAATAGAAGCAACAGACTAGGGGTGGCTTTTTATTTATTTTAAAATAAAAATAAAAAATCTTCAACCTGGACCTACAGTATCTTAATCCCAGTGCTTGACCGCCAGGTATCCGTATTCTGTTAGAAGCTCCGCCAGCGATTCTGATGTGTAACCTGAGGTATAGCCAGTTTTGGCTGCTGCCCTCAGGGATCCTGCTAGTTTTGATTCTATAACATGACTTAGGGAGAAATGAGTTTATAAAACTAATAGTTAATTTCATTTCTGGGTAGTACCCTTCCTTTAAAGCCTGGTTCACAAGCAGCACATTCCTCAGTCTTCGCGCAGGTCCATGTCAGCTCCCGAATTCCACCTTTTCCTGCTTCTGAGAACAGAGGGAGGGCTGATCCCAGTCCTCATTTGGGGCACAGTCTCCAGTGGCTGTTGCTGGTCACAACCAGAAGGGAAGTGATGTTTGCTGTTCGGTTTGCACACACTACACTGAGTGCTTTTGTCAGATAATGAAATGTCACGCTCCCTGCAGGTCAGGCCGGTGTCCACCTTGGACTCTTACATCCCTGGTGCCTCTCGGGAAATCCTAGCTGAAAAAATTAAACGCGCTCCACACGTCACAATAGAAAATTATTCGCAGAACTTTGTAGTCACACCTCATAACTTTAGAAAGATGACAAAGAGGTGCTAAAAGGCAAAAATTAGATATGAAAAGGCTGGTGGTGATGGTAATGATAACGTTACCACTCTCACCAGTGAGTACTTACTGTGTGCCAGGCTTGTTGTCATAGTAGCAACACACACACACACCACACAGGCAGGTAACACCTCGCAACACCTCGTTGTGTGACTGCATTGGAACTGTTACCAATTTGCGGTGGGATTCTGAGTACGCTCTTCTGGGCTGTGCTTGTCAGCCCCGGTGCTGGGGGCGAGGGGGCGGGGGCAGAAATTGAAGGAATCCTTTGTTTTTTGTGCTGAAAATCACAGCTACATTTGCTTAGATATACTAAAGGGAAGTTTCTGGTTTGTTTGGGAAAGCATGTATAAAGGCTCCTCCTTGCTTAAACCACTGGCAAGAAAAACAATAAACAGTTTCACAACACGACAGGCATGGTTGGTTCTGAATACTTTATATCTCATAATTCAGAAGTGGCCTCTCAGGTCAGCACAGTGTTGACTGCATTTTATTTTATTTTTTTATGGTTCTGTTTTTTTATTTTATTTGTTTTAATCTTTACTGTTTAGATTATTACAGATGTCCCTCTTTTTCCCACCCATAGCTCCCCTCCACCCAGTTCCTGCCACGCCCCAGGCCTTCACCACCCTATTGTCTGTGTCTATAGGTAATGCATACATGCATATAAGACCTTTTTTAAATCTCTTCCCATCCTCCCACTCCCCCTTCCCTCTGAGAATCATCAGTCTGTTCCAGTTCCATGCCTCTGATTCTATTCACCATTTATTCTGTTCATTAGATTTA
>NW_006383017.1:6579378-6616294 GCF_000327345.1 Myotis davidii | reverse complement strand
GAGTAACCTTATAACCATGGGTTTGAACTCTATATCCAGTAGTTTGCTTTCTTCCATTTATTTCATTTGTGACATGTTTCTTTGTCTCTGCATTTTGGCTGCTTCCCCGTGTTTGTTTCCATGTACTGAGTAGAGCTGCTAAGTCTCCTTGAATTGATAGAGTGGCCTTGTGTAGTAGGTGTCCTATAGGGCCCAGTGGCTCAGCCTCCCCAGTCACCTAGGTGGACACTCTTGGTGCACCGCTTTGTGGGCTGTGTGCACAGCCTTGTTGTAGATGAGCCTTGATTGCTGTTAGTGTCACTGGAAGGAATTGACCTCCAGGCAAATTGACTGCGGGAACCATCTGCGACTACAGTGGGAGAACTGCTGTGTAGGAGACACCCCTACGGAGCAGGACTGGCTTCAGTGGGGCTTTGGTGCTTACTGAATCTTCCCCTTGAGTGTGTCACTTATGAATGTGTAGAGTTGTAATCTGGTATGGTCTGACACTGACCCCTGTACACTGGCTCTTGGGTCTCCAGGGAGATGCAAAGTCAGCCACTGCCTGGGGCCACCCAGCAGGAGCTACAGAGAGATCTTCAGACCTCCTCTTTGTATCAGGTTTGGAGGTCTCTAGAAGAGGCCTAGCTGTGAAGCAAGGTAGGCTGGATTCTGTTGCCATATCTTGGGCCTTTTATTGATAGGTTTGGGGCTCCCTGACCTAGCTTCAGCTTATTTGACAGGTATTAGCCTGAGCAAGGACAGGCCATTCATATGCAAAATCCACTGCACACAGCTTGGGTGGGGTTGTAAATTGGATGAGGTGGGGTCTTAGGGAATCACCAGGGCACAGCAAACAGAAATGGTCACCAGTCAACCTTGCAACCAGGAAGGTCCCAGCACGGGAACAATGAGAGCACCTCCATCTGGAAGAAAGCTGCCCCAGAGTTCCTACTGGGATGCCAGACAGTTCAGTTTTGCCTTGTATGTGTCTGTGTCCCCCAGAGCCTCGCCCAGCACTGGAGCTCAGAGGAAGCGGGAGCTTGTAAGTTCAGTTCGTGGTGCCTTTTAAGAGGAGCAGCCGGGTCTCCAGCAGCCTCCGTGCCACTGAGTCCTGATCTACACTGGTTTTTACAGCCCATACTTCTTACTGCCTGTAGGAACTTCTTTTCCCAGATCTGGGGCCCTGGGCTGGGGGTCTGGTGTGGGGCTGGGACCCCTTTTTCCTCCGGGCAGCCTCCACAGAGGAGATCTTCCTCCCGATTAAAAAAGCAGCCCATGTGGGCGCCGGACCAGCCTGTTCCGCACCTTCGCACCTCCTACCAGTCTCGGTGTGCTTTCCTCTTTATTTCTCTAGTTGTAGGACTTCCATTCAGCCAGCTTTCCAGCGGTTCCGGATGATGGTTGTTTTATATTTCAGTTGTAATTTTGATGTGGTTTTGGGAGGCGGTGTGTAGAGTCATTTGCCTACGTTCTCCCTGTTGATTGTAGAGAAGAGGACAATGGGACCAGAGAGGTTCAGTGACTCACCCACTGATAGTTGGCAAAGTCAGAATTTGAACCCAGAACTTAGGTTTAGAGATTGAGTCCTTAACCACTGTGCCAGGCAGCCTCACACATTGAAAGGGAAGAAACTGCAGGACCTGAGCTGCGGAGCAGCAAGTCTCACACATAAAGGAGTGGATACGGTTGGAAGTCCATGGGCAGGTTGATGCCACTTAATTTTCATCCAGGTTTACTGATGTGTTACTAGTTCATGAAATCATCAACGATCCGGATGGGAAAGCAATACCTGATCTCGTCGCCTGAGCCCTCATTAGCATTAGGACATCTCGGTGTTTCCCTTCTGAAAGGATGCAGAGCGTCACAGTCAGAACCGCAGCGAGCTGCACACCAGAGCCCTCAGCCGGGTGAGCAGGTGCCACTCTCTCTGCCCTTGGTCTTGGACTGGAGAATGAATTGCAAATCGCACCGCTGACGTGTCTGACTGCCAGAACCTCTCTGATTGCAGTGCAGGGCCTCCAGAAGGGGGTTGGGGTGCTTGCAGAGTGATACCCTAACAGTTCTGTGTACGCACACCAGCAGCCTGTGTCAGCTCTCCATCACGCGCCCAGGCTCTGTGTGCCACCCAGCTCTGCCCCGGCCGCTGCCATCCGCCGCTGGGCATCTGGCCTGGCAGGGCCTTGCAGCAGGTCCCGGTGCCTCCTGCAGTTCATTCTCTGGCCAGAGTGACTTAACGTCAGTTGATCAGAAAGGCTTCCCATCATTCAGCGAGAGCGCCGAAGACTGGCGCCAGGGCCTGAGCACTGGCCCTTCCCTCGCTCTGTATTTTCCTCTCCCGGGAGCCTCGGGGCCCACAGGCATCCATCAGGCTTCTGCACCAAGGTCCTTTCTGTGAGAAGCCGGCTCTGCACCATGGAAAATAAAGCAGCACCCTCCGCCATCACTTGCTTCTCTCTCCTTCCTCCTGGCCCTTAAACTTCCTGTGATCTGGGAGCAGCAGCTTGGCCTCGGCCGTTTCTTCACCTGTACCACCTGCAACCCGTACCTGGCACGTTGTAGGTATTCAGAAAGTCATATATGTTGATCGAAAATAGGAATGAATGCCAGGCCCTTTGTTTCCACTAACACCCCCTCAAGAGCACTTTCTGAGGGGAGCACTATCATTGCAGCTGAGGAAAGGGGCAGGAGAGGACGACCCCCGAAATCACAGGGTGGAAAGGTGACTGCGGTTTGCCTGCAAAGCCTGGGCTCTGGGCGCAGGCTGCTCTCCACGGAAGGGCATCGGAGAATCACACCAGGGAATCCTGTTATCCAGCACCCAGCGCGGCCGTCCCTGGCCTCATGTGGCTGTTTAATCGAAATTAAATGCCAGGTCTTTGTCCAGTGGCCACTGGCTCGTGGCACTGAGTGCCCGTTCAGTCAGGGAACACCCCTGTCCCCCCAGGAAGGGCTGTCGCCCAGCGCTGCACTCGAGATGTCATTATTTACCCTAGAAAGGAGATGTTGAGGATCTATTGTTGCCTTCCTCCTATTTGTACTAGAGAACTAGTATAAGGGAGATACGGAATGGAAGGCAGCTTCATGGTGAACAGATTTTTTTATGCAGATAACAATGATAGGGCCTATTTATTCCTATCTTTCATGTGTACACAGCTCTGAGCTCTTTACATGTGTTAAGTAGATGTTAGGGGGTCACAGGAGTTGAGTCTCAGAAAACGTAAAAGACTTATCAAGTGTTAGCACTTGGGCATTTGCTCTGTTGCAAGGAGAGAGCTCGTCCAGTTTTAATGGGAATCATAGGGCCTTCACGAATACTGACTGACACGGCTTAGGAAGCTTAATGTAGATGATTGTATTATGTAAAATATCTTTAATCCAAAAAGGGGTAGAAACTTTAAAACACAAGGAAAATTCGCCTTAAATTCTTATATAAAATCATGTAGAATTTGTCACCTGAGCTTCAGCAACGTGAAAAGACGTTGAAGTCTTGTTGGTGTAGGAATCTGATTCGGTTTCTCAGACTGATTGGTCTTCCTGCTTGCCTGTTTACTAACACCTCAGTTTTCTAGTAATTTCAGAAGTCGAGTCCTACAGTCAGAGCCACTGCTGCCTAATACCTTCCCAGCTATTAAAAGTTGTTCAGCCCTGGCTGGGTGGCTCAGTTGGTTGGAGCATCGTCTCATACACCACAAGGTTGCGGGTTCAATTCCCAGTCAAAGCATGTATGGAGGTTGCAGGTTCAATCCCTGGTCGGGGTGCATACAGGAGGCAGCTGATCGATGTTTCTCTCCCTTCTTCTCTCTCAAAATCAATAAAAACATATCCTTGGGTGAGGATTAAAAGATAAATAAAGTTAAGAAAAAGGTTGTTCGCGTTAAATTTGCAAACTTCCTAGCACTTTGCGGTGCTGACCAAGGCAGTCACCATTGCTAACAAGGCGCCTTCTGGCCTTGACCACTAATGCAGTTTTAAGCTGCTATTTTTATTTACTTCATGGTTTAAAGTGATCCAGGGTTTTATTTGAGAATTTTTTATAGAATGTTAGGTCATGTTTATATTTATATTTGAGGTGACTTAAAGCAAGAGATGAGACAAATATGGGGTGTCCCCCCAAAATGCATACACACTCTTTGAATAATTATAAAGCCAATGTTTATTAAAGTACATTTCATTTTCAAAATTGAGTTGTCAGCTATTAAATTGTGTATACTATACATTTTGGGGACACCAAAATGTCTCTATTTTGGGTCTGTCTTTACCCTATAACACATAAAACCCCCTCGCTTTCAGCATTTAAGGAACTCGGGTTTTGATCTCATAGTGTCTTAACTGAAGACAGCAGTGTGGACGCATGGAGAGACGCGAGGATTTGCTGTGGACCGTTTCCTAGGAGTTTCTTTTGACCTCAAAATTCCAGCAACTGGCATTTTTGGTTTCATTTAAACCTTTTTTAACAGAAGAAACAAGGTATCTTTAGACGTTTTGTGAGTTTATTTTCTACCTTTACTTTGGTTCCCTATAAAGTTTATTGTGTGGCTGTCCCTCCTGCAGATGGTGTCTCCCGTGTGAAGAGTCTGCCTGGCCCGTGGGGCAGCACCTCCCGCGCTGAGACTGTGGCACCTTGTTCATTGAGTTTCTCTTTCTTGCCGGAGGTTTCTTCCTAGCCTCTACGCTGAATATTTCTCAGTTCTGAACATTTTAAAAACTGTTATCCGAGGCAGAGTTTACTTAATCCATTTAGCATTTTCCCACCTTCCTTCATTGGCCTCAAATGCATCACACGTGCTGTACCGCCGGCTGGAGGGCAGTTTTTGCCACGGTTCTTACTGAAGCTCTTTGCATTGCCTCCTGCAGAGTTTTAAGAAGTCCCCCCACCCTTACCACACCTGGTATTCCCCCTCTTGTGTTCCTGCGCGGACATTAACCGTGCCCCCTATTTCTGAACATACTCTTTTTTGGTTCAGAAATCTTGCTGGTAGAATCTTAAGGTCTGAAAATAGCGCTGGGTCCTTAAGAGTGTTGTTTCCATTGGCAACGTGCAGCATGCCTTTTTTCGGAGGGGGGGGGGGGGCGGGGGGCCAACTTGTTACCTGTGTTTATTTCATACTCCTGTTTCTTTTTATGTTTCTAATGTTCTCAACTTTTTTTTCTCACCATTTGCAGTAAACACTAGCCACTCTTTCATTCAACAAACGTCAGCGCCGTGTTAATCTCCCATTATAGGTGAATGGCATGCAAGGGAAGTGAACAGCTGTAAAAATACAGTGTGACTGATCACACCCTCCACATTTTTTCGTGCTTAATTCTTTTTCTAGAAATCTCACCTGGTAGATTACCTTTGCCATGATAAATTCTAATATACTCATTTTGTAATTTTAACATCTGAGGCATGCTATCAGCGTAGCAGTCCTCGTGGCTAGGAGCCTGGCCAATGATAAGACTGTAATGGGTGGATCCCCTCTGTCCCTGTTGCTGGCTATCAGCTCACTTCACTCAGCAACCTGCTATCTATTAGACTTATTTTGGCAGTGGCTGTGGTCAGGGGGCTTGTCATGATGTACCCATCTAAAAAGCTGTATTTAAAAATACTTTCTTAGAGTTGCATAAACACTTACCCGTTTGTTGTTGTTTTATCATCTTTGGGAGATAGTTGGAATTAGGTCTGTGCCTCCGAAGATATTTATGTTGATTCTAAATTTTAAAATGTTCTCCATGGTTACTTTTGCCATAGATACCATTCACCAACGTGGGAAATGATCACATTAAAATAATAGCACTGCCCGTGAATTAATGGGACTGTGTGTGTGTGTAGTTTGTCCCTGCAAAGCAACTGTCACTTGACTTTGGTGATTGGAGGAGGAGGAGGCAGCTGTTTTTATCAGTGTCCCACACGGGGCACTGTGACATCATGGACTGGTGTTCTCTGCTGGGGGCTGTCTGCATCACGGGACGTTTAGCAGCCTCCTGGCCTCCCCCCGCTCGATGCCGGTGACACCCTGCCCTGCTCCCTGGCTTCAGACGAGGCAGATGTCCCCTGAAGGGCAGCTTCGACTGTGATTGAGAACCGCTGCTTTAACCCCTTTGACACCCATCTGCTTTGCTGATTGAAAATGCTTTGTTCTAGCCCTGGCTGGTGTGTCTCAGTGGGTTGGGCATCACCCCGGGCACGGAAGGATTGCAGGCTCGGTCCCCAGTGCGGGGCGAGACAGCTGGTGGATGTTGCACTGTCTCTCACTTCTCCCTTCCTCTCTCATTCAAAATCAGTACAGTTCTTTTTTTAAAAAGAAGATGCTTGTTCTGTTTTTTTGTAGGTTTAAATGAAGTCAGTTTGTGGATTATTGTTTGTAGAACTTGGATGGAAGAAATTTCACGTGAGAATTTCCCCATTTCCTCTCAGTCATCGCCTCTGCCTCTGCTCAGGGGTGGAAGTAGCACTGGCCAGTTGTCGCCGTCTCCCTTCCCACCCGCTCCCTGCCACCAGCGAGCAGTGCAGGCCGCTCACTCTGGCAGTGCCCCTGAGCCTGTGCGCTGTCAGTCCGGAACGTGGGGGGGCTGTGTCCTCCTGGCGCTGCAGGGAGCCCGTCCCGAGGGAGGCCTCCGTGTCCTGCCTGAGTGGAGGAGGCTCAGAGGAAGGCGGAGCGGGACCCCCAGGCTCCTGCTGTTTCCGTGTGATTGTCTGGACTCCAGAAAGACAAGGGGACGTGAGAGGGCCCAGGTCGCTGGAGATGTGTTCCTCGGGTCTGTGATGGCATGGCTTCGGGTAGACAGTGAAACGGGGAAAATCAGTGCAGAATGGGTTTTGGGGGAAGTGGGGTTTTCCGGGGTGAAGAGGCTCCTGTATAGGTGATGCCCTTCCTGTCCTCGTTCTGCTGAAACAGGCTCTTCCTCATGGAGAGGGGGGTTGATATTCGCCCCCTCCCCCTATTTAATGTTCCTAGTTTGTGAAATAATGAATTAGCAGATTGTGACCAGTTGTTTAAATCTGTTTTTACAAAAATGTACTGATCTGTGAAATCTGGAATCTAGGAGGTTGTGAAAACAGGGTGGGAGGCGGGTGTGTGGGAGTGACATGGGAGTGGGGCTGGGATCCAGGCAGGGGGAGGCAATGGCACCTCCACCCTTTGCCTGACCATCGCTTCCACCACCCGGTCAGTTAGGGAGAAGCTGAGCTTGGGGTCAGGTCCAGGGCTCGATCTCATCGCTCTCCTCTGACATAATGTGACCTGTCTGGGTCAGACTCTGCCGTGATTTCTTTGGTCCGAGTGTAAAATTCCAAAGCAAGAGGAAACTGGGTGAGCTGTGCACATTCACTGTGCACTGGGTACCCCAGAATATCCACAGCTGACTTCTTACATATACAAAGCAGCCTCAAAACTTGATGAGAGTTTTTAAAAAAATACATCTCCAGTGTATTGTTTCCATTGATACCCCGCGTACCTTGACTCTACGCTTGATTAGAGCCTCAGTTGCCTAGAAAAGCCAGCAGGGAACAGCCCAAACCAGGAGAGGAAGCGAGAGGACCCTGGCCCTCCGTCTCCACTGTGAGGAACTTGCTGAGTGTCTTCCTCGCTGTACATGCTCGCGGGGGGAGCAGGCATTTCATTGCCAGTGTGAGTTCCTGTTACTCACCCTTCCCGCCCGAATGCCAGGGGCTCCTTTAAGTGCCTGTGATACATCTTATTCCCGGATAAAAAATGTCATTAAATAGCCTTGCCGTTTGGAATTTCCCCTGCACCTTAAATGTGCTTGACCTATAAAGTTCTTTTTAATTGAGATTCACCCCGAGTGGGACAATGTGTGCTGGGGTATGTGTGAGTGAAATTGATTCCCATATTCTGCCTTGAAGCAAATCCAATTGGCAGGATGAGTATTGACTCGGTGAGACCTGGAATCTAATATGGGACGGAGCATAGCGTCTGCTGCTTCCCAGCGCTGTCCGGCAGCCATTCATTAGGAACCGACAGTCAGGAAAAGCTGTCCCCTCTGTGCCGCGCATCGGCCCGTAGGCCAGGGCAGATACTGTTTCAGCAAGAGGTGTTTCAAGCCATTTAATATCTCCGTGGGAGATGAATGGGGCTGCTCATCACATGTCCTTTTCTCTGAGGGAAAACCTGAGCCTTCAGTAAATGGCTCTTTAGGCCTGGCTGGCAGACACGGAACAGTGCGGCGCTGCAGGCGCCCACGTCGGTCGCCTGGCCTTTGTTAGCGTGGCCAGGGCTTTCTAAGGCCCATGCGCCTTCCTAAGTGTAAGAGGTTGGAACACAGTTTTATACGGTGCCAGGGCTGGCTTCGGTCACAGCTAAGCAGTTTGGTAATAAAGTTCATTGAAATGGCTAAATGACAGACACCGTTATGGAGAGAACAGGAAAATGACCCTCCGATTTTGCAAAAGCGCATTGCAACAGGAAGGTGACTGTCACGCCGAAGAGGTGGTGAAAACTGCTCCAGTGTCATGGGTTTGGCTGGAGAACAGGATCTGAAATATTCTTTCCTCAGGCTTGCTTTTGGGGGACGGGTGAAGCTTTTAGCTCTGTTTGGCCATAAAAGTGCTTTTCTAAGGAAGGACATGAAGGTGCCCTTCACCGGAGCACTATCGACCCCCGGGAACGTACCCGTCTGTGGGTCTCAGAGCTGTGGGGTTGGATTTCTTTGTGAGCCTTAGTTACCTCTGGGCGTGAGCCAGGGCTGTGACGGGAGTTTAGAACACAAGGTGGCACAGCGGCACCTTCTCTCCGCGGAGGAGCTCGTGAGAGGAGCCAAGCTGGCAGCTCCCCAGTAAATCAAGGAGCAGCGAGGGTCAGGAGCTGTGAGTGGTCACAGCAGCGGTTCACTTCATAAGCTCAGCACATTCACACATTTATTCAAAAGGTGCTACTGAACTGGGGACTAGAGGCTGGTCGAGGGCTGGGGACTAGCCCTGGAATGAGAGACCAGGTCCCTGAGATAGGCAATAAACAAGTAAATAGTAACAATCACCAACATAGACAATAATTTTAGCGTGTCATCAGATGGATGAAAACTGAGAAAGGGGGCTGTGTGAGTAAAGAGTGACCAGCAGGGTCACTTCACACCTGCTGGTGCCTGTACCCCTGGATGGTTTCTCTGAAGAGACATTTGAGGAGAACCCTGCATGGGAGACACTACCCACTCACCCATCTGCAGGCGCAGTGTCCCGGGGAATGAAGGGCATTGGCCCGGAAGTGGAGGCTGCCAGCCCGGCTGGAGCACATGGGCAAGGAGGGAGGAGTGGGAAATGAGATGAAAGAGGTGGGCAGAGTTAGATCACGGCGGCTTTGTGGGGCGGGAAAGAGGTTGCGGTTCACCGAAACGGTGTTCCAAAGCCGCAGGGACATGTAACCGGGAGACCCTCTAATCTGATTTGTGCTGTAAAGGCTGCCTCTGGCCTCCATGTGGGTAATGCACTGAGGGTGGAGAATAAGGCGGAGAGAACAGTTTCAGACTCTTGCGCTTGCTTAGGAAAGCAAAGTCAGTGGCAGTGAAGATGGACAGAGTGGATGGATTCAGGGTACGTTTCTGAGACCTTGGCTGTGGGAGATTAAGAAGCTGGAGAAGGGCTTCTATTCCAGCTTTGGGGTCCTATAAGGATCAGCTTTGGGATGCTCGTTCTTGGTCCTGTGCCTCACTTGCATCTCTAAAAATAAGCAGGCAGGCTGAGAATCGGCCTAACAGGCAGTGATGCTGACGTAAAGGATCCTGAATGGTGTTTTGTCTTAACCTAGAAACGTCTCAGCCTCAATTTCAGTGATGGGTTTTCCTTCGGGGCCAATGCCCTTAAAATAGGGGCTCACACGGCATCCTGTTTCACCAACCCAAACAGGAATACTTAGGGGTGTTTCTTTCAGTGACCTGTGTTGAGCTGTTTGCCATTCACCTCCCCCACCCGCCCACAACCCAGGCAGCTGAAAGTTAAACTTTCCATTTTAAAGGAACTGCCTTGGAGCCTCCAGGCTGCAGGTCATCCTTCCTCCCCCAGGGAGACCTCAGTGAACTGCTGAGAAGAGGAGTGGGTAGCAGGGCCAACCCTAAGCACTGGCACACGAAAAGCAACTCAGAGTGATTTAAAATACAGATGGTGGGACCGTCAAGCTGTCCGTCTGGCAGCTGGGAGTCTTTCTCAGAAGTGAAGCATATCGAGACGGAGGTGAGACCCTGCGCCTTAACAGCCTCGTCGTGAGTGATTTCTGCCCACACAGCGCTAGAGAGCTTTCCTGGAGCCGCTGCGAAGCCGGCCCAACTCCGCCCCGAAAAGGTAGATCTTGGGGCGAACATCCCCTGGAGAAGGGAGATTGGCCTCCTGTAGGTACATCTTGACGAATGAGTGGTCTTTGCAGGTTGACGGTTCTCTTCCTTCCCCTTCTGGAGAGAAGATGCCACAACTCACTCCTGTCACTCCATCTTGTCCCTCCCCCGGCTTTTAAAATGATCCTGTTATCGCAGAGCGATAGAATACATTTACAGGCTAGATAAAGGCCTTATCCACTTCTGGAAGAACCTCACACAGATTGGGGACCAGCCACCCTGCTAGTCCCTAGCTTTAAAGTCTCGCTTCATTGCCCCCAAATGTGATGCCCGTCTTGTTATATTGGAGCCTCTGCAGCCTTGAGCCGTCGGCGATCCGGGGCTGCTGCTCGGAGTAACGTACCAGCGACATGAGAACTTGCCTGACTATGCACAGAGTGCCATGCTCGCTGTAGAAAGGGAGCTCTCCCTAAATTCACATCACCATTATGGGTTCAATTACAGGTTGATGTCCATGTAGTCTGTGAAGCTGTATGAAAAATTGGCTATGAGTACACTTGGCCTATACAAACACCATTGTTTTAATTCCCTTTTAGAGGGTTATGATCCAAAGCAGATTAAGCCCCTTTGAAGGATATTGTACAGTTCAGTGTTTAAAAGCCCAGGTCTGGCTTTAGACCAAGTCTTCTCTTAGCTGCTCACCTGACCAGGTGATCAGACCGTGCTATGTAACCATCCGTGCCTCAATGTTCTCATCTGTAAAATGGGGATGATATTAATACTTAACTCAAACAGCAGTCGTGAAGTATATGTGTGTGTGTCAAAGCTTGTACTCAGCCCTTACTTTTGAAGACCTTTTTTAAAAAAAGAAAAGAAAGTAAAGAAATGATAGAGAAGCCAAGTTTTCAACCCCTCAAGGTTTACTTTACATGTTTTTGAGAGTCAACAACAATAGGACTGTCTGTGTTATCTCAATGACACCTTTGCACTTTAGGCCATTTATCTCTCAGGAATTGCATGATGACAGCTCATCCATCTCGCAGAGGGTTCTGAGCAGCACAAGTGTTAATGACTTCAGGTCTCTCCTCACCTGTGCCAGTTCAAGGCGTATGACTTTGAGGTGAAAGGCTCTGTAAACCATTAGCAATCACCAGCTTCGCCAGCCATTTATTTCTCTTCGGGACATATTTATGAGGCTATCGGTGCTGTGTAATTGAAGCAGACCTCTCCGTAGCTGTAAAACGGCACAACTATATTCTTAATCTTCCTAACAAAATGCCAACTGACACAGCATTGGGAGCTACTTATTCCAGACATGTGAAGCCCAACCATCTCTCTGAATTATGACGGCCGTAATATATCATAATGACCATTACAAGATCCCCAAGGGAAAGAATGTTTTCATCTTTTTGGAGACACTGGGTCTGATGCGTCTGCTCTTGGCAGCTGGTATCATATTTACATTGAAAAATTGTACCACAGGGTTGATGATGATATTTGGCCAGAGGAAGGAGAGAAAAAATAAAATATGTTTAAACTAGAACCATTTTTTCATTTGGTTTTATGAATTCAATTTTGTGATAGTGTTTGTAAGGTCCTTCAGTGAAAATGAACTTGTGTTTAAACTTGGCCTTGAGCTTATGCTGGCACACTGATTTAGCTTTAATTAAAAAAAATAATAATAAAACAAACTGAAAAAGCATCATCACCATGATGCAATCAGGCATCAATCACTGCCCGTGGCTGCCGGCCCGGCCATGACTCAGTGCTGGCCCTCGCTCAGGGTCCAGCTCCTCCCTCTGCCCCTTCTTCACGCTGGATGAGCTTCCCTTCGCCCCGCTCCCAGGAGCAAAGTGCCCCCTTCTGTGGCACTTAACACGGACCACACTGAGTCATCACTTACGTCGCTTCTTTCTCCTTTAAAAGGATAGACTGAGCGTGTCCGGGCCAGGGCCGTGTCCGCTCGCCTTTCTCTCCTCAGTGATGCTTCACCCGGCCTAGGGCAGAGCTCAGCACATCTGTGCGGACGAATTGTCACGGGGTTAGTGCCTTCTCGGGATTCTGGTCTTCGCTCCCATGTGTCTCTGGCTCTGCCTCCTGCACAGCCTGTTCCCTGCCCCCTTCATTTCCTCACTCGCTGCCCCCTGAAGTTACTGGCTGAGTTGTGCTCTGTCCCCACAGAAGGTGAGCACTGTGAGAGCAGGCTCTCGTAGGTCTCGTTCATTGCTTTATTTCGTGCCAACTCCTGGCACACGGAAGGCACTTAGCAGTGTGCTTTGACAGGGAGTGAATTTCCCCCATTTCCCTTCTTGCCCTCGGTGGGAAAAGTTAGGACCGATTGTACCTGCCTTTTCCAGGTTTCTGGACTGTCCTTAGCATTTGATGGTAAGGTCGGGGCAGCTTACATTTATTTCATGGTTTATCTATTATGTATGGAACAAACAAAACAGATAACTAGTTGGCAGAGGATGGTGCAGATGGCTTTCTTAGAAGGGTTACCGGTCAGGTCATTAATATTAATTGGTTAGAGCCACTGGTTTGTAGTCAAGTAGCCATCAATTCTGCATTTCTGGGGAAATCATAGATCTTCTCACTCTATTTTTCCTGCACCCCCTCCACAGCTCTGTCTCATTGAATTCTTAGTATTTTGCTCTGTCATCATACTACCCCTCCTTTCCAGTAAAAAGCATTACCTAGAAGGTCATTATGTTTTCCTGCAGTAGCATTTTTGCTGATGAATATTAGTGTTCTGGTGTGCTCTTTTTAAAAAATACGTTTTTATTGATTTTTAGAGAAAAAGGAAGGGAGAGGGATGGAGAAATAGAAACATCCATGAGATGAGAGAAAATCATCATCAGTCGGCTGCCTCCTGCATGCCCCCTACTGGGGATCGAGCCCTCAACCTGGGCACGTGCCCTGACCAGGAATCAAACCATGACCTTCTGGTTCCTAGGTTGACTCTCAAACGCTGAGCCACACCGAGCTCTGGTATATTCTTTTTTAAAAATATATATATTTTTATTGATTTCAGAGAGGAAAAGAAAGAGAGAGAAAGAGAGAGAGAGAGACAGGCAGACAGACAGACAGACATACATCAATGATGAAAGACAATCATTGATCTGCTGCCTCCTGCACACCCTCTACTGGGGCTCATTCCAAGAACGAGGGAGGAGAAGCAAACAATGAAACTTACCTTTCTGCTCGGTCCTTCTCACTTCCCTTCTACTTGCAGGTACAGTGCTTTAGTCGTGCCGCCCTTACTGGAGGCACACACTTAGGCGGTGTGAATCTCCTCCTAGGAATTGCATCTAATGCCATGGCGATGTGCTTGGACAGGGACGATTTAACCTGAGGGTCCTAGGACCCAACAGAATGGGTTTCCCAAGGCTGGTCAAGGTTTCAGAGACGGCTTGAAATTATATGCAAAATTGTGTGCCTCTGAGCAGCTTTTCCTGTTGTAGAAAATAATGAAACTGGTAATGAAGCCATCCTTGATGCCATGAGTCCAAGAACCAACTGGATGTTTTGGTGTTTACCTTCTAGCCTTTGTTTCCAAAATACATATATATTCTGTTATATTTTTACTTTTTTATATAAATTGTGTTACTGCCATTATAAAATTTCACCAAGAATAACATTTGCCATTTAGTTATATGAGCACATGTTCAATAGCATAGTTTATGGCCTTGACATTTAAAAGGAACGAGATTCCTCCTCCTCATGTTAATTGGTCAGATCCCATCGCTGGCAGAGAATTTGCCATTTGTTCCTCCAAAGGGACGCCTTTCTCATGGGGGGGGCTCCGTTCCCAGGCTTTCTCACTTCCGTGGCTCGCACTTAGACTCACTGTGAACGCACACTTCCCAGTAAAAGTTTCCTGGGATCCCTTTGAAGCCGCATTTGCCGCCTTCTAGGCTCTCAGAGCCGCAGGTGGTGCAGCCTGGAGCCCTTTCTTCTGCCTGCTCTCCACACCCTCCCTCTCCCCGCCCGGAGGGAGCAGATGCGCCCAGTAAGACCAGGGCTGTTCCTCCTCACACCTCCTCTGGAATATGTGGTTTATACAACACAGGCTTCCCCCTGGGAACACGAGTGCGCGTCTGTCCTCAGGGAACCACCTCCCTGTGACGTGTGGGCTGTGCCGCTCCCGTCCCAGCCGGGATGGGACAGCCTGCGGTCCCTCCAGCCAGACCAGAGCCACGTCCTGAGATGCCTCGGTCTTGGAGGACTCTGCCGAACGGTAACCGATTTTGAGTGTTTGCCACTAGGTCTCCCAGCTGCTTCAATCCATCTGAATAGTTTGGGCTAAAATAAATGGTAGCTTGTACCAGGAGCTTTGCTCCAGCATTCATTAGGTTTTAAGATTTAATGATATAAGGACCTGAAACAAATCATTGTTGTTGCTTTAAAGCTGTTGAGTGGAATCTCTTGGTTTTTGACTTTAAGTGCTGATCTGTGCTCCTGTAAAAGGAGTGGCTTTTAAATGAGGGTTTTCAACAACTAGCTAGCAAACAGGAACAAATGCCTCTTTAAATAAGTTTGTTGTTGTAAAATACAGCTGTGTCAATGGAGCTGGGCCATTGGACTGTTCCTGGACTGTTCCCTGGACTGACTGTCCCCTGGACTGACTGTTCCCTGGACTGTTCCCTGGACTGACTATTCCCTGGACTGACTGTCCCCTGGTCCGTTCCCCCCCTGTTCTGTTCCCTGGACTGTTCCCTGGACTGACTATTCCCTGGACTGACTGTCCCCTGGTCCGTTCCCTGAACTGCTCCCTGGACTGACTATTCCCTGGACTGACTGTCCCCTGGTCCATTCCCTGAACTGCTCCCTGGACTGATGGCCTCCTCAGGGGAGACAGGCCCTCACCATCACCCGTTTAGGCCTCAGACTGGTTGGTTTCGTGCAGTTAATGGGAGGGCCATTAATTAATGTGTCATTATCTCAGCAAGATGTGAGTATGTGTTCCTGGTAAAGAATTCTAGATTAAGGCTACATCTGCCTCACTAGTCCCCGGAACCCTGCCCTTCCTTGTCCCACAGAGTGTCCCTGCTGCCAGTGTGGTGGGGAGGCCGTGGCCCCTGTGCCTGTGCCTGTGTGTGAGTGGGTCAGCACTGACCTGCTCCCCCCCCCCCCCCCGCCGCCAGCTGAAGCCGGCTGTCCTCGCTCCCCGTAGTGTTTTGGAACCATCCATGGGACTGCCCTCAGAGGTGGCACGCGTCCTCTGACCTCGCTGACCGCTGTACAGTCGGCTGGCCCACGCTTCTCTGGAGCGTCCGCTGCTCCCAGGTTCCCTTCGTCCTGGCCGCGAGCGCCCTGTGCAGCCCCTGACCGTGCGGGTTTCTCTGTGAGGGAGATGGACGTGCCCTCTGTTTATGTGCAGATTTAGAGGCAGGACATGCAGGGTAGCCGTCGACAGGAGCGATGGCAGAGTGAGGGTTGAGGCCATGTGCCCGGGCTCCTCTGACCCGGCTGGAGATGTTTCATACATTTCTGGTAGAGTCATGGGGACCCCGGGTAAGGCCCAGTCTAGTTAACTGTGGTGAAACCTACTCAGTCCAGTTATCTGAGAAGGTTAGCCTGAATTAGGGGAAAATCTGAACTTTAACAGTAATGGTAGGTAATTGTGAAGTATACACAGTGATCCACACTGATATAACGATAAAATTCATTAAGGGAATCATATTAATGAATAAATAAAAGCACCTAATGATTATTTTTAAGAATAATGACAAACCTAAATCGCCCAACGTTATTCTCATCCATAGGTAAGATATTTCCCCTACAATATTTTTTCTACTTTAACATGCTAGGCAAGTGATTTTTGCCTTGTTAAAGTAAGATAAGCAGAACCACTTCCTTCCTGAATGGTGTCAAGTAGCAAAGGCAGAGGAAAAGGGAGGACATTTGAGGGCCACCCCTTACCAAGTACCAGGCTTTTAAACCTTTGGTCCAGTTAATGACCGTGGCTATCTTGTGAGGTGAGTCTCAGCTCCATTTCATAGATTGAGAAACTCGGGGCTCCAAAGTGGCTCCCTGCAAGTTTCCTCTCTGATTCCCCCTGACTCTGAACAGGAGCACCCTTCAGAATGTAGTTTCCTTAGACGTGGCCCTCAGACCCCTGCATCAGAATCTTCTGGAATATTTGTTCACATGCAGGTTCCTGGGCCCCTGCCAGGCAGGGCCTGGGGATCTGGCATTTTTAACAAGTGGCCCGGTGCTCCTTAGCACCCTGGAGTCTGAGAGCCACTCTACGCGACTGCGGTGACCCCATTTTGGTGATGTGATGAGCCCTGCCACAGAGCGCCTCGGGCCTGAGGACAGGGTCCTCTCAGCCCTGACTGCAGGGGACGTCCGGCCCTCCCAGGGGGGCCTCTCCTGCTCACCCCTTCCAAGGCCCTGTGTCACCTGCACCGAGCCTAGCACGGCTCCTGGTTTGACAGGTCACTTCCAAGGGAGTAGAAATCCTCACAGTACATGGGGATCATTTTCTCTAAAATGTTGGTATTTCCAAGGCAGAATCATCAGATCAAAGTGTGCCTTGGTGTCTAATACAGATGGAATCTGCATTTTATATTCGACCCCTTGCTAAAACCAGAAAAAAAAAATTTAAAAAGAGAGAGGGCAGCTTGCAGAAATGATTACCTTGGAAACACTGTTAGATGCTTGCTTCACTCTTGCTTCCCAGCCCTCCTTTGCTGCGCTCCCCTGGGGCACATTCCCATGCGCCCCCTACCCCTCTGCCTCTAGAGGTGAGGAGATGAAGGTGCCCTCCTCCCAGCTGTCTCACCCCCACGGAGAACAGGGCGGGGAAGAGCCAACAGGCCCCCTGACCGGCTTCGTTCCTCTGCTTTCCTCTCTCTCCATGATTCTCTCTCCCTCAGCTCTGTGATCCTTCTCTCATTCCCCAGCGACATGCCTCCCTAAGGGACTAGTCCCCACTGAGTCCCTTCCCGCAGGCTGAATAGGAGTTTGCTGGGATGACTGACACATGCAGGGGTGTGTCCACGATCCGTAGGGGGTCCCAGACCAACTTGCATTTGTGCTCTGTGCTGGCACAGAGCATCCGTCTTTGTTTTGGTGTTGTGCTCATCAAATAAAGAAGGCATTCCTCTCCTGGCAGACAGAGACAAAACAGAAAGAAAGAAAGGAAAGACGACCCCCCCCCAAAAAAAAAAAAGAAAATTAAATTTTAACCATATACTCCACTGAAATTCAATATATACCCTATCCTCTGACCTGATTGGTCCGCTTCAATTGACAAGTGGATCGGGTAGGAAGGAAATATCCTGGACTTAATTGTAAGTTAAGTCTGTCTTAATCCAGAAGAGCATTTGAGATTCTGTCCAAGTGTTCAATTTCCCGGCCGCGGAGGTCTGTGAATTTCTTTTCCCAGCCTCCAGGCTGCTGCAGTACAAGTCAGCATAGCTAATGCAGATAGATCTCCTGCCCCGGCTTCCTCCTCCCTCTGCTTTGATTCGATATGAACAGCCTGGTACCTCCGAAGCTGGGGAGAAATCTGACATAACTCTGCAGATGGCTAGGTGGCCGTGAAGCGCCTGGGGATTGTTCTTTAAGGAAAAGGTAACGTTTATGTGCTAACGATTTCTTCCCCCCTCCCCTCCTTGTTGCATTTTTTCCAGGGCTGCCGGTTCCCAAGAAGAGCCCCAAGTCGGTAAGGACTTGCCAGTTACTTGGTGATTATTTGGGGGGGCGGGGGCCGAGGGTGGGTGGTGGGAGGGGATGCTGTCGGGCTTGACTTCACTAAATGTGCTTTGGCGTGGATGGGGGACCGGAGCCCGGCTCCGCATCTGAAGTTCTGGGGATCTGTTTGGTATAGAAGGTATGTGGGTTTGTCTTTAACTGCCTAGTGATGTGTGGGCTGGCTACGGGAGCCAGGATAACGGGAGCAGGACTGGAATTTTCTCTATATGAATGCAGCCCGGCTCTCTCTCAAATGGATGACTTTTTCTTAGATGTTTTAACTTGAGGAGACAAATGCTATTGTTTCTTTTGGGAGGAGAATTAAAAAAGCAGGCTCCACCTGCTTCCCCGGTAGCCAGCTCTCAACTGGTGTTCCCAGCTGTTCACGTGGGCAGACTCTCCCCGGGCTTTCCGAGGCACTGAGTGATGAGTGATTTACAGAATTAAAAAGCCTGTGGGCTTCAGGAGGAACCACCCTGCCCTGTATGCACGCCCATGCTCACACGGAGGGATGTTCCGGCCCCAGCACTGAGCACAGACATTTCCTCGCTGTGGAAGCGTCCTTTGTTGTTTTGCTGGCTTTAGCAGCGTTATGCTGCAGGTCTGGGATTCTTTAAAAAAAAAAAAATCAATGTGTTGCTGTCCTTTCTAGTCTGGTTCCCCCCCCTGAAGATGCATTACCTGGTTGACGCGGTAGCTGATAGCTTGGAGGCTATAGTGTTTTGATTGGTGGTGTGAGCTTCTCCCCCGGGGGCACTGACAGCAAATTAGAATGCTGTGTACAAAGTCCAGACCGAATGCCTGTGAAATTGATCCGAGAGGCTCCCCAATTTATTGCCGTTGGGATGAAGAGGAGCCATTTCCATGTGGCTTAGGACATTTGGGGGAGGGGCATTTACAGCTTCCTGTCACCTGGGGAAGGAGAACCTTAAAACTTTGCAGCTCCTGGCGCTGCAGCTGGATTCCTCCCACCTGCCCCCAAGCCTGGCAGCAGGAGGCAGAAGTTCATTAAGGGGCTGAGAGAGGGGCTCCCTGCCTTTCGAAGCCCCACTGCCAAGTTCTCCAAATACCGGTAGATGCTTCTGACGACCACCGAGGGATGATTGATAATTGATGTGATTGCAATCATTGATGTGATTGCAATGGCTTTGTGCCATGATGATGGGCACCTGTGACTTCAGGGCTGCTTCCCTTGTCAGTTTGTGTTAATGTCCAGGCACAAAAGTGCTGGTAGGCACCAAGATGCCAGAGCCTGTCTCTGTGAGTGTGTGTGTGTGTGTGTGTGTGTGTGTGTGTGTGTGTGTACCCGTGCATATGTGTCTCCTCATCCCTGGGTCGTAGGCAGAAACCTGTGCAGCCTGCAGAAAAACAGAAGCAAATCTGGAAGATGTGTCACCTGAGCTTGAGTTAGCAGAGCCATCCTTTCCTCCCCCACCTGAGCCACACTACACGATGGACCTTTTTACGCACCCACATGGGACGGAGTCTTAACAAGGAGCTTCCTGGGGGAGACGCATCGGTTTTGCACAGGCAGCAAGACCTCGGTGCGGCGCTCCTTTTTGTGCAAACTTCACTGTGCAAGAGGCTCACTTGCGTCTCTTCTTCCCCAAGTGTTTTGGAATTCCCTGCTGCACTCAGGGCATCAAACAGCTCTAGAGCCTGCATTCACCGAGTCAGTGGAAAGACTTCCCTGTGACAGTTTATTTTTGCAGAAGCTGTGTCATTAGCAAGCAGCAAGCCAATTACTCAGGCTGCATTCCCAGGAAAAAAGCTCTTAACTGCTTTGCCCACAGTCTGCCGCCTCTTAATTACACAAGCCAGGAGCCCGTGTGTGGCTGGCTAGAGAGGAACGAGCCCCAGCTTGGGGCTTGTCCTCCGACTCCTGTGCCTGACAGGGATGTGGTTCTCACAGCGTGCTGGCTCACCGGCAGCTGCTGTCAGGATCGGGGGCCATCAGCCAAGGTCTGCTGCCGCCAGTGGCGCGGCGCGAACACCTGTGATCACTGGGTGCTCTGTACGGGCAGGCGGAAAGCTTTTCCCTTCCCCGGTTTGAATTTCAGTGATGTCCTGCCAGAGACAGAGAGTATGGGGTTTTCCTGGTGAGGTCGGAGGGAACCCCTGGGGTGCTGCGTGTCACGGCTCAGAAAGCCGTTCCCCTGTGCAGGCAGGGCCGCTGAGGCAGCTGTGGAGTGAAAGGAGGGCTGTGCTACACTTGGATTTCCCATCAGCTCTGTGATGGCCTGTCTTAACCCAGTTGTCCTTTTTCTTAAAAGGTCCGGGCATTGTTGACTTGCTCGTATGACTGACAGCTTCTTTTTGCCCTCAGACCTTTTTAAAAAAATGATGGTTTCAGTAATTGAGTAGTTGGGTTTTTATTAGAACGGAGGGACTTACCTTTCTGGTCCTGATTCCCATTCTGTATGGTCTCAATAGCTCACTCTTCATAAGCAACGCCACCACTCATTTAAAGGCTAACTTCATGTCTGCTCACTGGAGACCATGGCAGTATCTTAACGAAATTCCATTGATTTAATCCTGGGTTTAATCAGAGATTTCTCTGCCAAGTGGCAGGAACAGAAGTAAGACCTGTTTGCCGTCAGGTGTCAGACCTCTCTGGGAAACAGGTCCTGGCCCAGCGTGATCGTCCTGGCTGGAAACGCATTCAACTGAGACTGTTGGTCTAGATCACACACAAGGGTTTTGTGTGGGAGAATTTAAAACTCTAAGTATCATGCCAAATCCTGCATTTTAAGTTAATATCCAATTATGTTTTCTCACTTGGTCATTTCTCGCTGTGCTTCTGTTTCTCCCTTCCTTCATGGATCCATCTGTCCACTCGTCATTTACTCACTTACCCATCGATACCTCTGCCTTTTCTTCGTTAGTCCATCCACCCCTTTGTTTGGGCGGAGCACCTCAGTGCCGGGGGGGCGGGGGGGGGGTGGCACTGGGAACACTGTGATAAGGGAGATGTCATGGTGCCTGTCTTTTGGAGCTTACAAACACACACTTTATTGATTGCTACTTTCGAAAGACAGATGCATTGTCACAAATCACCAGAAATGTGTATTGTGCCGGTTCCAACACTATTAGACGGGTGTCTTCTATGCCAGACCAGTGCCGGGTACCCCAGGACTGCACCAGAAGACGTTCCTGCCTCATGCAACCAGGAGAGACCCCAGCAGGCAGCTCTGCACCCTCCTCGGGGGCTTAACGTCTGAGGAACATACACTCTCAAAAGCTAACCAAGCCAAACCAAGTACACGCTTAATGATCCCATTCAGCTCTAAGTTATAATAATCTGTGAAGGAGCCATACAAAGCCCTGAAAACAGAGCCACGGTTGTTAGGTGCCGCGACTGCGCTGTGTTAGACTCCTGAGCTCCCTAGCAGCCTGGGCGACGTAGGAAACCACATTCCATGTTTCCTGTGTCAGCTCAAAGCAAGCAGAAGGGAGGCACAGTGTGCCCAGTTACTGAAAACTCACGTGCGGTTTCCACAAGGGGGACACTGAGTCATGGACAACGGAGTCTCCTCTCCAAACGCCCAGGAGGAAAGGCAGCAACACTGATGGTTTCTGTTCCATTGTCTGCCGTTCCTTCCCCTGGACAGGATGCTGAGGACACGGCTGACCGCTAGTCATTAGAGATGTGAGGGAGGATCTCAGAGAAGCTGCACAGTAAGGGACCCGGGTTGGATCATCCAGTTTTATGTGTCCTGCCTCTTCCTAAAACTCGCGGGGATCACAGGACCCCGATGCGCTTGTCCTTCCACCAGGGCAGTGCTACAAGCTGTCAGAGCCCCAGCCGCTGCAAGGAGAGGAGTAGCTGGGAGAAGGACAGGGTGACTCAGATAAGCTCCTCGCCTCTCACTTCCCTCAGCAACTCACACCCTCACCTCTTGGAGCCCTAGAAAATAGTCTTGCTGTTGTATTGGATTGCTTCGACACGTGCACTGCGAACTAAAATTCGTCTTCATATCCAGTCGTTAACTCCCTTTTCTTCTCCATTAACTCCTCTTGCCTGCCTTTTTGGAAGAAATCTTTTGCCTTAGACCCATAAATGACCAAAGAAAGACACAAAAAGGAGGAGCATTCTCCACTGTGCCGTGTGCGAGTGGGTTCCTGCACGCGGTGACGACTGCCCATGTCCAGCAGCACTTGGGGTTCTCTGTCCATAGAGGTCGCTGCAGCGGCCTCCAGTCTTGGCAGATACGTGAACTGTAAATAATTCTGCTTTAAAAAGGATCGATTTGTCATTTTTAAGCCACAGGAATTCTTTTCATCATTAAAGCTCCTAAGTGCTGTCTGTATTCATTTGCTCTTCCAAGCAAATATTTCCAGCTCACATTATAAGTACCTTCATTTTGAAATTATTCTGTGAAAAACTGATGCGCTGGGTTTTTCCCCATCTCGTCCATAAAAACCATTGCCACTTCCTGATCTCCCTGGCCTGTCGGTGTAAGGAAATCATTCATTCTAGGGAGGTGGGTACAGTTTTATTTTTAAAAGCCTTATGGCACCAGCTAGTGTGAGGCCAAGGTCTTCTATGGAGTTTGCAAAAGTAAGCCCATTTTTTTTCTTCCTAGTCGGTTCTGATTTGATATTCAGAAATAAAAAAAATCTTGATTCAAAAATATCAGCCCAGTGACAACAGCTGGCATTGGAAATATTCATCTCAGTACTCCAACCCTTTCCAACCAGTCACTCGAGGTTGAGGGGTGGGAGGGATGCCCACGTTTATGATAGCTCTTCCTCCTCCTGCTCTGTCCCCGGTGCAGTCTGTGAGCAGTGCCTGTTGACTTGGCACCGAATGTCTTCTAAGTGCACTGTCCCTCTGCCTGGGCACTAGTACTCCGCAGACATAAACCTCCTCGGGCACCTCCCCGGACTCAGTTGTTTCCTGACTGGCTCTCTGCTTTCATCCCATCCCCACTAACCTTTACACACACACACACACACACCATCCCCACCCCAACCCCAGGAGCCAGACCACACTTGCTGGAAGCAAGTTGGCTTCTGATGTATCCGGCTTTTCCTTCATTAATATATCCCTCCTCCCCTGGACTAAGAATGAAACCCAAACTCCCTGACGTAGCCCAGAGGCCCTCATGGTAGCCTCCCAGGTCACCTGAGACACCACAGCCCCTTGCGCCACACTCGCCTCCTCTCTGTTCTCTAACAGCTCAATCTCAGTGTTGCTGGAAGACTGAGCACGTGCTGCTGCCCTTAATGGGATTTTCTTCCAGGCCTCTCCTTACCCGGCTAAAGGGCGGTGCGGTGTGCTGGTACCAGCCTGTCATGGTTACTTTCATCTGCACAGGCACACGCACCCAACCTCGATACGCCCAGGATGTAAGTTCTGGAGCTCCGCTGCCACCCCTTCCTACTCACACACACCGCAGCCCTGAGAGCCCGCCTCACAGCAGGCGGTCAGGACGTGTGACTCGGTTACTGGAGAGTGAGAGGGGTGTTTGAATTTGAGAAACGGCTCAGACCACCTCCAGTGGACTTCATTGCCCCCCTGGACGGCAGCAGGGGCTCAGGAGGACCTCGCGGGCCGCTCTGACCTGGGTGCTCTGGGCGCTCCCTCCATCCGTGTTCTCCGTGTGCCTGGCTTGCGGTAACAGACTGGAAGGTGTATCTTTAACTGCAGAAACCTGGCTTTGGGCCGGTTTTTCACCTAGAAGATGAGGTGAAGGACAATCACATTAGATGCAAATCTGTTCCTTATATTTAGCTGAGACCTGAATTTGTTCTCCTGCCCCAGGTCTTCCGGGAGGGCACGCAGACTGCGGGTGAGGCCCCCAGGTGGACGGTAATCTGAGAGAGGAACGGCTTTCCTCCTGGACAGCGGTGGGCTCTACCAGATAAAGGCAGTGCCAGAGCTGATCAGATGCTCACAGAAGATAACAGGCTTGGTTTGGGCTTTTTCACATATAGAGGCAAAGCCGCAGAAAGCTCAGAGTGCCAACATGGTAAATACAGGAGGCACCTTCCAGTGAAGTGCTTTTCCAAACTAAACTTGAGAAGAAACATAAGGTGAGGCTAAGGCTCACCGGGGGAGACCCCGCAAGCTCCCGTGTCAACGTGCACGTAGCCCTTGGTGGGGAGCGTGCCAGGCAGCGGCCTGGCCACGGCACAGTGCGAAGCACTTCCCGGGAGCTGCCTTCCTGGTATTTTCCAAATTGGGAACCACGTTTGGGTGGCATTTAAAAGGGCTGCAGAAGTGCAGTTGGATTGAAAGGCAGTTTTGCAAACTTCTTCCATTTTGCGTTAAATTGGACCTACATGACTCCTTCATTGAAGAGGTGAGACGGATGTTTCAACTTGAAAAATAGCTCAGATCATCTCCAGTGCACCTCTGTTTATGGCCAATCCATGTCTTCAGCTAAATTGGGGAGGTCCGTTCCCCAATGCCAGAGGCCTGTTACACCGACAGCCATCGCAGGGTCTTGGAACCCCGTGGGCGACACACCAGCTCTGTGTGTGTTGTGTGCACAACTGTGGACGCTCGCGCACCCTCTGCAGGGGAAGGTCCGGGTTATGATACTCCTCAGTGGAGCAGCGTCGCAGGTGATGGTTTTCTCCAGGTCAGGAGGGGGAGCAGAGGTGAAATTTGGGTTCCAGAGACCACAGAGTGACCCCACGAAGGGGGAAGAGTGCTGTGTGCCTCGGGTGAGCCTGCGGAGCGCTCGCTCGGGCCCCCCTGAGGCTTTGTGGACCCGAAGGAAACTGAGCTTCGAGCCCGGGAGGCCTCCCTGTGGAACAGTGTAGTGTCAGGGGACAGACCCCACAATCTGACATTTGCTACTGATTCAAGGGACAGAGAGAGAGAGAGAGAGGGGGAGAGAAGGCATTTGAAGGGAGGAATGCAACTCTCAGGGTACACTGAGAGGCCCTTTATTGAATTATTTGCTTTTATATTTAAAAAATCTCTCCTTCCCCCACTCCCAGAGGTGAACAAAAACAAAGTATCGCCCAAATGTAGAAAATAGAGTAACAGTCCCCACTGATTCTTTTTACCAAGGTTAGCCTCAGAATGAGAAGAGCTCTACATCTTGTCTGCTATAAGAAGCCTGCGCTGTGCACCCTAACACCAAGGAGGCAGCACAGGGAAGGAGGAAGAGGGTGCACACCCCGTGGCTGTGCTGCCCGTGCTGGTGCGGCAAGGCCACCGTGGAAAGATGGCAGCCAGGAGAAACACAGGTCCCAGGTGCAGAGGGGAAGGAGAGCCTCTCTGTCATTCATGTTTTCTGACTCTGGAGCACTTTAACTGCCGCCCGAACCTGGTTCCTGGTTTGGGAAACACCAGGAAGGCAGCGCCCTGAGAAGGTGCCTTAAACTGTGCTGTGGCCGCGCTGCTGCAGCCTGGCATGCTCCCACACCAAGGGCGTCTTGTCTCTGGGGGAGGCAAGAGGCAGGCTTTGACCTTCGGGGGCAGAAATGAGATCTCTGGCCCTGAGAGTTCACTGCGGGGGCGGGGCGGCTGGAAGTTGGCTGAACAGGTTCTGTTCCAAGTCTTCGGAATGCTGACCCGCGCAGTCTGAGCTGAGCGCTTTATCCGCAGAAGAGAATAATGCTCATGTGGGTTGGTGATGGTGTTTGTCACCGCCCCCCCCCCCACCCCCCAAACACTGCCTTCCCAGAGCCGCTGTCCTTGACTCTAAGTGAATCAAACCCCTCCTACAGGGTTACCGGTGCCTCTTTGCTAGTTTAGAATACGGTCCTCAGATTTCTCCCACGGACACACCAAGTAACATTTTAAATGCTCTGTCTTGCCTTCATTAAACGCACATTCAATTTTCTTCAACTTTGAGTCTTTGCCAGAGCCTGATTTCAGAGTGGAATCTGTAATTGTCAAGGGCAAATGAAGCTTTTGTCCTCCTTGGACTTTCTTCAGATGCTTTTTTTAAATTAAGGACTGGAAGGAGAGGGGCAGAGAGACCTGCGATTTAAATGAAAGGGACCTGGGAAATGTCCATTGATATGGGAATGAAACGTGGAGGCTACCTAGGGAGGAAGCAAGAGTGAGCTGCTGGTAGAATTCCTTGTAAGACCAAGGGAAGATTTTGACTCCGCATAGAACTTTAGAAACCCAGACTGCTCTGAGTCAAAGATCTTATAAAGTACTTGGGAAGTGTAAGCTATATAAGATCTTTAAGAGAAGACAGACAGCCCTTCCTGTCCTCAGTCCCTTGAGAAGGCTCTTCGGCAGGTAAGTGTAGGGACATAGCACTTGTCATGTGAGAGGCAGGTTCCAGGGTTTTATTTTGAATGGGGGAAACTAAACACTGGGGCTTACCAGTCTTTTACTGGAGAAAATAAGAACTGAAATTATTTCAATTCCCACCCAGTATTTTTCCTCCCCCTAATTTTTGCTCCCTGTTCAAAGAACATTTCATAAAATGGGAAGGGTCATTTGCTGGGCAGGTTTTAAGGAACACCTGCTTGTTCTGTTGAAATTTAAATGAAGTTCTTTACCTTTGAATACTATTTGGACTTTGGACAGGGTGCAAATCAAAGAAGGCTGGCCCCTGAGGTCAACCCATATATAAAGTTTGATGTCAGTTTTCAGCCAACAGTAGTGTGAGGAGAGCACCTAAGAATTATGGAAGTTCTTCATATAATAGTTATTTATCCACTTCTAAGTTCAAGTGCACACATAATGATTCTCAAAGCTCTGATTCTCACCCTAGCTGATTTGGCTCAGTGGATAGAGCTTGGGCCTGTGAACTGAAGGGTCCCGGGTTCAATTCCGGTCAAGGGCACATTTCTGGGTGTGGGCTTGTTGTACGCATGCATATGAGCATAACCAATGGACACAGATGGAGGGGGCGGGGGTGAGGGCAGCTGGGGAGTGGTCAATGGGGGGAAAAGGAGACCTATGTAATACTTTAAAAAATAAAGAAATTAAATTTTTTTTTAAAAAAAAGAACACAATGAAGGAAAAAATTAAATAAAATAAAAGCTCTGATCCCCTTTCCTTGGAGTCCAGAAGTTTTGATGGCAAACGGTTAAATAGGAGTCAGGTATTTATTATCGAAAGAATAATGAAAGACGTGGGTTCCAAAGAAACATTTTACCGCTGATTATATTGCGTATGGATATCATGGCTTTACATTTAAACCACTCATGGTATTTTGTGTCACATTTTGTCAAAAATAAGTGGGGATGTTCAAATGTCATAAATGAGTCCAGTGTCTTTGCCAAGAACCTACGATGAAAACTGGATTCGTGCCGAACCGATTTGGCTCAGTGGATAGAGCGTCGGCCTGAGGACTGAAGGGTCCCGGGTTCGATTCCGGTCAAGGGCATGCACCTTGGTTGCGGGCACATCCCCAGTGGGGGGCGTCCAGGAGGCAGCTGATCGATCTCTCTCATTGATGTTTCTAACTCTCTGCCCCTCTCCCTTCTCTGTAAAAAAATCAATAAAAATATATATATTAAAAAAAAAGATTTAAAAAAAAGAAAACTGGATTCATTTTCTGCCACAGCCCAGAGAGCAGTGTGGTTTGTGCTCATGTCTTTGCACCTGGCCCACCCCTCTCTCTGTCTACCAATCGCTTGGGGATTTGTCTGCATTCAGCATTAGCTGGAGGAAGGTGGAAGCCAACATATTGTTGATACATTTGTGTGTGTGTGCACAGAAGTGCTGAACAAAGACGAGCTGATAGGAAACACCCACTCAGAACCAGTAATAACCCTCTCGTCTTGCCCCTCTCACTCGCTTCCTTTCAGCAACCACTGGAGAGAAAAGACAGCCAGAACAGCTCACAGCACAGCGTCGCCAGCCACCGCAGCCTGCACACGGCCTCCCCCAGCCACAGCACACAGGTGCTCCCGGAGTTCCCACCTGCAGAGGCCCCTGCTGCAGAGCAGACCGACAGCTCTGGGCAGAAAAAGCCAGATCCTTTTAAAATCTGGGCCCAGTCCAGGAGCATGTATGAAAGCCGACGTGAGTAGACCCCGGCTGCTGTCTTCGGGTAGCCCCACCTCCAGGGCCTCAGCTTGCTCTCGGGGCTTATTAGCAATAGGTTTTCCCTGTGTAGACAGCACAGAGGTAAGCCGAGGGGAGGGGTGAGAGCGTGTCAGCAGTGATCGAATCTGCCGGCTATTCCTGGAGGCTCCCTCAGGCCGTCAGCTTGGGCAGGGTAGATGCGGGTGGCCATCAGATCCAGGGACCGGTGGGCACGGGGTTATTGCTCCTTTCAGTTAAAGGAGGGGGCAGGTAAGGGCTGCCGTCCCGTTAGCTCTTCCCGGTGTGGAGATGGCACATGCTCTTGGGAAACAGCTCTGATGTACAGGAGAACATGAAGTGACTGGCTTGGATTGTGGGAGTAATGAGAAAAAATTAAATTATTCCTTAGTGGTCTCTTGGTTTTTAAAAATACTGGTAATTTTTTAAACCAATATTAGCAGCCTTTCTAAACAGTCCCCATAAAAAGAAAAAACAACATTGAGTGGTCTGTGCATTAATTACTGACACCGGCTTTGCCTTTTCAATAAATAGGAACTAACGAGGGCACACACCGTAACTCTGTGGCTCCTATATACAAAACATTGCTTCATGTTTAATTTCTTACCTTTATGATGAAGTGACTTCCACAGACTATTCACCATAAATAGTGGTCATGTATCTTACCATTATTACCAATGAACGTTCCTAAAACGCTTCAATCTTAGCACCTACAGTGGGCTCTGCTTAGGCTGCTGCTGTTACTGGCCGTTTCCCACGAGTATGATTGGTCAGGATGAAGCAGCTGTGGAGGCCGTGTACCGATCCGTTTCTGCCATTCCCTAGGTGGTTGTTTTTTCTTGTCTTTTGAAGAAAAACACAGTGTGTAGCCTCAGATGTGATTTGCTCCCCCCTCCCCCCAAGATATTAAACTGAGCCAAGTACTCCAGGACCATTGAAGGCAGCGATTGTATCTTACCTGTACCCTTAATCTATGCCTTCCTTTGTGGAGAAACATGTTTTCCTTATATTTCATTTTACTGAGAAGGGCAATGTGGAGATTAACACCGTCTCTGATTCAGTTCCTTCACATGGTCTAAGTACGGTGCACACTACCATATTCTTGATATGGCATCTGTCACAACAGCAGGGTCAGGTGAATCGATCTGCAGTGCAGACGTGTTCATGAATCCCTTCGAAGGGCTTACAAGTTTAATTAAAAACAAAGGCACGCATGAAAGTCCTTTAAAAGCCATGTTGCCTGTTTGGTGTGTTTTTTTTCTAGATAACATACCTATTATTCACGTGTTTTTAAAAATGACACTGATACAGTCTTACTCGTTAACATTCGGGACCGGCTGTACCCACCAGTGTTGACTATAAAAGGAAGTTTCAAACTTCCCGCTGGCGTTTCGCCTGCTCACAAATAGTTTGGAAAGAAAGCCTGTCAGAGCTGCCCCGTTAACCAGAGCAACCCATGCTTTTGGGGAGACACGCTTGCACAGCTGGAAGTGGTGAATGGGCTGCGTTGAGTCCGTTTCAGGAGCTTGGGTGATCTAGACACTTCTTGTTTGTGTGTGTGTTCAGAGCTCGGCAGATCCGATGCTTTGTGCCTCTACATGGAAGGCTATTCTGTTGAACTGCCTGGAATTCATCTGAACAGGTCTTGGCACAGAATGAATCCCACCAGGAACCTGGTGCTCTTAAATAAATGCTGTCGTGTGGCAGTTACAAAAGTATACTTAATTTTTTTCAAAAGGAAATAAGGGTTTAGGCAGATTTAAAGCTTATGACATGGTTAGGACAAGGCCATACAAGAATGTGTACGGTGGGGTTCAATTAAATATGAAGAGTCTAATATGGTCATGGAGGTTCTATGAAATGCTCCGCGGTACAATTGTGAATTCTAGCTTTTTGACAAGAAAAGCACCATGAAAAAAAGAAAAAATAAAGCAGAATCAAACTGCAATCTTAAAATCCAGAGCAGCCATGACCTTTACTGTGAAAGCTCAACTGCACGCTCCTTACCAATCAAAACGAAATTAAAATGAACTGAGAGAAAGCACATACATTAAGCTTTGCAAATTGTGAAATTAATATTCCAGCTATGTCACCTTCGCCAGCGTCGGGATTGAGCAAGGGTGAGAGAGAGAGAGAAATCAATTCCACGAATTTTGGAGAATGTCAGAGTAAGGATTCGCTGAAAACTTTTATTTCTCCATTCTATTCATTCTGTTTGATGTTCCCATTGGTCGGGGGCGGGGGAGGGGGGGCGAAGGAGGGGATGGGACACAGAGAGGGAAATGCCATGAGCTAGTGTTTTGGAATTCTTGTTAACCAGGCATAGACCAAAGACCAGATGAAAGAGACAGTGATGGCATGGGGTTGCTAAGTCCGGAAATGTGTGTCTGCAGGAATGGAGGCACCAGGAGCCTTCTGTGCAAACCTGGTGATTCCATCCGTCTAATTAGCAAAGGAAGTCTTTTGAGCACTTTATTGTGTTGTCACTTACGTTACCAAAGGAGATTAACTGCTGAGATGGCCTCCTATGCAAGGGCTTAAAGGTGAAGAAAGCTGGACAAGATTCTCCTAGCTCTTTTTGATGTAGCCTCACTCAAAAGAAAGACAAAGGGATATAAACATCAGAAAGATGGCTCTACCCTGCCGTCTCCTAAAAATGTAATTGTGATGGAATCTGCCTGAAATAAAGAAGAGAACTAACCATTTGGGAGGAGTAGTTGAGACACCTCAGTGCCGCTGGCGGCAGAGGTCACAGAGGCAGGAAGTCTGTGATCCCGTGTGTCACCGACGTTTACGAACTGTGTGCATTTGGTCGGCGGGAGAGGAGTGTGATTGTTAAGGAGCCAAAAGACTTCCTTCGCAGCATCCCTACGTGTGGTGTACTGTGCTTGTGTCTCTGTTTTCCTGGCTCATCATGGCAGTCCTCAACATTCTTGGTGTCGTTGGGCATCTTGTTTTTAAATAAATTTGCCATTTTCCCATTGATTCTAAGGGAGAAACAAATGCTTTTTTCCTGTGGACTAACCTGTATGATAGGCCTAAGTCTGTTGCCACAGCCACCCACACCGTGCTAGCTCACACCTAACTGAGCTCTATAAGGCAGAACTTGCTACGTTTGGTGTCATCGTAGGACGGGCATGTGCTCCTGTGAAATGAGGCTGAGAAATGGTCTGGCTGGAGGTCTCTGCAGAGGCTGTTCACAGGGAGGCTCAGCAGACTCCGCACAGGCTCTGCCAGGACCCGGTGCGCCGGGCCGCACCCAGGGTCCATTTTGGTAATAATCCTGCTTGAGTGAACCAAGACGGAGGCCCAAGTTGATTTAATTTGTTGTTTCCACGCATCTATTACACTCAATACCCTGTAGCCAGACACTCAAACGGAAAGAAAACAGTGTTACCTTAGCATGCTTAAGGAAATATAATTCTCAAATCTCGTCTATGAGAGTCCTACGCTGTAGCTCCACTCCATGTCCCTGGCTCTGGGAGCTTAGCTCGCGAGTATAAGAACGCTGGGTGAAAAGCACTGCTCAAAGCCACGGCATTAAGACAGCTCAAGCAGAAATATCAGAGGCAGACCTCCCTGCCTTGCTCTTCCCTGTTTATCTAGCTGCTGCTTTCTTGGCACATTCATTCACTGTACATTTTAAGCCTGTGGGTGAGTCACTAAAACGGGCCCTCTCTCCAACTTGAAGTGCAAACACTGCCTCCTCCTCCCTGGCCCTTTGTACAGAATTGGAGAAGAGAATTAAATGCTCGGGTCTGCACACCGCTGCAGCCCCGAATGCAAGCACTTAAACCAGAAGTCTGCAGAACAATATTTGAAAATCTTGGTTAAGATTCACTGCCACTAAACTACATTTTTTTCCTCTTTAAATAGAAGCTATGTCATTTATAGACTATATAAAGCACTATCTATTAAATAAAAATTAAGTAGAAATAACCCTTTTTTAATTGCCATAGCTAGGTAACAGTTAGCATGTTTCCATGGAAATTGCTTTTCTTTTGAAAAATGAGATTTTTTTATTTTAAACCCTGAAATATAGAATTTTAAAAGTAAAATATCAAGTTATTGGATAATAAAGTAATACTTTTAATGATGAAATATTATAGGCAAATTCTGGAGTAAAGCTCTAACAATGAAATATGGTTCATTGATACAGAACAATTTTGTTATCATTAATCTTAAAGATATGGAAGGCTGGAGACTTTTGGGTAAAGTACTGAAATCTTAGTAAACTTTGCAAATTTGGAAATATTAGGATGTTTAAGACTAACTTATTTTGGCAAAAAATGATCTAAGAAGTTAAATTATTGGCATCGCTGGCCTTGATTACTTTAAAGAAGAAAGAAGTGCTTTTGGTTTGGTTGGTTTTTTTAATGGAACATTCTTCACCCCAAGCTCCTTCTTTCAGTTGATGGAGCATCAGGTGACTTACCCTCTGGGTTGCTGTGACTTAGCATCTCTCTTCCGGCACCGTGGGCGGCTGTGGTGATTGCAATTCATGCCCCTGCTGATCACTGGCTTAGTCAGGGATAACGGCTCGGGCTTGGTTAGGAATTATCAAACAGTGATTAGTCCTTTGAAAAAACTTCATGCTCAGTGACGACTGCCACTGGCCGCCCTCGCCCGCGTCCTGTTGTTCGTTGCCTTGTCTGTGTTAGAAGACTGTCGTCTGCTCAAGCACCCAGTGTCGGGCCTGTAGCTGTAACCTTAGGGGTGTGCTGCCTTGTATCAGAGAAATAACCTCTCTCTTCCTTCCCCCTCTAGTTCCAGATTACCAAGAACAGGACATCTTCCTCTGGAGGAAAGAGACTGGATTTGGATTTAGGATTCTGGGTGGAAATGAACCAGGGGAACCTGTGAGTCTTTTATGTCCCTTCCCGCCCCCCCGCCACCCCCCCACACACACACAGTGCTGGCAGCAGTAACAATCCCCAAGTCTCGAGTCCAGCCAGGTGCCACACTGACCACCTCGTCCAGGCAGAGGGGCTTTTCTTAGGTCTTGTGGAGCTTTTGTCTTGAGGGAAAAGGGACTGGTTAGAGAACAGAAAGAGTTCACCCACCCGGCGCTGGCAGAGCCAAGCACGGACACAATTGCAGTGGAGACAGACTGGGTATTTCATTATGAGTGCACCACCCAGGAGAACCGGAAGCTGATGCTCAAAGCCTGGACTCCCCGGTGGTGTAGGACACAGATTCCATAGGGCTGAATCACAAGGCACCGTGTTGGAGGCTCGGGGTTGTGCTAGGGGCTGACCGTCGGAGCTGAGGTGAGGGTGAGGAATTATTTTTTCAGATCTCAAGGACAGTGTCCATCTGTCTGTCTCCCGGGGAAGTAGCCAGGGGGTCATTCCACCTTAGGGCTCAGGAGCTGAAACCTGGCCCAGGGCAGGATGTTACCTTTATCCTGCCGGAGGCCCAGGCCCATGACCATTAGTCAGACCAGGCTCTTGTCTTCCGCTGCCTCGGGGGTTGCTGCTTATCAGGGGAAAGGCTGGGTCTCCGAGGGTTAGAGAGAGAGACATGATTTCCAGCCTAGGATTATAGCTGAATTTAATCACAGTCATAAGGACCCTTGGTTTCACTATAAAAGTTTGTGTTCATGTTTGTGAAAAGTGGGAGCTGCTATCAAAGAATATGAAGCCAAAAAGCAAAAGGAATCGGGATCCAGTAAGAAAACAATGTGATGCTCCCGCCAGTTCTGCATTTTGAGGAGCACCAGGTTGGGAGATTAGAAAAGGTTGGGCCCAACTGTCTACAAAAGGAGAGAAAGAACCCCAAACAAGAGTCAGGAGACACTTCACCTCTCTGGGCCTCATCGTTAGAGTAAACTTAGTATTACATCACAGAATCCTTTTGAAGGGGGAAAAGAGAACTAAAGAAATGTATTGGTAATTCCCTCATCAGAATACAATAACTTACTGATTGAGTGCTTACTCTGTGCCAGATGCTATGCCACAGGCTTTAACATACACTCTCTCATTTATCCTTCAAGTCCATGAGTGTTTCCCCATTTTTGAAATCATCAAACGAAGACCCAAAAGGTTAACTGACTTGCCCATGATCACAGAGTTAGTAATGGAAGGACTGGAAAGGGTCTGATTCCAGAGTCCATATTCTTAACCACTCAGCTGGCAGAGCTCTCTGTAAACTATGCATGTCACGCAAAGGTAGCGGTAGCATTGGCATCTCAGGAGAAGGCAGGGAGAGCACAGCTATCTTAACTAAAGCTGAGTGGCCGGTAAACATAAGGCACTAAATAAAGGCTGCTTGGATGCGGGTGCTGAGAGGACAGAAATGCAGAGGACAGACCACACTTGCTTGATTCACTCCTTCATTTAATAGTCTATTGTGCACTCGCTATTGCGAGGCACAGTGCTGTGTTTTGAAGAAAAGCAGTACCACTATTACAATTAGCAGAGTTTTCTGAAAGGCTGGTTTGTAAGTGGACAGAAAAGGAGAAAGGGTTTTGCAGAGGAAAGGAATGAAGTGTTTTATTTCTGCAAAGGAGAAAAAGAACCATCACCACAGAGAAGTGTCTGGGAACCAAACAAGAGAAAGCTCTTTCTCCGCCATGTGAGAGCTGCTGAAGCACCTAGCCCGGTGCCTGGCATCCCGTGGGCACTAGGAAGTGTTTGGGGCGCGGATACAGACAGGGATGAATTAAAGCGTTCCCGGAGGTGTGAAGTCTTTGAGTATAATAGCGAATGAAAAGGTCGCTGTTTTATCGGTCATCCGATTGCTCCACAGATTTATATTGGTCACATCGTACCACTGGGTGCTGCTGATACGGACGGCCGCCTGAGGTCTGGGGATGAATTAATCTGTGTGGATGGGACACCAGTCATTGGAAAGTCACACCAGCTTGTGGTCCAGCTTATGCAACAAGCTGCCAAACAAGGCCACGTCAACCTCACAGTGCGGCGGAAAGTGGTATTTTCAGGTAAGTTCCTCATTCGTGCCTTCAGGCAGGGCCTGGTTGCTCTGCACAGACAAGGGCCCCTTCCTGTGCCTGCCTGCCTCCTCAAGCAGCTACTTTACCGAATGTTTGCTAATGTGACTAAGCTCAGAATTTCCAGGTGGTTTGCTTCCCTCAAACCCTGCAGAACTGTCCTTCAAAAGTACTTCAGTGTGCCATGCGTACCTGTTCAGCAGAGACTTCTAGAAGGAGGTCAATTGAAAATATGTTACCTCCCCCAACACCTTGCCAACTAGAACTTTATCGTCCGCTTGATTTGATGATAACTCTCAACAAAAGAGGTCATCATGACAGTCAGGAGAATCGGGCTTTCAAAGTAAGAGAGCAAAAATTAGGTTGTGCTCTATTGTTGACAGTCGTGGGTTAAAGCGAGATTATTTTTCTCTCTACAAGAAAGGGGAAGAGTTGCCCAGTTCTAAGTCATATTTGATTCTTCCCCCTCCAAGCTTCAAAATACTACATATCTGTGACCGTCTCGGACAGTCCCTCCTCCCTCCACCTGCCTCCAGATTTTGGCTTCCCTCCTTGCCATTCTTGTGACTCAGGTTTCCGTCTGTGTCAGATCCTGCTCAGTGACAGCTTGCCGTGTGTCTGCCCTCGCCCTTCTCTCATCAGCTCCCTGGGAGCACACTCGGTGGTTCACCTTTGCCTGCAGCCCCCTCCCCATGTTTAAGACAGAACCCAGAGGCAGTGGAAGCACATTCAGGGCTGTATCAGTGGAATTACTGAAGAAGTGTGATGTCACATAGTACGAGTTCTCCATAGTTTTAATATTAGTGAAACAAATACTGAGATAAAATCAACTGGCACCTTGTTTTTAAAAAAGTGGTGTAACTCATTTAAATCGTATATAATTAATTACAGAAGGCGTCAGATTCCAGTGTGGGAGAGTCTTGCCTACTGCAGCTCTGGAAACCACTGGTAATCAGTTAGGTTCCGAGGCCGCCAGGGCAGGCCAGTCCGTCTTTCTTCACATCGTGTTCCCTGCAGCCAGCAGCAGTCAGAGTGGCTTTTGAGATGTGGCGAGCACTTTTTTACGTCACCAAATAAAAGTAGTAGAGCAATGTGATTTTTATTCCAGAATTTTTTTTAAATCCTTAAGTGTTTGGGGTTTTTAGCTCTGGGTCAAAGATATATTAAATCTATTAAAAGACACTTTAACCAGTCACAAAGGACAAATGTCATGAGTCTACTTTCCTGAGGCACTAGGCAGACAGGTTTATAGTCCAGAAGTAGACTGGTGGTTGCCAGGGGCTGCGGAGAGGGAAGTGGTTCAATGGCCTTTAATGGTAGAGTTTCTGTTTGGGAAGGTGATTGAGTTCTGGAGATGAAGGTGGTGATGGCTGACAACAGTGTGACTGTGCTTAATGCCACTGAACTGTACATTTAAAAATAGTTAAAAATTTTATGGTCTCTGTATTTTACTACAATAAGATGGAAATCTATGAGAGGAGGAGCTTTCCAGAATAAATAGTCTTACCCAAAAGCTGAACACACATTTTGTTTTTGGCACGAAACATAAGTTGGTTTCACCAACTATTGTGGCTCTTTAGGAGTGTTTTACCCTGTCACCTGACCTAGCCATCAAACTGGAGTTGCATAGACCGGGAATTCTGAGGGTACTGGGTTGTGATGTGCTGAGTACATCAGTGAGCCCGGCGCCCTGGGGAATCCCCCAGGTGTGTAGTGTTCCTGCCTGATGGGAAGTTCACAGCAGGGCCTGGAGAGCTGAGTAGAACTGAGACTTGAGGGTAATGGCACTCTGAATGTGCGGCCAAGGCCAGGCCTCTGGCGAGGACGGGCATCGTGGTGTGGGCCAACCTGCACTGGCTCTGCGTGACCTGTGGCTTGTGCGGGGATCTCTCCGAGTGCGGACCCGGGTGCGGGTGCGGAAGTGGCCGGTGCTGGAAATGAGACGCGAGTCGCGGCTGGCGTTTTCCCCAGGGATCCGTGCCAGTGGAGACGGGGAAGTCAATACTTTTCTCCAAAAGCTGCTTGAAACCTTCGAGCCTGGGTTC
>NW_006383017.1:6560916-6579251 GCF_000327345.1 Myotis davidii | reverse complement strand
GTGGGCAGCGCCCTGCAGCCCTACGACGTGGAGATCCGGCGCGGGGACAGCGAGGGCTTCGGCTTCGTCATCGTGTCGTCCGTGAGCCGGCCCGAGGCGGGCACGACCTTCGGTGAGTGGCAGTGCCCTTTCCAGGGTTTCCGAGGCGCCAGGCAGGCCGGTCAATATCTCATTAACAGAAACGCCTCCCTGCTCTTCGCTGCAGGTGATTAAAGTCTTAATTGGGATGCAGTTTGGTAGCATTTCCCTCCGGAAGGTTGGGGGTTTTTAACCGTTCAGCTTCCATTCTGAATGCGTGTTCACACACGCACCCCTAAGCATGCTGACATCTGCACGCAATGCGCAGAGCAACCCCTTGATGTCGAGAAATTCTCGCCGGGGAAATAGTAGCATCTGAAGGTCTAGGAGGTTTGTAAGGAGCATGTGGCTGTAAAAACGCTCAGGAAGTAGAGGTGTAAGAAGGAAAAATATTACATGAAATGCCCTTTACACCTGATCTGTGTCCTTTCTCTACTCTGTCCCCATCTGAAATGTTTTTCAATTTTAAGTAAATTTTGCTTTTGCCTGATTAACAATCTAAAACCTGAGAGTCATGTGTCTTCCTTGCCCTTGAATTCTAGCAGGAGTGAGTTTCCCATCTAGCCCAGGTGTGGGGGTTTCAGCAGAGTATTTTCACCCTCAGAAGGTTACCTCTCAGCAGACAAATAGGAAGCCAGCGGATTCCAGGAACTAGTAATCTATGAATGTTCCCGATTGAATGGATTATAAGTATGTGCTCCAAGAATGATCCCCCTTCTTCATTGGCTAAAGTAATTTGTTATTCCCCACGCACATTTGCGAATGAATATAGAATGTGCTGGGAGGCAGGAAGGGCTGTGCAGCCTTTGAAATGTACCTCAGCTCTATCCCCAAACACCTCACCCACAGGAGTCTGAGGACCTTGCTGGCTAAGATCAGCGAGGTGGTCCATCTCTTTAGCTTCCTGCGTCTGAGGAACCCCCTTTCCGTCCTGCTAAAGCCGGTCTCCCTAAGGTTTGGCCACAAGGAGACAGCAGGTCTGTGCATGTGTGGCTGCAGTAACAAGCACCTATTACTAACAGTGCTTTGTGAGCTACTTTAATAATCCGCGTCATGGATGGGTGACATGACATCAGGGCAAGGTGTTTTTTGTTTTTAAAATTAGTTTTGGAGACTTTTCTGCTTAATTTTAAAATAAGAAGGCAGGGGAGTGAAAACTCCCAAGTTATTTTCTTCAGATCCATATCTTGACTGTCCCCATGCACCCTCTGGTATTCTCAGGATTTCAGAATTGTTTCACTTTCTAGAAAGAAGTAGCAGATATGTCCGGTGGGAGGCTATGTGTTAATGAATATAGACTGTCTTCACTCACAATTGGTCTTTGATTGTTTTCCTCTGGTTCTTGCAATGAATGTATTAAACTGTCCCTAATACTTTGCATGACACTTCTGTTCCGAGCTATGCAGCTTTCCTCACACCTGCTGGTTGACACCTTTCCCATGTGAGTTGTCCTTGGAGATGGGCAAAACTTAACAAAGACCTTGAATTAAGTGTGGAAGCTTTCCACCACATCTGCCTGTGGTACCCAAAAAAACTGTTTAACTTCCTTTTAAAAAATTCTTTCACCATAATATTACATCCAATAAAACAAACTCAGGCAAATATTCTGAAATTCAAAGGACTTACAGTTCCTTTTCCCACACATTTTATCCTCAAGGTTCCAGTGATGCTGGGAGAGCCTATTCAGTTTCGATGTCTCCCATGCTCGTTTTGTCACCCTTTCCAAAAGGTGGCTCAACTGCTTACCTGTCTTCAGAGTCCCCAGAAAGACAAAGTCCCAAGAAACATTGAAACTAAATATACGACTAGCTGAAAACTCTGTGTCAGGCTTTGAGGCCAATTTCCCACCTCTCTCTAGAAGTTAGCAATACTCTTGGTTGAGACATGGAATCCCTCAAAGTGCACAATAAACCCTCCTCTTCAAATGCACTCTTTCTGGTTTTTCATGTTGCAAACAAGTAGTAGCTGACGAGGAGAGAGGAAATGATTGAAGAAACAGGGTGAGGAATGGTTTGAACCTAGCTTTGTGTGGGTCACCGTCCTCAGCCTGAGTAGGTACTAGGTCAGTGATGGCGAACCTATGACACGCATGTCAGAGGTGACACGCGAACTCATTTTTTTGGTTGATTTTTCTTTGTTAAATGGCATTTAAATATATAAAATAAATATCAAAAATATAAGTCTTTGTTTTACTATGGTTGCAAAGATCAAAAAATTTCTATATGTGACACGGCACCAGAGTTAAGTTAGGGTTTTTCAAAATGCTGACACGCCGAGCTCAAAAGGTTCGCCATCACTGTACTAGGTCTTCATAGTTCCTTGTGGGGGGTTTTGTGAGGATGGAAGAGGATTTCAGAGCTCATGAGCCATTGGGCGCTACCCTGAAAACACGAGATAGGATGGTTGAGCAAAGGTCATGAAAGCAAAAATAGATGTCAGGGTTGGGGGCTGACTTGGCTCATCTCTTGCTTTTCTAAAGCTTTCGCCATTCCGGAGAGAAGGCAGGGGTGGAAGTGTTTGTCCAGTAGGCATTCTCAGATTGAATCTTTGGTGCTAGCAGATCTCATGCCTCACCAGACTCCCAGCGATTATTCTTCTAAATAGAGAACAAAACATTGGCAGAAGCTTAAAGAACAGCTGGCAAAGTGGCGTGGCGTGCACACAATGTGTAGAAGCACCCTTCCCAGCCCTGGGTCACATGTGAAGTCCCACAGTCAGTCCACGGCAAGTTATTTGGGGGGCTCTTGAGAATCTCTGAAGTTGTGAAATACCCCAAGTTTTATAATTGATGTAAGAAGGGGAGCGGGGATTTCCCCCTCATTTTGAATCAGGAAACGACTGCAGGTCAGGGCAGTGGCTTCTCCCACGGATGCCCTGAATGTTGCCAATGTTTTGACCATCGGCGCAGAGCTCTCCTTTAATAACATTTGCTTAATGCTTTAATGAATTAACACTTAACCTTCTCTTCCCCTTTTCAACCCTTTTTCTCCTCCCTGTACTATATTCCCACGTAACTTTAAAAAAATTAAAACTCACTATCAAAGCAGGCAATGCATGTGTGGCTATGCCTCACAAAATAGGTCGGATTATTGAGGGGAGCCCTGCTGACCGATGTGGCAAGCTGAAAGTAGGAGACCGGATCTTGGCAGTAAATGGATGTTCCATCACCAACAAGTCCCATTCAGACATTGTCAACCTAATCAAGGAAGCGGGAAACACAGTTACCCTCCGCATCATTCCCGGGGATGGTAAAGTATACTATTGTGTCTCTATCTCTTTCTCTATCTCTGTCTCTCACCTCTGTGTCATTGGTGTTCATGTAATTGAACAGTGTTGATTTAGAGGCAGCCTTATCCATCCCTAACTGAACAGAGCCATCAAACAAATGTGAGCCATTGTTACTAAACCTTTACCTCCCCTTCTTTACTTAATCCTCTAGCCCAGCGGTTCTCAACCTGTGGGTCGCGACCCCTTTGGGGGTTGAACGACCCTTTCACAGGGGTTGCCTAAGACCATCCTGCATATCAGATTCATAACAGTAGCAACATTATAGTTATGAAGTAGCAACAAAAATAATTTTATGGTTGGGTCACAATATGAGGAACTGTATTTAAAGGGCCAGAAGGTTGAGAACCACTGCTCTAGCCCTTAATACCTACCTTGCTGCAGATATAAAAACATTTCAGAAAACCAAGTTTTCCCAATTTATTTTGGTTTTGGTGCACGTGTCTTTAAAACAATAGAATCATTTGAATACAGGTGGTAAAGGTCTCCTGATGTTCTATCTGGACATCACTGAGGATTTTTTTTAAACCATCACTAAATATATGTGTAATGTGGTGACATCAGAGTCTACATAATGCCAGTGCAGAGCCAGGGGTGTCTTTTCAGAATAAGCGAATGTATCAAATGTTTTATTTCATTGGAAGAGTCTTAGGGTTTGTGCATCCTTGATTTGTTGCTAATTTTTACATGTGAATGAAGATATAATTAAATCTCTGTAATTTTTGTTTACTTGTATGTTGTATGTATATTAAGCTAGGCCCATCCTTGTTTGTTTGGTTGGTTACATTCAAATCTTTGGTTCTTTTATGGCAGTGGTGATCCCCACCCCTTGCACCCCCCAACCCACCCCCACTCCAGGACATGTGGCACTGTCTGGAATGAGTGCTAATGGCATATAATGGGTAAACCCAGGGATGCTTTTGAACATCTTACAGTGCACACCGACCCCCGCAATGAAAAGCTATCCAGCTAAAATAACAATACTCATTGTTATTCATATTTAATAAAAATGAAGCTGATACCTCACTAAATATAGATTCATCTGAGAATTAAGTCCTGTATATTGAATTCATTCTAAGCAGATTTGGCTCTTGGGAGAAAACTGATACCTGTCCCAAAATATTCCAATCCTTTTTTTTCCCTCTTTTGCTATGCATGTGATAAAATATACAGGGTATCCCCAAAAATGTATGCAAACTTAACAGCTGATCGCTCAATTGATGTTTCTTTCTTTTCAGATTTAACCCATTGGAATTAATAATTATTCAAAGTGTATATACATTTTTGGGGATGCCATGTATATTCTAAAAGTCAGCGAGTACTTCTCAAGACAAAATGTGGTTTTATGGAGCTAGTGTCATAGAAATTCTATGCCACTGATGTGTAAAAGAAAATAATTAAAGTAGATTTTTATCTGAAGGTAATTCACCAAATGAATATTTGTATATATGAATTGTTAGAACGTGAGCTTTATAGTTTAAAATTCAAGTAGTATAGACTGTGCCTTTCAGAAAAAGTCCAAAATTGAACAGTAACACTAAAAATGGTTGGTTCCAAGACAAAGAACTTGCTCTGCACCAAAATGCCTCACCTGAGATGTGGAGGGAAAATTAGCTCCTTGAATGGTGGCGTGCTTCAGCCTGCCTCCCAGGCACAGGTAGGGGCGGAGCAGCTGGTCTGGAGTCAGTCCCCAGTCACCAGGCTGGGAAGCTGTTACAGTGTAGGAGAGTGACCACAGATGGTAAGACAGAGGTTCCTAATGGAAGGATGAAGGAAGCCAGAGAAATGAAGGAAGAAATGGTTGAGAGAGCCCAATGGAGTATATAAATTCAGACACAAGGACAAATTTCAAAAACTATCCAAAAGAACTGGGCATAGGAATTGACTTGCTGGATCTATGTTAGTCAGTCGTAATGTAGAAATGAGGATGTCAAAAAAGGAAGGAAAGAAAGCACTCCTTGAAGGAAGGGCTTAGCGAAAGAATTTAAAATCAGGGAAGACAGAAATATGCAGAAACACCTTATACTGTGCACATACTAGGTGTTGACCTAATTTTTTTAAAGTGCAATGAAAAATATTTTTGGAAAACCTGAACCAAAAAAATACAATGCAAGGTGAATTATCAATAACAGTTGTCAATAAAAAAAAAAAACTTTTTTCTAAACTTAAATACTTCAGAAGTATAAAATTCAGATAGACTGTCTTGGTTAGAAGAAAGCAAGCATTGAAGTTGATACAATATAGTGAAGGGCTGATGCCCTGTGCAGGCTGTGATTTCATTGAAGACACTATAGGAATTCGTTGCCATGGTGATAAAACTCTCCATCAGTTACTCTGTAAGTTTTGGAGGCCAGGAGAAGGCAGTGGAATCCAGCAGAGGGTGGATTTGTGATACTCATCTTTTAACTGAGGCAAAAAAAAAAAATCACTTTCTTGGAGATTACAGTTGAGGCAGGGGAGTTAGATTTCTGGGGGGATGCTGAAGCAATCCAGGAGGGTTTTGCAAACACCTAGAAGGCAGAGAGTGAAACTCATGGTGGTTCCCTCTCTGTGAAAGTGTGCTGGCCATGGTAGGTGGTGAGGGAAGGTGGTGCTCTCTCTGTGTCAGGGACCGCCGGTCTCCTTCAGATCCTTCACTCTAATGCTTAATTCTTCAGGGAGCCCAAAGACAGTTTACTTCACGATCCTCGTGAGGAGACGGAAGTTCTTAAGCTCTGAGAAATCCCTCTCGTCCAGAGAACTGTTCTCAGAAACCCTAGGAGGCACTTGAGGAGGATGCATTCTTGGTTGGACAGTGCTTGGAACCCATTCCGAATCCACTCCTTTATCATACTTACATTGCCTAATTCTTTTTCTTGTCATCATTCACCTTTATTTTTTTCTCCAACTTCACTAGTTTTCCTCACTCTGTTTCTTCTTCTCTCAATTCTCCTTCACCCCTTTCCTGCTCTTCCTGCTTCTCCCCTCCTCTCCTCTCCTTCTCTGCCAGCCCCCTCCAATAACAGTTCTGTGACACTGTTGTTAGAAGGCCTGCCTTCACGGATGATGTTGGGCAGACCTAGGTCAGGGGAGTTCTCACCATCTCTGCTTTTACTTCCTCTGGGACCAGGGCAGGGCAGAACATTTTCTCCTATGAGATAAGGTAAGAGACAGGAAATACATAGTGACATCACAGAAAGGCCCAGAGAATAGCTGAACATACTGAATCTGAACTTGCAATCTGACAAGTCAACCACACCTTCTTCCTACCACTTGTGTCGTATAGGGTTACCCTGTGAAGTCTGGGTACCCTGACTGCGCCAGGCTAACATGGACCCATCAAACTGAATCCAGTTCAAGATAATCAGAATATTTATGAGCTTAAAAATATATGGTAATAAATTTCCTCACTCTGCTGCTTCTCCCAATTCCTCCTCCTCCTCCTCCTCCCTCTCTCCGCCAGCCTTCTCCACAGTAATGATCACCTTGTCTCAGAGTATTTGTTTCATAGGAGGCAGGGCTTGGACACAGGTATTGCTGTCTCCTTGGAAAAGACACAGACTAGTATAAGTTTATCTTAATAGAAGGCTCTATGGATATGATGCTAACATAGACTCAGGCAAAAGGAACAGCTTCCAATCATACACATTTTAAAAATCTCCCAAAGCTTTCCAATTATTGCCGGGACTCACGGTTTCAAAGGCCTTCTTCCGCTATTTGTGCATTACAGTGCTTAAGAAAGGAGGGAGTGCATCTTTTGTTGGTTTGTGTGGCTTTGTAATGTGGATTCGGCAGGGCGGCTGAGGAAGTGCAGGGGAGCAGGTTAGAACTGGAATCTGGTGGCGGAGCTCTGCTGAAGCCCCAGAGAGACAGCCTGTCGGGAGTCAGGGCCTGGCTGAGCACAGCGCTCCGACAGCACCGCAGGGCTCCCATGTGCTTTCTTGGTGCACGACTGCCATGGGAAGAATGGCGATAGCCATTTCCATTGCTCTGAGGGAGCTGCGGTGGGTGTAAACACTGTTTAATGAAGGCTGTGGGGTACTTTCTGGAATGTATCATAAAAACAGCCAGTCTGGCTGTCTGCCTTGGAGTTTTAAAAGCCAAATACATTGCCACCCCTTCGTAGTACTGCTGCTGGAACCTGCTCTTATATCAGAGCCCTGGGTTTAATGGTTTTGCTATTACCGGGCAAATTTGGCTTTGGGCTAGAGCTATAAATTTATGACAGTGGGCTTCACCACCGTATTTTAAAAAGCTAGAGAGAATCTCAGCACTTCACATCTCGGTTAATCCTAACTGAAGACTTGAAGCTGCCAGGGCCTCCGATGCTCTCTGATGACCTTGGACACATTACCTGTCTTTTCTAAGCCCCATGTCTCCATCTGTAAATGGGGGTACTAATGGTACCTGTTCCGTTGAGCTGTAAGAATTAAATGAATTTAATGCACTTAGTACAGTTCTTGACTCATTGTAAATGATTAGTAAATAGTGGTGGTCTATAGGTTAATAAAAACAAGACAATTTAGGAAGTTCAAATAGCTATTTGCATATTAAATGTCAATTTTTAAATTGCTTAAAGTTTAGCTTCAACCCCAGATTTGCATATAAGTAGGTGAAAATAGCAGGTGAAGGTTAGGAAGAAAATTAATAAAATAGTTGTTTATATGCGTACTGGGTAATCATCTGTTGTATCTCAGCAAACACGAAAGCACAGAAATATGAAAATGGTGTGAGATGAGATGTGATCTGCCTGGGAGACTGGTCACTGAGGCCACACATGCACCTGAGAGACCTCACAATTCGTTGGTACATTCACTGTAATTACAAGGAAACATCCGTATTGGTTTCCTGATTATGATTTCCCCAGGGCCCGAACAATCTTCTGATTTCCCACAGAGTCTCCATAAAGTTAATTACAATGAGTAATATCAGGTTTTTTAAAAGGACCAGTACACGTGCTTGGAAACTCCTGGTGAGTCGTAATGAGAGGCTGCGGCCCTAGTGCCCTGTGCTCACACAGTAGCGGGCTTGATGAAAGATCTTACCCTTCTCACTTTGGCTGTACCACGTAACCCAGTCATAAAGACATGCTTTTAATAGTAATGAACACATGCTACCATAAAAAATATGCTCATCCTTTTGGGGGCAGTTTTCATGTTCCAGGCACTGTCACACTTTTCTTTCAGATAATCTTTGCACCAGTTCTCTAAGACACAACTGTTACCCCACATGTGCAGTGGAGGAAACTGAGGCATAAAGTTTAACTTTGCTTAAGCCCCAGCCAGTATATTGCAGAATTGGCATACAAAGCCAGATAGTCTGACTCTAGAATCTGACTTGGTTACCATTATGCTAAGCTGCCTCCCAATAATTTGAGAAGCCCCACCTCCCCAACTCAGAGGCTTGCAAGGAAGCTGACATAATTAAAGGCTCTCTCTCTCCTTTCCTCTCTCTCAACATGTTCTCAGGTGAGGATTTCTTTTAAAAAGCTGAGGGTAGGGGTGGGCGGGGGGCGGGGGAGGCTCTGAGGAGTCCACGGGAAAAGAAAATGCAGACATGCAGAAACATTTCTGTCACCTGTTATTTCTCACTCTTAACTGACCACGTGTTCCTTTTACCTCAGAATCTGTAGAAATATTTGGCGAAATAGATTGTGAGAAACATTGTCCTAACCCCTGAATAAGATACACATTTCAGTTCATTTGATCTAGTTACATTTTCCTTTTCTCCTCACCCAAGTATATGCTTTTTATTTTTTTTAGAGAGACGAGAGAGAGAGAGAGAGAGAGAGAGAGAGAGAGAGAGAGAGAGAGAAAACATCAATCACTTATCTCCTGTATGCACCCAGACCGGGGATTGAACCTGCCAATTAGGTATGTGCCCCGACTGGGAATTGAACCCACAACCTTTTGGTACATGGGATGGTTCTCCAATCAGCTGAGCCACCAGCCAAGGCAAATTACATTTCTTATTAATCTTGTAAGAAGTAATAATTGTGGGCTCTAAGAATTGTGGGCTCTATAGCTAGAATACAAACTAGTCACAGCTTATTTCAACTTTCTCATTTTGCTAAGAATGTAAGTAATTTATACAAGTTCCACGGCAATAAACAAAAAGGAGAAGCATGGCAAGGGCCATAACTTCAGTAAATGTGTACTGAGTGCTTACTATAGGGCAGGTACTGTACTCAACATTTCATCTGCTTTGATCCAAGAGAAGGGAATTACTAGCATCATCCCCTTCTGGCAGATGAGGAAAATCAGTCACATGGCTAATGAGTGGGGAAAGGAAGATTTGAACCTGGGTTTAAATCTCAAGCCCTTGCTTTTAATAACTATGCATAACAGCAAGAACACATAATGGCAGATAGGCCTCAAGTGGTTGGGATTTGAGGGATGTCTTCTCACCCGTGACTGCAGTGAAAAGAAATACAGTCCTGATATCCCAGTTGGTGAGACCTGACATATTTTCTCATAGGAACTTGGTTAGACATGATGGGGAGATACATGTATCTGACAAACATTGAAGTGCCTCCGATTCTAGACTTCCTATCACACTGTGAATTAAATAGGCATTTATAGGCAAATCTTAGACTCTAACCACCATAGTTAGCATTTTCTAAAATAGAAAATTTATGCCATGTTACAAACAGTCAACCTAAAAATAAATATTTAAAGTACAGCTTGCTCATAGTCACTTGCTATCTGCCTTGATCCTGATGGAGAAACAATTCATAAAATACATAAGCATTACTATATGAATGATTAAATTTGACTGTGTGTGTGTTGGTGTGTAGCGTATAGGCATGCTCATGTCTTCAACATCTGCATCTCCATACTTTAGAGACTAATGAAGTTGCTTAGGTATGTGGTTAGTGAAGAAGAAAATCAATTTACATAGGAATATAATCATAGTTATTACGTTAGGGTGGCTTCATGATTTATACAGCTTGTATTTACAAGCTCCAGCTCTAACAAATGCAAGTTTTTAAATTAATTTCTCATAAGTGATACCAGATGAGATCTGTCAAGAACTCCACGTTTTCAGTTGCACTTCATTAAAAGCAGTGGACAAGAAGGTAGATGGTGTGTGTGCGTTTAACAAGATGTTAGCACACTTCCAATTTTAATATTCACGTGAGGAAATTGAACAGTCACTAAATACTGCTAATACATTGCAGGAAATGTTAAGAAAGATGTATCTAATGAGTCTGTCCAATTCTGGGAAATAATTCTGGGGATACAGTGTTTTGATGGGACTGTCACTTTTAAGTGGCGGGCAGAGTGAGAGATACCTGCCTTGGCTGCAATTTTAGGATAGTATTTTCTTGGACAAACTTTTTATTTGTGGGGATGTCTTGTTGGGAGAAGGGTAACGGGGAATACATGGCTCACATCATATAGTATCTTTAAATGATTCTTCAAACTCTTAATTGTTTAGAAATTCAAGTCAGAGCTACTTGAAATGGTTACAGAGAAGCCCTCAGATACAGGGCTTTGGCACCCCCCAGTATGGGGGTGTCTTCTCCAGGGTCCTCATTTCGTAATGCTGTCTCATCCTGCAGAGTCTTCGAATGCCACTTTGCTGACCAATGCGGAGAAGATCGCCACCATCACCACCACACACACCCCTTCTCAGCAGGGGGCCCAGGAGACCAGGTCAGACCCGGCTTTGTTAGTTTAAAGGCAAAAAGTAGCTCCTGGCATGACGCCATCCTCCTGGGTTCTCTCTCAGTTTCCCCACAGGTTGTCTTTATATTTATTTCTCTCACTTCGGCAGGAACACCACCAAACCAAAGCCGGAATCTCAGTTTGAGTTCAAAGCACCCCAGGCAACACAGGTGAGGCTGTTTCTCTGTTTGCTTTGCTTTCCACGTTTCCTTCCAGCTTTCTGAAGCTGTTTTTATGAGATATTTTACAAGGTACCTCAATTAAAATAAATAACCTTTTGTGAGGGGGTGTACTGAATACGTGCTCACATTTGCTTGTCTAGGAAATGACATTTTACTTTACTACCTTTGAAAAATATTCCCAGATATCCTTTTCCAGGGGAGGGGAGGACAGGGGAGGAACCAACAACATACAAAGCTGCACTTGGTGACCATCGAAGAGCGAGAGCAAAACAGCCGATAGCTACTCATGGTGTTCGCAACCGCATTTATGCCAAGAAAATACCTTTTTCTTACAGTGTTTCTCAGATTCGTGAATTTCAGGGGGGACCCACAGACCTAAATACCTGAACCATACAGGGTAACAGAGGGGGCACAAATAATGGCAGGTGAAGCAAATTTGGGAAACACTGTCTATTGCAAAGTTAAACGGGTTCCTTTTCGATTGGCCTTCTGAGCCTTTTGATACCCTAACAGTGGACACGGGCATTTTGGGGGTATTGGGTGGGGAGGTTGAACTTCCAACAATGTGCAGGGTATCATGTAATGAATTTTCCTGCCATAGATGGCGAATTGCAGCTTCACTGGTTAAACTTTAATATATACACGTTGGTGTGCAGTCTACAGGCACACTCATGAATGTTTTCAAATTCTGGATCTTCAAACTTCTCAGGCTAATGGATATTAAGAAACAATCGAAAATCTGCAAGAGGGGGTAGAGATGGTGCCTTTTGGTCAAATTGGCATAATAGAGGATGTTTGGGAAGAGATGGAGAGAAAGGGGCGGGTGTAAGTTCTCCCGGAATGATTCTATTTCATGTCTTGAACTAGGAGCAGGATTTTTACACTGTGGACCTGGAAAGAGGAGCCAAGGGCTTTGGCTTTAGCCTTCGAGGGGGCCGAGAGTATAACATGGACCTCTATGTTCTGCGCTTGGCAGAGGATGGTCCTGCCGAAAGGTGTGGAAAGATGAGGGTAAGTTGGAAAAGGAATCCGGAGTAGATGTAAATACGTCATCGGCAGTGACTTTTTGACATTATATGGCTAGAACCTTCTTCATGAGAACTACATTTTCTACAGCTTTCAAGATACTTGAGATGCATGACTCCTATCCGAGCGTAAATCTCTCCCTGAAACATAGTTAGCCGGAGCTGCTGAAGTTAGGTGAACCCCTTCTACTCTTTGAGGTTGAATGGATTAAAATTACTTACAAAATTATTAAAGGAGATATTTCTGAATCCCATTTCCATCGTTGTTATACTTAGTCTCATGAGGCACACACATCACTTCACAGGAATTCCTGGCTGGACCAGGATGCTTAGAGAGCAGGAAGGCCTGCGGTCTGCAGGCTCTGAGTGGTGGGCTCCATTCCATCTCTGGCTGGTCACCCACCATCTCACCTTAGCCTCAGGAGCCTGCTGACTCTGCCTCAGCAAAGGCACCCTGCTCCATGGCATGTCTATGTGGGGTCACTCTGTAGTAGTCAGAGCTACAAAATTTAAATACACAAATGCAAGGATCCACTCTGCTCTGTTTAGATAGTTAGTATCTGCTATTGTATATGAACGTGTTGCTCTCCTGGGCAGATTAGATGACTAAAGAAAAATCATCACATTATAGGTAAGTCACATAGATTGAGACACACATATAGGAAATAATTGGCAGTGAATTTTAAAAAAATCAGAAGTCATGTCAGTAAAAGAAAAAAGTGAGTAAAATTGGGCCTGAGCAGAAAAAGGAAAAAAGTGACTAAAGGTAGGGAATTTAATACTTGTACTTAAGACACAATCTTGATTTTTACGTTTCCTCGGGTTGAATTTTTTAACGAGTTTCCCCCACATTGAGAAGTAGATGATGTAGTTTGTTTTAAAAAATTAAACAGTGAAAAATGGTACATAGTAAAAATACAGTTTCCAGGATCAAACTGTTTATCAGTTTCTTATATATGCTTCCTTTATGCATATATATGCACAGTGTGTGCCTATGCAAGTTTATAGTGTACATATACTTTTTGTTTAAGCTCCAAACACATTGGATATGCTTTTCCATGTCTTTACTCACTTAAAAAGAGTTTCTGATTGAATGAAATACCATTGTCCTGACATTTTGTATAATGCTGTATAGATCACAACCCATTTGTCCAATCTGACACCCTCAGCTTGGTAGGCATGGTATTATCATCTCCTTTCACAGTTAAAAGGACTGAAGCAAGGTCACATAGCTAACAGTGATAGGCCCAAAGCCAGTGCTGCTCTTCTGCGTTCTGGAACTACAAGCTTCATGCACCAAGGATCTAGTTGGTCTTGGTTACTCCTTTGCTCTAGTGTCTGGAGGAGCAGCTGGTAGACAGTAAATGCTGCAGTTATCAACCGGATTGGGTTGCTGTTGCATGGAAGGCTCAGCTGGGGAAGGGTTTGCTTCACTCACAGAGTCATTGGCAAAATACAGCGCCTGTTGGGCTGCTGGCCTGAGCGCTCCCACGTGTCCTTAGCATGGACTGCGCAGGGCAGCTCATAGCATGCCTCCGACTGAGAAAGTGAGAGAACAGAAGAGGGCAAGTGAGACAGAAGCCAGATTCATTTTGTAACCTTATGTCTGAACTGACCGCTCATCGCATTTGCCATATACTGTTTGTTAGAAGCAAGTCATCAATTTCAACCCACATTCAAAGGGCAGGAGATTACATAGGATGTGAATACAAGAAGGTGGGGCTCATTAGGGGGCCATCCTGGAAGCAGCTTACCACATCCTCCTTCCTTCAATAATTAACATTCCCCTTGATAGCTTTATTAATTTTTCTTTTGCACTCATAGCCCCCTTTCTGATAATCAAAGAAAACATTTGGTCTAGTCCGACCAAAGAGCGAAGGAATGATTTTTTGAAATGTGCCAAACTGGTTCTCAGATACTATCTAACATAGATGACTTTTCTAATTTTCATGTTAATTGTATTTCCATTAGAATGTCATCTCCATCAGGGAGGAATTTTTGTGGAGTTTTTTGTTGTCTTCACTGCTGCATCCTGAGCAATAGAAGATTTTCTGGCAAACAATAAATATTTGGGAAATCAATAAATGAAAGACTTTCAACCATAAAGCACCTCAATAGCCAGTGAAACCCTTGTGTGGTCTTCTCACTTTGTTCTCTCTTGCTTTGGACAGATCGGTGACGAAATTTTGGAGATCAATGGTGAAACCACCAAAAACATGAAGCATTCTCGGGCTATTGAACTGATTAAGAACGGAGGCCGCAGAGTGCGTCTGTCTCTGAAGCGGGGCGACGGCTCGGTACCGGAATATGGTGGGTCAAACTATGAAAACCTCCCCTCCTTCCCTGGCATGACTCCATGACTCTGTCTCCAGAACTGCAGCAGGAAAGTCTTTTTGTTTCCCCTCTTCACCAGTGTCTTACCAGCCTTCCGCACCATGATTATTTGCCTCGCTTGTTCTGAAACCTCTACACATTTCATCCTTTTGCTTGCCTTCCATGGACTGGGGCATGGCCTAAGACAAGATCTTAATAGCCCCCTTTCTGATAATCAGAGAAAACATTTTGTCTAGTCCGACCAAGAGCGAAGGAATGATTGTTTGAACTGTGCCAAACTGTTTCTCAGATCCAATTGTTAGCACAAAATGACTCTACTCCTTTTAAGAAGCAGGAAAGCAGGTTTCCTGAGTGATATGTTGAGGCACAATTCTTTTTATTTTTTTCTTTTGTGGTTACTTGATGTCTTATTTATGAGACGTGAAATTCTGAGATGGTTTGGGAGCCTTGCTCACCTCCTTTATGCTCTGTATACAACACTCTGCGTCCCCCCTCCAGTTGCTGCCCCAAATGAGACTACCTGAGCCCACTCGTAGAAAAAAAACAAAACTGTTGCTATGTTAGCCATATGTTTTTAAATGCTAAAGGATGGAATAGATTCCCAGTGCTCATCATGAGGGAAACACATGACTATACCTTTCCTATGGGGAAAGCCAGATTATGCATAAAGTTCTTTTGTCATATCTATAGACATGATTTGACTGAACAGCAAGGATCTTTAAATAGCTTAGTGTCCTCATGGCAAAATATTGTATATTATAATAATTATGTCCTATTTATTTGAGATTCTTGTTTAAAATTTAAAAAAAAAAAAAGCTATGCCCTAGATGTAGGGCTTTTCTTCCCAACCAAAGGTCTACAAAAGTTTCTATAGAAACTGTGATTGAATGGTCCCCATATGCGTCAGTCCCCTTTATTAGGGATTTTATCTGTTATCACCCTCTTTTCTGAAAGTCACTCTGCACAATTCCCAGCTGCATTTTGGACTTGAAGAGATCTTTCATTCAGATACAGCTCAAGGACAAGGCTAACTCCTTTGAAGGGTAGCCTTCCCAAGTGTTGGGACATCCAGGTGCAAAATATGAGGGGCCCAAAGTGGAGGTGGCCTATCAGATGAGGCCCCCTCAGACATGGCCAACCACACACAGGGAAGGTAGCTTAACAACACTGAGATGTTACAGCTGTGCTGGGTATGGAACCCTGATAGGTGTATGGATGCCCTGAAACTGTGTAACGCTGTCTCCCTTTTCTGTCTTCCCTATGCTTCTGTTGGATGTGATAATTCATTTCAGAGTCACCGTCAGTAACCTCTGTACCCTCTCCAAACCTGTGTCTGTTGCACTGAGGATGAAAATCCAACACTAATAAATGTTCTTTGGGCTAAAAATAAAGATCATTTAAATGCTCGGTTTCCCAAGATGGGTTGAACATGCCAGGGTTGTGCTGCTGTAATGTCTCCATGTGTCATTTGGACTGAATCTCTAATTCTAGTGATTAGAGTCACAAATGGGTTATAATATGTTAAGTTCCAATATTTTTCTGACTTGATTGGAACCTGCTTCTCTGTGAGGCTATTTTTGTAATGAGTTTTTTGTACTTAATTTAACAGCCGTGGTCTTCAGGGGGGAGGGAGGGCACTTTGTTCTTTTGTTGTTTATTGTTAATTGCTCTCCTATGCCAGCCTGTCATTGTCCCAGTTGTTTGAAAAAAGAAAGAAAGAAAGAAAAAAGGATGCAACTATTGTCTGGGTCCCGAGTCACCTTCTATGGCTGTCTAAAACGTCAGTGTTCTGATTGCGGTTTCTGCAGCCTTATTTGAGTGTTGCCTTAGACTGTCTGACTGGACAAATAAACTCTCTTTGCCCTATGTTAACAAATGCAGATTTTTTTTTCTTTCCTCTTTGTTACAGGGAATCTAAATGTTCAACTTTTTCTCTTTCTCTTTCTCTCTCTTTCTCTCTGACTGTTCTTGGTGCTGGGCCCTCCCTTCTACAGCAATGATACCTCCTAATATCGCTGCATGTATGAGAAATGAAAAGCTCGGGGAGGCTTGCTTCTACCTTATGGGCCATAATCAAACTACGGTTTGTAGCTCAATCAATACTAGGTGTTTCTGTGCTGTGGCCTAACTTCCTCATTGCTTCTGCTTAGCTCTATTTTGATATGTTTGGCAATTCATTCTGAGCACCCTGCGTTCTCTGAATTGTAAGTACACCGCGGACCCTGCTGAAGTCTTGCTCTCCCTTATCTTAAAAGTAGGAGTAAGGAGCCCCAGGTTAGTCTTGCTCTCCCAAATCTTAAAGGGACTTTGTGTTATTCTAAGTCTACCCAGCATTTAGAACAAGCATGTCAAACTCGCTTATTTAAATAAACGAAGCATGCGGCCCGTTAGCCATGAGTTTGACATGCTTGCTTTAGACTGAACAAACCTCGTACCACAGAACTCTCACCTGGGTAGATAGGGCTTTGCTAGACAGGAAGGTATTTCCTGCTTATCTCTTGGCAAAGGGCAGCCCATGGGCCCAACCCTGTCCGCAGCCTGTTTGTGTAACTAAAGCTCAACAGCACAACCCATTTCATATGCTGTCTAAGGCGGCTTTGACACTCCCCGTGCCAGGGCTGAGTAACTGTAACAAACTCTGTGGCCCACAAAGCCAAAAATAACGATTCCTTGGCCCTTTGCAGAGAAAGCTTGCCAACCCCTGCTCAAGGCCCTATGCCTGCTGGTGTCACCACCTACCAGGGGTTTGGGAGATCATTCGTGAGACAGATGGCTTACTATTGACCCTGCTGCTTCACCAAAGACCCTTAAAGAGCTTCCGCTTCATCGCCGTGACTGTCCCCGGCCTGCCCTCCACACGCAGCACCCCATTCCTGGTGCTCTGCCTGCAATGGTACAGAGTGTGTGACCCGTTGGGGTCAGCTGTAAACAAAGCAGGCCTGCTTCTTAAAAAGCTCTCATAACATCGGATGCCACACCTGCGGTGTTACTTCACCTTCTCATAATAACCAAACGCCCTTGTGCGCGGCCCTGCTTTGAGCCCAGAGCTACCCTGAGCTGTGGGCAGCAGTGCAGTGGCCCCGTGGCTCAGCCATGCGATCGCGGCTGAGCATAAAGAAAAGGGCCTCTGAACGTCAAGTTTATCTGGACGCCATCTGCTGTCACCTGTGCTCCTGACAACCTCCCTCCCACTCCCTTTCACCCGTCAGGAGACGCCACGTTTAAAAAAAGTGGTTCCCCAAGTTTACACAAAAGGGAAGAAACTACTTGAATAACATGTACAAAGGCAGGGACTGCCTAATGGACCCTCCCTTCATGTCCCACTTGCCAGTCGCCCACATCCGGCCATGCTGCCCCTGGGATCCCTCCCCGGTGCCCACCCGGGGGCATCTGGCTGGAGTAGACGCACGCGGTGCAACGAGGCCATTGCTACCTCCGCACCCAGGTCACCACCACCAGGTCCGAGCGCAGCTGTTAGCATCCCCCAGGGAGTCCCTCACACCCAGCCTCCTTTTCAGCAAGTTCAAACACGTGCTTTTTAAAGAACTGTTTCCTTTCATGGGGGCCGGGAGCGGGGCGAGGGCGAAGGCTGGGGGGTGGGGAGAGCAGGGGGTGCGGTGGGACGTCTGGCTGTGCGAGACCCTGTTGGGGGGCCTTTCTGCTGTGGGTCCCGGAGGGTCTGAGTCTGGTCGGGCCGCCAGCACTAGTCGTTAACCTAACTAGCTGCCGCTGCCCTAACCAGGCCTCGGAGGGCCGCCAGCACTAGTTGTTAACCTAACTAG
>NW_006383017.1:6544482-6560063 GCF_000327345.1 Myotis davidii | reverse complement strand
CCCCGGAGCAGAGACGGCGGCCTTACAAGGAGTGCAGCACCGACCTCAGCATCTGAGCCCGGCCGGGGGCGATCCCGGGGCCGAGGTGCAAGAGGAGGCTCACCCCTGAAACCATGTCCTCACCTTAGGAAGCACCTGGCACCTGAACACCCTGTGAATAGCAACACACATGTTATGCATTTGAATTTATAAGGAAAAAATATATATGTGAACAGTGTTGTGCCTGATGTATAATATTAAAGAAAGTATTTTTAAATGCATACTTTTCTGGAAATTATTTGCCAAATGTTGCCCCAAAGGGGGATAAATTTTGTTTCTACATACACTGTAGAATTGTTCCCATCTTTGGGCAATCTTTTTCTCTCTCCTGGTTAAATAGGGCTTTTGATCATTTTCTCTAAGGGAAGTTATTGATTAATTTGATATAGACTTATGTAATGATGTAGTGCTATACTGTAGTTAGCTTTTCTTTAAAAAAAAAAGCCAAGAGGCAAAAATTATATTTGTAAATGCTGAGGACTCTGGGATTGCCGGTGATCCTAAAATCAAGCAAACTATATGAAGAGACTACTATTGCAAATGAAGGATATTTATAGCAAATCTACACAGCACACAGAAATGTTATGTTCTTGCGTCACAGTTGGTTCAGAAAACAGTTGAAACTCTCCCTGGCCATAAAGGTAGGCCGCCATGACCCAAATGCAGCCCAGGTGCAGATGGTCAGGTTCATTAGCATTACCAACACCTCCTAAGTCAGATCTCATGAAGGCAGTGCCATCATGGCCTCACTCAACTACTGGAAGGAATGGACAAAAAAACACCTTCTGTATTGTCTGGTTGAGGCTGCAGAGTAGATGGAGTGGGGGACAATGTGCCCAGTGTGAAGGAATCAAAAATCCCCAATAGAGAAGGTGTGGTCCCCCCTTTAGCATAATTCCAGGTTGCTCCTTAGCAAATGGGGGAGGAGGGAATGAGTCTTGGTGGAGTTAGCTCTCTGTTGATATGTAGGGTTTAGAGGTGCTCATAAGAAATGCCAGGTTCCCTTTTGAAACTATTAACAACAGTCTCCAGGGTAATTGAAGGGGAAAGGACATGATCCCAATGGCTCTAGAGCTCATTGGCAAAGTTCTGCCCTCATGACCCTGTCCTTTGAATTTTGGGACAGCAAAGCAAAACATCATGATTTTTCTTTAAACAACAACACATTCTTTTGCAATCCACTCCCACATAAGGTGTAATTGGGTTTGCTATAGCCCAGGGAAGTGGTTGAAATGGGAAATGGATTACTGCCTAGCTGAGCCAAATGTTTGCTTGTACCTGTTGGACCACTATAGCAAACTGCTGCTTACAATACATTGTATATTTCCGTAGTACTGTTTTGCATTTTCCATACAGACACAAACTTTGCAAGTCAATCACTGTTGTTCTCATGGTACTGTTAAAAAAAAAAAAAGAAAAGAAAACCAGCCAATCATTGTGTGTACAGAGTAAAAATTGTAATTAATAGAGCCTGTTTAAAAACAACTGTTGCCTTTTTTCTTGTATAAAAGAGAATTTATGACAAAAACTTTAGCAGTGAGGAATGTGATATGTGTTTATATTTCTGAATATGGAACAAATTGATTCATTGGGATATATTTTAATGTAAACTAAATCAGGTATGTAAAGCTGTTTTAAAATGGGAGACTATATAAGTAATTCTTTAAAGCTTTACTTGGTTTGAGTATCATAATTTCCTCCATGGTGAGCCTGCTTGTGAACTATTAGGCACTTGTTTGCATTCTGTTCTTCACTCATTTCTTGCAGTGTGCTATGGACTTAATGCTGTTTCTGTACTGATGAAAAGCAGTGTGTGGGCCAATCTTTTTATAAAACACTATGCATATATAATATTACATTGTTCAGAGCTTTATTTGACTTATGGGTTTGTACATAGCACTAGGGTGAGTAGCTATAGTTGAAGAGGCATTCACAAAACAACTTCCTCAGAGAAAAAAAGTCTGCAGCTGCTATTTTTATCAAAGTTTTCCATACAAAACATACATCGGCTATAGTAGTAAGGCTGAGGGAGAATACAACTGAATAACGATGTTCTTTTTCATACATTTCCTAGGAGCCAACTTGCAGATTTTATTCCTAAGGTTCCACTGCTAAGAATTTTCTCACTATTTCTAGCAAAATCTGTGATGTTAAATGATTGATGCTCTCAGTTGTGGTCCAGAGTTTTAAATAAATGAAATCAAGGTAGATTTTTGGAGTACATCAACGTTGATATTTTGATGTCTTTTTTTATTGTCATAGATAACATTTGACATTTTAAAATCTATGTGCTACCCACCTGGGCTTGTCACAATCTGAAGACTTTGGTGGCTATTTCCTCAGAATCCCACACAGATTCGCTTTGGAAATATTGTACTGTACAGGGACTATGCACTAAATAGAAAGATAGAGTTTTCTCTGAACTACTGTAACCTTACATTGGAGACTGATTCTTGTGAGCCTACTTTCCTGAACCCCCCACTTCATGTAAATGTCTTGATGAGAGATGATGGATGTGTCTTTTATACGATGAAATCAAACCATTTAGAAATTTCCTTCCCACCCATATTACACAGCGGATGCCTAAAAGAATGTGGGGGAGGGAGGGACCCAACACCCTACTTGTATTTTTTAAGTTTCTTTTGTGAAAGATTTCTAATGCATTTTTACTGTAAAAATACATGGAAATGTATGCATTCCATAACCACTATTGCTTCTGGATTGATATCTTTCTTGTCTCCATGTTGTCTCAAATGTATCAAGGTCAGGTAACCAAGTAAGAGTGCTTGGCTCCAGCTTGATGAAATATACCATTGTGTTGAAAGGAGAAATTATACCTTTGCAATAGTATAGGGCCTTTCTATTCAAAGTGTGGTCCATTGGCCAGCTGCCTCATCAGCACTGCAGAACCTATTAGAAATGCAGAATTTTAGGTTCCACCTTGGAGTCTGTGAACTTCACAAGGTCCCCAACTAATACATGTGCTCATGGAAGTTTGAACAGCATGGTGGTGCATAGAACACTGGAAATAGAGCAAACCCCACCAAAGAGCTTCATCACCTCCTGTGATCTTGGGCAAATTCCTTAACCTCTTTTTAACCCTCAGTTTCCTCATCTTGAAAAGGCCACACCTCATAGAGTTGGGAAGGATAACAGGAAAGTGTTTAGCACACCTCTGACAATCAGAAGAATCCTCAGTAAAATACTTTTTTTTGAGGAGGAGGAGGAATTATCTGTATGGCAATGGGTATTCTATTTTCATTGTCCTGGCTTATTTTCCAATCAAAATGAAGAAATGTTTTCTCTCTCTCTATTAAAATGGGGAAGAAGGCCTTCTACTTTCATGATAAAGTTCACGAACAGTGTGGCTCATATACACTCACCAGTGTTTTGAAATATGAAACCAAAAGGCTATGCAGTGAAAGTTAAGCTAAAAATAGTCTCAGAGCATAAGTCTTGGAGACAGATGTATGTGGGGTTAGACATACTCCTGCTAGTCATACAAGATGAAAAGTTCAACCCGTGAGGGTGTGAGTTAATATCTGTCCTGGTTGAGCATATGGTTTCTAATGAGGTTCCAGGCTCCCACACAGTTTATGGATTATACCTTCAGTGGATAGGGTGTCCCTAGAGAACCTCAGGTCCTGGGCACTCAAAAGGTACTGTGTTTAATAGTGAGCCCTCCTAGCCCTGGCCAGCGAGTCTCGGTGGTTAGAGAGCCCAAGCTTAGAAGGGTCTCAAGTCTGAGTCTAGGTCAAGGACACCTCGGTTGCAGGCTCCATTCCCAGCCTGATCTCTCTCTCTCTCTCTCTCTCTCTCTCTCTCTCTCTCTCTCTCTCTCTCTCTCTCTCCTCCCTTCTGCCCTCTGAAAGCAATGCAAAAAAAAATATCATCTGGTGAAGATTAAGAACAACAAAAAAGTAAGCCATCCTACGAATTGTCTCTTTTGCTGGATATTGCTTTATTTTGTCACCAACGTAGTAATTATGGACACTGCTCACTTCCCTAGCTTCTTTTTGTTAAAGATGGCATCTGGAAATGGTCCCTGGCTTAACTGACAATGGGAACTATTTGTGAAGCCCTTAGTTACACAAGTTCTTTGCCTGCCATAAATAGCCACACTAAAAAGAATGTGATGTGACTCAATTATAGTCTCAGGGATTGTTCCTGCTGGTGGGCAGTCTGAGACCACCTTGATGGTCTGCATTCATGTTAAAGGAAGAGGCCTTTCAAGTTCCTCCAGGTGGTTTTTCTCACAATCTGGCAACATGGACAGCAGTGGGGGTGGGGTGTTCAGCACAATAAGATCCTAGTGCTTTTGGAATACACCTCATTATATGCTTTGAAGAAGGGAAATGACAAAGCTGGGCCCTCTCCAACACAGGTACCTTGTTGTTGTGGAAGTGGGCTTCTATGAAAACTTGTTGGCTAGTTTCACCCAGTGGGGTCTTTATGCATTGTGCTCATCGTCAAGAATAGGAGTGTGGTTTTAATTCTCTAATGGGAGACTGCTGGATCACCAGGTCATTTTGAAAGAAGATGGGTTTAAGCAAGGTGATATTAACAGTAAATACTCAAGTGCTGACTGCTACCCTCTATCACTTTCCACTTCATATGCATGTCCCTCCAGGTCCACTTGGTCTTCACAGCCTAGAACTCCAAACACCAACCAAGAAGCACTGTCCTTTTAAGTAGATCCCTCAGGGAATAAAGTCTCTTTGATCTCAGAGAATCACAGAATTGAAGGGAAAATAGCACAGAAAGGCTACTCATCCCTACCTGCAGAATAGGTGAGGCTTGTTACTAGAGTGCTTGTTTTTTCACTACACATTGCAGACTGGCTCTGCTAGGTACTTGGTGGTGATACAGGATTCCAGAGCAGGAGGAATAGGGAAACTGAGACAGGAAAGTGAAAACAAGGCCAAATAGTGTGGGCAATTTGCAGCCAGCTTATAACTAACAAGCCATTATCTTCCCCAGCCCAGGACACTGAACAAATGGCTAAAAACACAACTCCCTTATAAGATAATGCAGAGACAGAGGGGGAAAGGGGGACAGGGACAGTTTTACTCCCTAAGCCAGCGGTTCTCAACCTGTGGGTCGCGACCCCTTTGGGGGTCGAATGACCCTTTCACAGGGGTCGCCTAAGACCATCGGAAAACACATATATAATTACATATTGTTTTGTGATTCATCACTATGCTTTAATTATGTTCCATTTGTAACAATGAAATTGGGGGTCACCACAACATGAGGAACTGTGTTAAAGGGTCGCGGCATTAGGAAGGTTGAGAACCCCTGCCTAAGCAAAGAAGCCAGCAGCCTCAAAGCTTGACGAGATAAAGTTGGCAGGTGCCTCCCTGTGAATTCTGGGAAGGTCACCGCAAAGTCACAAAAAGGGCCTTGAGCATTAATCTGTACCAACCTAGTCAGCAGAGGCATCTTGAAGCCTATAGACAGGAAGGTATACGACACCTCAGACCCCCACTCATCTTGCTCTGCAAATTAGCTAAGCACCCGTCTGTGCTTTATTAGCCAGTGGTATGGGTTTGCTTGCTTTGCTTTTTTCAATAAAGGTGCACGCTTTAATTGCTTTAATAAATAGACTTTTCACAACACAGTCAAGGTCTCTAGTCTAAATTCATTGATATGAGAAGACAAGGATCGAGCTGGAGACAGCCCTATCCCACTGGCTCAGAGTGCTGTCCTGGCCAGTAACACCACTCTGGTGTCAGTACGAGGTGCCTATACACTCGGTGCCATGACTCGGATCAGAGTGGGATTGGGATCAGAGGTGGATTACTCCCAGTTAACACTTGGCTGCACAGTTGTCCTTGCTTCCCTTCAGGGATTTCTTTTTCTGTTTTGCCACTGGGGGTTAGGGGGTTGCAGCATAATAAAAATTTGCAAAATATGCAAGGCCTGTGCTCTGGGGCAGAAAATTGAAAATAAAACCAAATGAGCGCTTGGGTCCCTGCCCAAGCTCCAAAGATCAAAGAGGCAAATTATTCCCTTTGGTTCAAGACTCTTGAATGTGCTACAGGTATAAGGGCCTTGCAGAGGGGTCTGGGATTGAACCGTAAGAAGCACAGGTGTAGGAAATGGACCTCTGTGATCCATCTCCAGCAAGGTCGGGCTTCGATGGAATTTGCTGAATTCTCCCCAGGACAAACAGATGTAGGAAGGAAGGAAGAGGAACAAAGACCTGTGTACATGGGCCAGCATCATGGTAGAAACCCCCGAGGCGTCTGCCTCAGCTAGACAGGGGAGGTGGAGGCAGCTAGAAAGGCCTCGGCCCAATTTTTTTTAAAAATATATTTTATTGATTTTTTACAGAGAGGAAGGGAGAGGGATAGAGAGTTAAAAACATCGATGAGAGAGAAGCATTGATCAGCTGCCTCCTGCACACCCCCTACTGGGGATGTGCCTGCAACCAAGCTATATGCCCCCGACCGGAATTGAACCTGGGACCCTTCAGTCCACAGGCCAACGCTCTATCCAGTGAGCCAAACCAGCCAAGGTCCCCCCCCCTTTTTTTTAATGGCCCAATGGGAGACAGAAAGATCTAGGCGATGTATGAGGAAGCAGGTGGCCCCCATAGTACTCAGCCAATGAGGGACTAAATATATAGGCTATGCTTGCTGCCCCACATGTACCTGTAAAATGGAATGGAAGCTTGCTCTGGAAAGTGTATTAAAAGTCTCATTTTCACCATACAAATGTCTCAGAGTCTGTCATTTGAATTCGGACAGGTGAGCAATTCCTCACAATTTGAGGGCTGTATGGGATCTCTGTGCAGGTGGAGAGGGAGGAGCTGGTTTAAGAGGAGATACATCCTACCTGATTTTGGGTGGCCCCTTTGCCTGAGCTCCACCTCTTCGCAGACGCCATAAAATAGGCCCAAGACTGTTTTACTTCAGAAGATGGCAAAAATGACATAATGGGGGTACACACGCGGCAACCCGGCAAACCTCATGCATGGGCCGTGGTGGGAAATTAGACTTTAGTACTTACTACCTTGGTGGTTGGGTATCCTCTGAGGTCGGTATATGTGATGGGGACGTGACTGGGCCATAAAGTGAGTACACAGTTCTGATCTGCTGTTGTTTCTCCTGTGAGGGAAAGTGCCAGAGAAGGACAAAGTGGACTCAGGGAGTGCAGGAAATCTCCAGGACGGGGGACTGAGCACATAGAATAGTCACAGGGATTTTCTGAGGACGGGAAGCAAACATTCCAGGCCTAGGGAATACATTCCCCAGGACAGTCCACTGGGGAGAATGCTGATGTTCTGGGAGGGGCAGTTCCAGAACCAGGGACAGGAGACATTGTTTTGCTTTGATGGTTTCTTAATGCAGGGCATTCTGTGGTGTCTGTGGCAGGACAGACAAGAGATTTCATCTGTGGGTTGGCACACCTGTAAATACTGTATGTAAGAGTGTTCCTGTTGCTGTTTTGTGTCTCTGTTATTTGGTTTAATTTGTTTAAAGATGGGGCACATCACTCTTTGGGGGCCCCAGCCATTTGTGGCAAGACTGAACATGTGGCAGAGATTGTAGGAACAGCCTGTTGAGGTTGTAGCAGCTGCTGAGAACTCTTAATCTTGGGAACTCTTCCTGCTTTCCCTCTCAAGGCATCAGCCGTCTGAAACTCTTAGCTAGTGAGTTTTTGTCTGTGTGTCTGTAATGTAATTTTGGCTTTCTATCTTTGGGGCACTTTGTTTGCTCTTAGTTGGTTTATGAACATGGGGAATCCTTTGTCTCTGCTCTGCTGTGTTAGTGTAAGATAAGATCCTAGTGTAACTAGACAATCAATGGGTTCACGCTGCCTGCCACTACGTGAGCCAGTTGAGTGGAGGCAGGGTTGAATCATGTATGAGTGTTTGCCCCATACTGCCAGCAGTATAGTAAAGCAGCGGGTCATCCACAAAAATATGCCTACAACCCCCTCTTTCCCCCATTCCCCCAACCCCCCAAGCCAGTTGCTTGTATAGAGTGGGACAGAAATTACATGGGGGGAAGTAGGGGATCACAGGGTGGGGTGGGACTCCATTGTTTGGGCAACAGGGTTAATGTTTCCATGATAATAGGCAGTTCTTGAATGAGAATGGACTGAATTTCAAGGTTGATTCCAAGCTCCCAGAGGCATACAACTCTCAGTCAGGTCACTATGTCCTTTCTTTGACCAACACAGTGTAGTCATGATTAGCAGAGCATCATTAATATTTCCTGTAACCATAGCTGGTCCCCAATATTCTATTTTTGCTCCTAACACTGGGAGGAGCAGATCTGGAGGCTCCTAACGGCCTCAAGAAAGTTGCAGAAATAGCAGCGGTGGTGGTGGTGGTGGTGGTTGGGGATACAAGCGTTTTTATAAAGAAAAATAAAATAGTACTTTCACATTAAAGCCACTAAAGGCCAGTGAGTTATCCCTGTTACAAAATTGACAAGAAAATGCCTTGGGTAATAGTAATAATTAGCTTTAAAATCTCAAATTTGTTATAAATATAACAAAAAATAAAGTGTATATATGAAAGCCTTTCCAGTGATAGTTATATATGCCTAAATATAGTTTTCCAAAGTCTTTAGTAACTTAAAACTTTGAGTTTTCTGGGTTAAATAGTACAAATTATTAAATATCTAGGTATTTTGCAGTAACAGGATACTTAAGCATTAATCTGAGTTTGCCTGATTGGGACCTGCTGGCCAACCTCTCAGTCCCTTCCCCTGGCCAATAGGCTCCAATAGCCCGATGGGGAACAGGGAACTGGGGGTGGGTGGTGGTAGACACGGGCAGTGCCAGGACAAGGCCCCCACCCTGCCAGTCACCCCACACACAGAGGGTGACCCACAGCAGGGGGCAGGGCGGGCAAACAGGTGGGAACGGCCAACCTCTTGGTCCCTCTCCCTGGCCTGCAGGCTCTGATCGCCTGATGGGGAATGGGGAACCAGAGGTAGGTGGTGGCACAAACAGGCAGTGCCAGGCCAAAGCCCCTGTCCTGCCCGTTGCCCACATACAGAGGGCAAATGGCATTGGAGTACAGACCAGGGAGTGGGAGGGAACGGCCAACCTCTCAGTCCCTCCCCACAGCTGGCAGGTTCTGATTACCCAATGGCAAACAGGGAACCAGGGGTGGGTGGTGGCAGGGGGCGGGACCTGCTGCTGGCAGCCTGGGAAGATGGCCTTGATCATAGGCCAGGCCTAGGGACCGTGCCCATGCACAAATTTCATGTGCCAGGCCTCTAGTTAGTTATAATATTGTAGAATACTGTGTTTCTAGAAAGGACAAGATTCCATGTCATTTGCATTATAATGAAATACAGAACTGTGTCATTTTAAATTTTCCTTTGTCATTTAAAGACAGTCACTGTTTTGTTATAATGCATTTGTCAAGGAAAATCAGAAGATCTTAAAGCAATTTGGTATATTTTCCTGCCTACATGATCCCTCCGGAATTTGGCAATTCTTAATGAGTGAATCATGGCAATACATTTCTTTGCATAAATTCAATAAGACCAGTTTCCAATGGAGGTTTTATTAACCAAAAACTTTGACTGGAGTGTCATGTTTAAAAGTCATGTCTGGACTCTGGAGACTTGAAGCCGATAAGAGTGTCATGGAGAAAGCCTGGTATCTTATTGGTCATGTGGTAGCCCTGAAAATGGATGGTGCTGAAGCATCGGGCCCATACCTGGCCGTCACTAGCGGTTGGTTGAGTGGGAGGGGAGCAGTAAGGGTGCCTCTGCATCCCTGCCCAATCCTTCCCCCATTTCTCTCCCCCACCTTGTGCACACTATGCTGCAATGTGTAGGAGGGCTGCTGGGCTGAGCCTTGAAGCCTAGGGTGTGGGCCAGGTGGAGCCACCACAGGTACAGATCTTGGTGAAGAGTTTGCCTAATCCTGCAAATATTGCCAGCAGGCCTGGGGCAGCTGGATAGCTTGGCTTCTCTGCCCTGAGGGGCACATTAAGACTCAATCATGAAATTCTAGCCAAGGTGGTCAATTGCTATTCTTATTGTGTTTATGCAAATGATCAGACTGAATTGAAATTATCTATATACATAAAAGCCTAAATGACCTGCTGACCAGTAGCTATGATGTGCACTGACCACCAGGGGACAGATGCTCAATGCAGGAGCAGAAACCACAGGCATGAAAACATGGAACAGACTGATGAATCTCAGAGGATAGTGGGAAGTGGGAGGGCGGGAAGAGAGTAACCAAAGATCTTATATGCATACTAGAGGTCCGGTGCACAGATTTGTACACCAGTTGGGTCCCTCAGCCTGGCCTGCAGGGATTGGACTAAAACCAGCTCTCCGACATTCCCCTCGGGGTTCTGGATCGTGAGAGTGTGAAGGCCAGGCCGAGGGACCTCACCAGTGCACAAATCTGTGCACTGGGCCTCTAGTAGTTAATGAAATAGATAAATTGGTCTTAATTTGGCTCTTTAACAAAACTAAGGATGATTTTAGGGAGAAAGATTATATTTCAACTAGAGGCCTGGTGTACAAATTTGTGCACTGGTGGGGGGTCCCTTGGCCTGGCTGGTGATCAAAGGCTTTTGGGGGGCTTGGGGAGCAGGCCTAAGCTGCAATCGGACATCCTTAGTACTGCTGAAGAAGTGGGAGAGGCTCCTGCCACCACCCCTGTACTGGCAGCCATCAGCCTGGCTTGTGAGTGAGCAGAGCTCCCCCTGTGGGAGCACACTGACCACCAGGGGGCAGCTCCTGCATTGAGCGTCTGCACCCTAGTGGTCAGTCTGCACCCTAGTGGTCACAGTGACCAGTCATTCCCAGTCCTTCTGCTGTTAGGGTCAATTTGCATATTACCCTTTTATTATATAGGATAGAGGCCTGGTGCATGGGTGGGAGCCAGCTGGTTTGCCCTGAAGGGTGTCCCTGATCAGGGTGGGGGTCCTGCTGGGGTGCCTGGGTGAGGGGCTGATGGCTGTTTTCAGCTGGCCACACCCCCTTCAGGGTGGGAGTCCCTGCTGGGGTGCCTGGCCAGCCTGGGTGAGGGGTTGATGACTATTTTCAGGCTGGCCACAGTCCCCAGCAACCCAAGTTCCCAGTGGAGGCTGGCTGGAAGCCTGTATCTGGGATTTATTTATCTTCTATAATTGAAACTTTGTTGCCTTGAGCAGAGCCCACAGCCCACCAGGGCAGGCAGGAAGCTTGGCTTCCTCCATTGCTGGGGCAACCCAGCCTCCTGCCTGCTCCCGCTCCGTGGCTGCCAGCCCCCCTCTTGGTTGGGTTAATTTGCATATAGTCGCTCTGATTGGCTGGTGGGCGTAGCTTGTGAGTGTAGTGGAGGTATGGTCAATTTGCATGTTTCTCTTTTATTAGATAAGATAGATTATATATATAAATAGGGAATTATTAGAATTGAATTTTTTTTTTCCTTCCACCAGACCATTTGTCATAATTCTTGCTGCTCTTACTTTTGAAATTTTATAACACAGTTTTTCTCCACCAGGTTACAAGCCCTACTCCTACTCAGGGAATACCACCTCTAGACATCTCCTTCCGTGCCCAGGCATCATCCCTCTGAAAGAGAACAAGGGTCTCTTAGCTCTGAAAGAGAACCTCTACCCCTCCTCAGTCAGAAGAGAATCTATGGCCCTTTTTCCCGAGAGAATTCAGAGCCAAGATCATTGAGGGGTGTGGTAGGCAGTTAGAGAGACATAAGCAGAGCAAGGACGAGGGGCCAACTGGAGGAGAAATAGAAGGTACCCTCAGAGGAGCTTCTCACCAGTCCCACTGCTCTGAAGCCGGCAATGGAGGCACCTGCATAGACTCTCTCTCCCTCTCCCTTCCTCTACAAAAGCCGAAAAGGTTTTAGAACAGCTAGTGAAGACAGGATCAATTAGTGTAAAAAAAAGAGGAGGGAATTTGTAGGAAATGGATCTCTGTGATCCATCTCCAGCATGGTCAGCTTTTGATGGAATTTGCTGAATTCTCCCCAGGACAAACAGATGTAGGAAGGAAGAGGAACAAAGACCTGTGCACGTGGCCAACATCATGGTGGAAGCCCCGAGGCGTTTGCCTCAGCTAGACTCGGGAGGTGGAGGCAGCGAGAAAGGCCTCAGCCCTATTTTTTTTTTTAAATGGCCCAATGGGACACAGCCAGAACTAGGAGATATATGAGGAAACAGGTGACCCCATAGTACTCAGCCAATGAGGAACCGGATGAGGGACTAAATAAATAGGCTATGCTCTCTGCTCCATGTGTCCCTGTACAATGGAATGGACGCCCGCTCTGGAGAGTGTATTAAAAGTCTCATTTTCGCCGTTCTTACGTCTCAGAGGCCATCATTTGAATTCAGACAGGTGAGCAATTTCCAACACAGGGGCCTCATAGGGACTCCACAATACAACTGTGATTAAACTTTGACCTGTCCGGGGTGCACATAGGGCTTATCACCCAGCACTCCGGGTCCTCATGGTTGTTGTAGACAGCCAGAGAGAGAAACCAGGGCACGTAAAAGGAATGGAGATGACCAGTGGTTTCACCGCCTCTGGGCGCTCCCTCCACAGCAGCACACTTGGAACACTACATAAATCCTTAGCTTTTCTGCCTCTGGAGCACGGCCAGGAGGAAAATACATTTAAATCACCCATCACCTGTCAGTCTGCTGCCCCCTTTGGCTGTTGGAAGCTCTATTCACAGCCATATCCCCCCGGTAGAAAATACAGGCAGGGGAGTGTTGCCTCTGTGGGGTGGCAAGGGAATCAATTGGAGACCCCTCAAGTTCCAGTGATATCATCTAAAAACCTAGGGAAAGTTCCTCCCTCAGTTTGCCTTTACAGACACTGTCAGCAAAGGCACTGGCTGAAGACTATTAAAGGACAGACAACTAGTATATAAACAAAGGCTTTGGCGAGACACTCTACTTAAACAATTAAGGCTAAGATCTTAACACATTTTGTGCCGCTCAGGAGTTTTCTCGTGTTTCGCGTGCCATCTGTTAGGACCGCTCACGAGTGTTCTCGTTTTTCACGCCCATGGAAAAAGGAGCGAATCTAGATACTTATGTAAATTTTGTTTGGTCCCTTTTCATAGAGGAAAATGTTTTACGCAGTACCATACGTTAAAAAAGTACTAGGAGCTTTAATTGTTTAATTGTTTTTGTAAATAAAAATGTTATAATTATTGAAAAACAACACCTAAAGTGCATTATGATGATTTAAATAACGTATAGTTTGCCCAAAAATGTGCGGTCCCTGGAGTATGTCTTAGAGATTTCTATGCGGTACGCAATGTGTTAAAACTGTTTGCCAAGCTGATTAGGGCTCTTTACGAATTCAGGGACTACTTCCATGCCAGTTGTGGAATGGGTGAAATAAAGGGACCTTCTTCGTACATGCACTGCGGATTCTGATACCTAACCTTGAGACTCAAGGACAATTTGTTAAGTATCTTTAAAAAACTGATAGGCACAGCAGAGAATGTTGGCTTTGTCCTGCTGAGCCTTACCAAAACTTAAGGGATGTCAGTAAACTACCTACTTAGACGCGAAGAAAGTATTACCACTCTAATCAGGCACCTGTTACACATAGCTCTACAGGACCCATGAGACGGGGGGAGTAGTCAGGAATGGCAAATTTCCAGACACTTCAGTGGATATATGTATTGGACTGCAATTTTTTTGTTGAGAAAGTGAAAATAATACAAGAAGTTAGAGAAGGTCCATATTTACAATGGCTGGCGGGGCTAGAAATACTACACTTCTTCCCTCAGCAGGGCCTTTGGCAGGAAGGAAGGGTTAGTAATGGGTAGCATGGCCGCCTAAATAAATAGGAATACACCCAAAAGGTATGAGGCCACCCCCTGCAGAATCGGGAAGATGGGGTAGAAGACAAAGGAGATTTTAAATCAATTAAAAATAGAAATGCAAGGGGGCTACACAGTAAACACTAGTTAAGCCTGGAAACCCAGAGGGTTACACAGTAAGGATTGGTTAAGTCTGGAAACCGGCACCTGAGATGGGACGCCTTCTCCAGGGGTAACATAGGAAATGTAACGGGGACGCTATTCTCTCCTATGATCTCTTCTATTCTCCTCCAGATGGGAAACCAAAAATCAGAACCACAAGATTCACCTCTGGAATGCATTTAAAGAACTGGGACAGCTTAGACCCTCAAAACCTAAAGAAAAAAAGATTGGTTTTTTTTTTTTTTTTTGGTAATACAACTAGGCCCCAGTATCTAGCTGGGGGAAGTTTGGCCTGGGAACAGGAGCCTAAATTATTGCACAGTCTTACAATTAGACTCATTCTGCCGAAGGCAGGGCAAGTGGACTGAAATACCTTATGTCCAGGTCTTTCTGGCCTCGAGAAATAACTCCAAATTATACCAAAGCTGTAAAATACATCCTGAACTCTTAACAGCCATAGCAAAGAAGGAATTAAATCTTAAGAGTAAATGCCCGATTCCACCCATAGCCCCCAACAACCAACTGCCTCAGAACTAGCACCATGCTATACTGAATCAACTGGTTGGGAGGAGGATAAAGCAGGAAATACAAAAGGAAGACAAAAAAGTACCACCTCAACTTTTCCCTTTGAGGGAAGCCCGAGGACAGAGGGGAATAATTCAAATTCCATTTAACATGCAAGATTTAATAGGCATAAAGGACAGGTTGGGAGTTTTATAGATGACCCTGGCAAATTTATCCAAGAATGGAGGAAGCTCACCTTAACATATGATTTATCTTGGAGGGATATTAATCTAATCCCCCAAGAAGCCCTGACTACCTCAGAAAGTAATAACATTAAGGGAAAGACATTAGCCTATGCCAATGAAATCCACATACAGAATAACTACCCACCAGGAGTGGCGGCCATCCCTCCTCCTAATCCTAATTGGGTCTATGATTTGGAGGATGGGCTGTGGGCCAGAGGTCACATGCTTTTTGCCTTCTGCAGGGAATGAAAGCCTCCCCAAAGAGACCTGTTAATGATAATAGATTAGCAGCCACTGACCAAGGTCCCCAAGAAAATCCCACCTCCTTCATACAAAGGCTGAGTGCAGCTTTGATCAAACACACTCATCCAGATCCTGATGACCAACTGGAGCAACTATCCTAAAAGATGAATTCATAACCCAGTTGGCCCCAGCTATTAGGAGGAAACTACAGAAATTAGGAATGGGACCAGCTACCTCCATGGAAAGATGCAGAAAATAACATCTCGGTATTTTACAACAGGGATTGAAAGAGAACAAAGAGGGCTTTCAAAACAGAGACACACAAGGATAAAAGGCAGGCCCAGCGATTGCTGCCTGGCAGGTGCAGAAGCTGATGATACTACGGAGAAGGGGACCTAAAAGTCCTCCTCCCAGCACTTGCTATAAATGCGGGTGGAAAAGGACTGCCCTAGAGGCGGCTGCCTTGAAAACCGAGCCCCTTTTGCAACAAGCCTGGCCACTGGGGAAGGGACTGTCTCCAGGGCTGGAGGGGCCCCAGAACAGAACCTGTCCACACAGTGGTCTTAAACTGAAGGGGCCCAATGCTCTAGCTGGCTCCTGCTAAGTATCAGCATG
>NW_006383017.1:6491915-6544472 GCF_000327345.1 Myotis davidii | reverse complement strand
CAAAGGCTATGGTTGTATGTAAGCTTGACCTTACAGTCCGAACCTGTAGTCCTAGGTAGCTGCGAGAAGTGGGCTGCAGGAGGTATAGCAAGTGCTGCCAAAACAAAGCTTGATCAAGTTCAGAGAACTGCAACAATAGGAAAGAAGCAGATTTGAAACTCAAAAGAACATTGTAAATATCTTGACCACTCCCTTGTTTTGCTTTGTGTGATCTGACTATAAAATAAAGATTCGGCTTATAGGCAGGGTCCCTGTGTCCTCATCCAGGCACAGTGATCCACCTGGCCCCAACTATATTCTCTTGTCTTTTTTCTTTAATCCTTCACCGCCCCTCCTCAGGTTCACCACTGGCTGTGCTGGACATGGTTCAGCATTTATATTTAAACCAGGATAAGCCCATAGAGCAAAACCAGCTATGATCAAGTTAAAGAACTCAAACAAATTTCAAAACAAATGGCAATATCCTATAAATCTAGCAGCAAGGGAAGGCCTACACTAGGTCATTACAACCCTCTTGGTCACAGGCTGCTGGTTCCTTGTAATTCCCCCTGTAACACCCTATCATACCCATCATAAAAAAAAGGACAAAACAAATAAGTTAGTCCAAGATTTACAAGCCATCAACAAGGCTGTAATTCCTATGCATCCTGTAATACCAAATCCATATACAATTTTAGGGAAAATTCCTTCTCAAACTCAATGGTTTTTAGTATTAGACTTGAAAGATGCTTTCTTTTGTATCCCATTAGACCCAAACTGTCCATTTTTGTTTACCTTTGAGTGGGTACACTCCCAGGGACACTTTCCTCACCGCCCCCTCAAACTTCCTGCCTCTCACAAAGGCAGAGCGGCCTGCTTTCTCAGCTCAGGACACCCCTATACACACACCCCTCCCCCGCAGTTGCCAGTTTAACCCGTTCTTTGCTACAAGACTGCAGACACTTGTTTACAGAACTGCAGGCACTAGCTTAACAATTCTACCACTACCAAGGGTAAATCTTAGCATGGCATCTCTAAGGAAAGTAATAAATAGAAAGCCTATTAAAGAAATTGTTCAAGTCTGTTAAGCCTCCTGCATGCCCCCCACTGGGGATGTGCCCGCAATCAAGGTACATGCCCTTGACCAGAATCGAACCCGGGACCCTTGAGTCCGCAGGCTGACGCTCTATCCACTGAGCCAAACTGGTTCTGGCTGGAGATGCATTTTATCTAACACACAGCCTCAGGCATTAGGAAAAAGTTACAAAATCTAGCTTTTGGATCCCAGACCTGTTATGCCCAGATTTCAAGATCCCCAAGAAAACCACACCAGGGAGCCAGTCCGATGCAAAAGCAGAAGGTCCTTTATTGAGGTAGCTAACTCGACCCCGCCCTCTGGTCGACCCAGCGATCGGAGGCAGAGTGCCACCCGTGAGAAAATCAGGGTTTTAATAGGGGGGTGGAGTGAGGGGAGGGGAGCTGACTGTGGGCCCTGCCGATTGGCCAGGCGCAAGTCGGGTCTTGTTACACAGGATGTGGTCATCTCTATGGTGCGCAGGTTCCTTGATTGTCATTGGTTAGTTTAAAGAAATCCCGGCTTCCGGGAAGAAGGTACTTTCCTGAGCACATGGTGACTGCCCCAACATGGAGGATCCGGGGTAAGACGGAGGGCATAGCCCTCGCCCTTTCAGACCCACAATGAGCAACCGGCAGAAATAACTTTCAGTGTTTTTAACCAGATAGGACAGGGGAAAAAAACCATCCCATAAAAACAAACAGCTCAAGGGCCCCCAACTCCTGGAATACAAAGAACATAAAAGGGCCTATGTCACTTCTAGGGACAAGAGAGACACTGCGCAAGGGAATGCCCGGGAAGGGGCTTCCTCAAGGGCCAGACCCACTCTGTCAAAAGTTTGGCCACTGGAAGAGGGACTGTTCCCCGTGGCTGGAGGGTCCCCAGACCAGAACCTACCCCATGTCGGCCTTGAGCTGAGGGGGCCCAGCACTCCAGTCAGCCCCCACTCAGAGCATCATCTATAAAGGCATGGGGCCAAGGGTTCCCTTGATAGGACAGGCAAGCCCATCACAGGGGACCACTTGCTCTACTCTGACTCACTCACCAGGGTCTCTAGTCACCCCTCCCTCCCCCCAAACCTGCTTGATGCACCTCCTCCTCACTACCATTTCACTCTACCGCTCAGCTGCAGCCTTGGGAATCTCACGTTTAGTCAGGCCTTTCTTATAGATCCAAGGTGCCCCATTCCCTTATTAGGGAGGACACCTGCCTAGTCTAAAAGAGGGGGAGGAGGACACCCCTCCTTCTCCCCTGTAAAAAGCAAAAAAAGGAAAGGCTTTTAAACTAAAGCCTCTAAAATGCCCAAGCCAAATATTAAAAAAACAAACAAAAACTAAACAGGACTATAGAAGTTACAAAGAGTTTATATAAATCGCAAAAAAATCCATGTAAGTCACAAAAGGTCTATATAAACTAAAAAGGAAGGAATAAATAAAAAGACAAAAAAAACTTGAATTTCTTTTTTCTTTTTCAAAACCCAATAGTTATTATGCCACAAAAGCCCCGGTATTATGGCTCTTTACAAAAAAAAATTTTTTTTTGATTGTTTTTTCTGAGGACTCTAGCAAATTCACACAGGAGTTTTAGTCACTTGACATTGTCTTATAGCTTAAAGTAATTTACAAATTGTTCTGTCCCACTACTACACTATAAATAAAAATCAACACATAATAAAAATTACAAAGACTCATACTAATAAATTAACTGGTCAACATAGTCGGTACCACATATTCAGACCAGGGGAAAATACAATCCCAAATCAGAAGCCTAATTAAATATATCAAGTTAAAACAAATAAGGACAAAAAAAAGGGAGGGGGATCGTTCAAATCAGTATAGCTAAGAAAAAAAAAAAACTCTAGCCAAATTATGCCAAAAAACTCAAAGTCCTAAGTGTCTATGTTACCCATAGGTCCTATGAAAATAAAAAACTACACCGAAAGAAAAAATTACAAAATTACTTCTCTCAAATTAAACCTATTTCTTATAAGTCCCCACAGGAACCTCACCTGAGACCTACCCTTGTGAACACATCACGGACCTCAAGTTCCTTTTCAAGAAACAAAAACTTATTACAAATCAATGACAGGAACTCATTTCCTTTCAACCTAAATCCTTCCTCCTTCTCACGACACCTCTGTTAACACTTGCAGAGCACTTTGTACCAATTTCTTGTGTTGGATAAAAAGTCAGTCATTTAATTTACTGTGCTTCCTGGTTTTCCCCAGGTTTGCAAATTCCCAACCTTTTTTTCAGATCCTGGTTTCAAACCTTGTAATCTTGTTTTCACTTTTTTTTTTCTAGTTTAACCACATCTTTCTCAATCTGTAGAAGCCCAATTCAGTATTTTGTAGTCTTTGTCAGATATTCCCATGTTTGAGAGAGGAGCCACTCCATGATATCCAATTTGAAAAACAGTTTTTTTAAATTTATAAAACTATACTTATGGTAAAATATTCAAGCACATCAGGAGCGTATAAAATAAAAAGAGGCGCTATTCCTTAACCACCTATCACGCCTGAGCCACAGAAGTAATTATTGCTAATAGCCTGGTTCACAACATTTATGATCTTTTTCTACTTATATATAAATGTATATACAGTGGTCCCCCCTTATCCATCATTTCACTCTCCACTGTTTCAGTTATCAACTACGGTCTGAAAATATTAACTGGAAAATTCCAGAAATATACAATTCATAAGGTTTAAATTGCAGAGCATTCTGAGTACTGTGATGAAAGCTTATCCACTAGACACGAACCATCCCTTTGTCCGCGTCTGCACGCTGTGGCCGCTCACTGTCCCTGAGCCACCATTAGTGGCCTGTCCTGGTGCTGAGATCCACTATCCTGGTGTCACAGTGCTTGTGCTCAGTCACCCCTATTTTACTTCACAATGGCCCCCAAACACGAGCCCTGCTGCTGGCCATGTGGATATGCCACAGAGCAACGGGAAGAGTTCCCTCTAAGGCAGTGGCTCTCAACCTTGGCTGCACATTAGAATCACCTGGAAATCTTTTTAAAATCTCGATTTCAGCCAAGGCTGAGAACCACTGCTCTAAGGGAAAGGTGAAAGATGCGATTTAATGAGGAAAGGGAAAAACCGTGCGCTGAGGCTGCTGCGCTCTGAGGTAGCATGGATCTTCTATCTGTGAAATTGTGAAGAAGGAAAAAGAAATTTGTGCAAATTTTGCTCTCACATCTCAAATTGCAAATGTTCTGGCCACGGTGCACAAGTGCTTGGTTCAGATGGAAAAGGCGTTACATTAGTGGGTGGAAGACCTGAAAGCAACAGACCACATCCATGGAACTTTTATAACTAGTATCTTGTTAGAATTGTTCCACTTTAAGGTTAGTTATTGCTGTTATGTCTTACTGTGCCTAATTTACAAATTAAACCATACACAGGTATGAATGCATGCACAGGAGAGAACATAGTATGTATAAGGGTGCAGGACAACCTGCGGTCTCAGGCCCCCACTGGGGGCCTTGGGACGTATGCCATGCAGTAAGAGGCGGCTACTGTATATAGTTTGGGGCTTTGTTTTCATAGAAAAAGAACGGGCCTGTAAGTACAGTCTATTTTATGCACTGCACCTTTGTCATATTTTGTGGATAATTTTCCATGTCACAATATGTCTATGCATGAATACACACACACACACGTCTACATACCGAGTGTGTTCTTCTGTCGTCCTGTCTCTGCTCTCCCAGATGATTGCAGAGGCTCCCTTGCTGCTCCACTTCCTCTCCCGTGGCCCATCCACCGAGCAGCCAGAGCGATTCTTTGAAAATGTCAAGCGAAAGGCCAGAGTCCTCACAGTAGACTAAAAGGCCCCACGGATGGGCTCCCACCTCGCCTGCCTCTGACTCTTCCTCACCAGCTCTGCTCCAGCCGCAGGCCGCACGCTCCCAGCCTGCCCTGGGGCCTTTGCTTTAGCCAATCACCTTGCCTGGAAAGCTCTTTCCCCAAATATTCCCGTCTGACCCCCTTGCTTCCTTAAAATCTTTGCTCAAATCTGACTCTTCCAACGTGGCCCACCCTTACTGCCCACCTTAAAACTGATACTTAATTTCCCTTCTTTGTTCTACACGTTCCCCCTCCATAGCACTTGGCACCTTCTCCGTGCTGGATCATTTACGTGTGTATGGTCTTTATTTGCGATCACCTGTCTCCCTCTAGAGCAGTGGTTCTCAACCTTGGCTGCACATTAGAATCACCTGGGAATCTTTTTAAAATCCTGATTTCTGGGCCTCATCCTTTGGAAATTCTGTTTCTTTGTTATGGGGTGAGACCACAACATTAGTAACAAAGAAACAGAATTTCCGGAGGATGAGGCCCAGATATCAGGATTTTAAAAAGATTTCCAGGTGATTCTAATGTGCTGCCAAGGTTGAGAACCACTGCGCTAGAATCTGGGCTGGCTTAAAGGCCTGCACCTGTGCAGTCACGGGAGGCCACGCTCAGTAGGGCTGGGTCTTGGCTTAATGCTCTGCTGTCCCCATCTTGAAATTTTAGTAATGTTTGAATGAGGAGCACCACCTTGCCTATTTGCATGGGTCCCACAGACTATGAAGCTGACCTTACCTAGAAGGGAAGCTTCACAAAGGCGAGGGTCTGTGTCCTGAACTCTGGTGAATTCCATGTTCCTGGAACAAGATCGCGTGCATAGTAGGTGCTCAGTAAATAGAAGCATTGCTCTCTCAGCAGTTCATAGTCTGCAGTGGACCACCATTTAGTTAGCCAGCCCTTTGTGGATTACAGAAACATGCTGTGGTGAACAACCTTACCTACAAAACTTGGTGCCCTTGAGTGGTTTGGTTTAAATGCTTTTGAAGGGATGCATTGTGACTCCTAGTTCTTTTATTTCTAATGACAATGCTGTTATTGAGGTTTTGCATGCTTTCATTGGAAACAGCTGTTTTTAGCAAAGTACTTGCAGGCTTCAGACTTGTATCTCATGGGATGAGAGTTACCAGCGCAGCAAAGCCGCTAAACCCACAGTTCACAGCCAGGCCTATGCACTACAGTGATGGCGAACCTATAACACGCGTGTCAAAGGTAACACGCGTGTCAAAGGTAACACGCGAACTCATTTTTTTGGTCGATTTTTCTTTGTTAAATGGCATTTAATATATAAAATAAATATCAAAAATATAAGTCTTTGTTTTACTATGGTTGCAAATATCAAAAAATTTCTCTATGTGATACGGCACCAGAGTTAAGTTAGGGTTTTTCAAATGCCGACACGCCGAGCTCAAAAGGTTCGCCATCACTGCTCTAGAACCACCTGGGAGCTTCAAAATGTGGGCGCTTAGGCCCATCACCCAGGGATCAGTGTGGGTGTAGCCTGGGTTTTTATTTTTATTTTATTTTTTGTAGCCTGGGTTTTTAAAGGTCACAGGTGATTGTGATAGTCAGCCACTACCTTCGTCATCTGCTTGAACCTCACAGGCTAGGATGAATGGGTCTGCTTTGCTTCTTTCTCTCTTTATATTGCCTACCGTGGTCTTGCTTTAGTGGCAACCCCAAGGAAAGATGGTTAGGAATTATTTTTCCAAAGTAGAGCAAACAGTCTTCTGAATTCAAGAAGTTGTTAGCCAAATATAAATATAATGGGCACATATGTGTTAATTATGAATTCCGTTATATATTCCTGTCACCACTAAACTTATTCATTAATAAGGATAATTGAGAGGCTTCTATATTCCCAACAAGAGATCAAAGCACTATCATGTACTCAAGATTTAGCCAGAGTGCTTTTGTAGGCGGCAGTTAGGCATGAGCAGAGCAGGAACGATGGGCCAGGCGCAGAGGGTCACAGGACGGAGACCCCTGGTGCCTAGCAACCGGCAAGACTACAAGCCCTTGCACCACCACTCCCTTAAGCATTAACTCCTGGAGATGGCTTTTAGGCCTCAGCTGTGTTTCAACTCCAAACCCAGAGAAGCAGCAAAATCAGATGGAGTGCCTCCAAGTCTGACATAGGAGCAGCTGCCTTGACTGCTGACTCCCTGCCCTGGTGCAGACCAATCAGTGGAGACGATGGGGGGAGGAGGGGAGCGCACCTTGAAAGCTGATGGATATTCTATTGAGTTCTCCCCTGAGGCCTCAGATAAAAGCACTCAGAACTGAGGACCCAGCAGGAGCCACACTGCACCTTTCCCCACCCCCCCTTTTCCCCAGGGCTGCCTCACGCTCTCTCTCCTCCCCTTCCCTTCTCTCCCTATCCCTCCCTTCCCTTTATCTCTTTCCTCCCCCTTTCCCCCTCCTTCTCCATCTCCTCCTTCCCCTCCCCCTCCCCCTCTCCCTCTCTCGTTTCCAGTGCATGCTGGAACCTCTTCTCCCTCTTTTGTCCCTCAAGGCACATCTCTCTCTCCTCTACTATCTAAATAACTTTCCCTTTATAATTTGAGTTCCTTGGCTCTGAATTCTTTCAAGCCAAACTCAAGTACCAAGGTTGCTGAATGGAAGTTAACACCTGGTGTTGCTTTGCCATGCCAACACTTTCACTTAAATTCGTTTGAAAAATATGTCAGTGCTCTTATAAAATGGGACATGTGCTATGTTAAAATCTACCGAGAAAGAGAGAATATTGAATAATTAATGGTTAGCAATCACGCATGTGGATGAAGGATACCACCTAAGGATTTCTTCTGAAAGAGTTATGATGCTGCCCTCTGCCCCCAACTACTTAAGCAGCATCCAACTGTGGGCTGAAGTAATCGTGTCATGGCTGAACCGGTGGAGTGTGACTACCCTATGACCAAAACAACAGACATGCCTTAACATTTAAGGGGAACAAAAGTCTTGGGAAAATGCTGTGGGAATAAAGACAGCTTACCTAGAAACTCCTTTGTTAACAAAAGAGACTCTAACATTGATCCCGATATGAGTAGCCCCAACTCTGGACTAAAGGAAAACTGAGGAATAAGCTTGAAATAGTCCTGAAATAGAGAACTAGTATTACCCCTCTTTCATTGGCTCCTAACTGTGGCAAGCCCAGTGAAAATTTCATCAGTCTCTCTAACATATCAATTTTACACCCCTCCCTTTAGCCACCCCATCTAAAAGGATTTTTTTTTTTTGAGGCAGGCTCTTCACTTATCCTTGGAAATTATCTTAGTTGACTTTAACCCCTTCCGTTACCTCCTGGAATGTGTAAAGTTCAAAGCAGTTTTTATAAATGCAGGCATGGTGCTTGGACACTTGGTGTCAAACAAACACAGCAACCCAGTCTTCCTGAAGGTTAGTAAAGGTTGAGTGAAATGTGGTAAGAGCTATGGTGTGTGTGGTGCCCATGACTCTCTAAAAGAGGTGCTTAGTCTGGACGGTGCAAAGAAAGGAAGAGGAAAGGCTTACTGAAGAGAAAGCTCAACCTGGGCAAAGGCCTCATGGCTGCATCCTGGCAGGAAGTGAAGCCGATGGGACTAAAGATCCACCATGGCAGAGACAAGAGTAGCCAGACCTGAAATGTGTCTGTGAGTCTCAGGGAGAGAGGCTCACTGCCCATTCCCAACAGAGAGAGGAGAGACCAAAGGAACAATTTACAGGGAACCCTCTGTAAATTTACACTCTGTCCAATGCTAAAATAACCCTACGACAAGATAAAAAGCAATGAGAAGAGCCCACATTCTATATCGCTATAATCCTAAAATCTACTACAATAACCATAAACATATGAAGGGGAAATCATGTGTTGGTCTCCTTTTTACAAAAGAACAAATATAGGGGGTCCCAAAAATATTATGTACTTTGAGTAATTATAAAGGCAGTGTTTCTTAAAATACATTTCATTTTCAAAATGTAATAGAAATCAGCTGTTAAAGTGTGCAGACATTCTTTGGGTCGCCCTGCAAGAGCCAACATGTGGGTCATAGTAAGCATGCCTAGGCTGGGCAGCCTTGGCTGCCTGTCACTCTCTTTTACCAGCAAGTCTTATTGTAAACTGGTACCACAGGGAAACATTTCCTGTGGATAGAGGGGCAGCATTACTGAGCAATGTGATGAATCCCATGAAGTTATCCACTCGGGCTTCTGATGTCTGTTCCTCTCAACCAGTTCTGGTTTTATTTTAGAATATATTTCACTAGAGGCCTGATGCATGAAATTGTGCAAGAGTAGGCCTTCCTTCCCCCGGCTGCTGGCACCGGCTTCCCTCTGGCACCCGGGACCCAGACTTTGCTCCGGCTGTTGGCAGGCACCAGGGGCCCAGGCTTCCCTCTGGCCCCAGCTTTGTCCGGAATCACATCCAGAAGGCCGTCCAAATCTAATTAGCATATTATGCTTTTATTATTATAGATGAGGGTTATCTTTATTACTTTGGTGTATTTTGTCTGGATTGTCTGTTTCATTCTTCATTTTTACTACAAATTGTTCTCTCTGGAGATTAATAATCATGGCAGAATAAGTGGAAGCTCACAGACATGCTCCCAGGACCAAATTGGAATTACAATTAAAATACAAACAAAAACAAAAACCACCCTGAATAATCAACTGAAGACTACCTGGAGAGAACCCTGATAACCAAGGACTGAAAGTGGAGACCTCACCGAGACTGATAGGAATGGCAGAGGTGTGAAAGGGCTGGCCAGGCTCCCGTAGACAGCAGCTGAAGTTCCAAAGAGATATCTCAACCTTGGGGGTTGCCACTGAGAACTCTGGGATCTAATCCCCAAGCTGGGCCCCCAGCAGAGAGCACCAGAGCTGAAAAAGTTGCCTACATAACATCTGCCTGTGAAAAACAGCAGGGTTGCTATCTGCCAAGGAGAGATGGCTGGAAATGCAGGCACCCTCTTAAAGAGCCGACACACAAAATTTGGAGTGCAGTCACTCACCTTGGGCTTCCGCAGAGGGAGGGCAGAGTGGACTGGAGCTGTCCAAACATAAGCCAAGGTTGGGGGATATGGGGTTAGACCTTGGAAGGCAGACACCCCAGTTTTCTATGCTGAGTCATTCCTTCACACTGCAGAGGTCATCTTTCTCTGGCAAACATTTGCTATCCTGCTTATTTTTACTGGGGGGAAGACAGTTGACCCACCCTATTGGAAAATCCCTGGCCCCTTGGTGTGGGGTTTCTGAAGCCCATTAGAGACTGTGAATAACAACTAGCTTCCAGGCAGAAGCAATTGTCCCACCATGTTGGAAAACCTCTCACACCACCTGTGGACAATTGCTCGAGGCTACTCCAAACTGAATTCAATCAGTCTGTAGGCAGAGGCAGTTCTCTGGAGGCTTTGAATCTTTGGCTGATCTAATTAGTCAGAAACAGCCATTTGAGACCCTGCCCCAGATACCATCCTGGACTGCTCAGCAAGACAAAAGCCAGCAGACCCAAAATACCTGCAGCTGATACCTGCAGGACCAGCTCCATGGGGAAAGGAAGTATAGCTTAGAACAGGATCAATCAGAGTGTGAGACTCAAGGCAGACCCAGTTTCTGGGCTAAGGAGTCCCTGACCACTGGGTAGCTGGCATGATGACACGGGGGTTGAACCTCACTGGCAGCAAGTTGGAGGGGAGATCTGTCCCACAAATGGGACATCAACAACCAAGTTACAATTACAACAGGAGAGCCCAAACAATACATACAAGAGGCATCCTAGAGCATCCAGCTCAGGTGAACAAAGAGATTACACCACTGGACCCCTCAAGATACTTTCTACATAAGGCCATCCCACAAATACTGGGAGGCATAGCAGTTCTATCTATTACATAGAAGCAAATACAAAGAGACAGCTAAAATGGGAGACAAAGAAACAACTCCCAAATGAGAGAAAAGAAGGAATCTCCAGAAAAAGAACTAAATGATATGGAGGCAAGCAACCCAACAAGCATAGAGTTCAAAGCAATGGTTATAAAGATGTATAAGGAACTTAGTACAAATTACAAAAGCATGAAAAGGGAAACAGAGGACATAAACAAGAACTAGAGAGAGATGAAGAATGATCTATCTGACATCAAGAACACACTGGAAGGGATTAAAAGTAGATTGGATGAAGCAGAGGGCTGAATCAGCGATTTGGAAGACAAAGTAGAAATAAATACCCAAATTGAGCAGCAAATAGAAAAAAAATAATTAAAAAGCAGGAAGATAGCTTATAAGGGAGCTTTGGGACAACATGAAATGTAACAACATCTGTATTATAGGAATACCAAAAGGGGCAGAGGATGAGCAAGGGACAGAGAACCTGTATTAAGAAATAACAGAAAACTTCCCCAACCTGATGAAAGAAAATATGACACAAGTTCAGGAGGCACAGAGAGTCCCAATCAAGATCAACTCAAAGAGACCACAGGGGATAAGGACACATATGTAATATCTTAATCAATATAAAAAAGAAAAAAGAAAGGCCAAAAAAAAAGACAAAGAAAGGTTCTTAAAGGCAGCAAGAGAGAGAGAGAGAAAAAATTACATACAAAGGAATTCCCATTAGAATGTCAACTGACTTCTCAAGAGAAACACTTCAGGCCAGAAGGGAGTTGCATGAAGTACTCAAAAAGTAGGGAAAAGCAAGGGCCTAAGTCCAAGACTACTTTATCCAGTCAGGCTATCATTTAAAATTGAAGGTGAAATAAAAAGCTTCTCAGACAAAAAAAAAAAAAAAAAAAAGGTTAGAGGAGTATATTACCACCAAATCAGCAATGCAAGAAATGTTAAAGGAACTCATGAAACATTCTCAAAGATAGACCACATATTAGGGCACAAAAGTCTACACAAATTCAAGAAGATTGATATAATACCAAACATCTTGGATCACAATGGCATGAAGTTAGAAAGCAACTACAATAAAAAAAAAAAAACCCTCAAAAACACACAAATACACGGAGGCTAAACAGCATGATATTAAACAATGAATGGGTTACCAATAAGATCAAGAAAGAAATTAAAAACTTCCTGAAAACAAATGAAAATGAACACAAAATCACCCAAAACCTATAGGACATGGTGAAAGTAACCGTGAGAGGGAAGTTCATAGCACTACAGGTCTACCTCAAGAAATAAGAAAAAGGACTAATGAGCTATCTAACTCTACAACTAAATGAATTAAAAAGAGAATAGCAAGAAAAGCCCAGAGGAAGTAGAAGGTAGGATATAATAAAGATCAGAGCAGAAATAAGTGACAAAGAGACTAAAAAAAAAGTCCAAAGATCCATAAATCCAAGAGCTGGCTTTTTGAAAAGATAACAAGATTGATGAACCCTTAGCCAGACTCATCAAATATATAGACCAATGGATTAGAACAGAGGCCCCAGAAATTTCCCCACACCATTATGGCCAATTAATATTTGACAAAGGAGGCAAGAACATACAATAGTGTAAAGACAGTTTCTTCAACAAATAATGCTTGGAAAACTGGACAGACACATGTAAAAAGATGAAACTAGACCACCAACTTACACCACACACAAGAGTAAACTCAAGGTAGATAAAAGACACTAATTATCAGAGAAATGCAAATTAAAACCACAATGAGATATCATCTCACACCTGCCAGAATAGCTATCATCAATAAATCAACAAACAAGTGCTGACAAGGATGTGGAGACAGCAGATTGGTGCAGCCACTATAGAAAACAGTATGGAGTTTCCTCAAGAAATTAAAAATGGAACTTCTGTTTGACCCAGCAATCCCACTTCTGGGAATATATCCTAACACCCCCCTCACCCCCAAAAAATAATCAGAAAGAATATATGCACCCCTATGTTCATAGCAATGTTATTTACAATAGCTAAAATTTGCAAACAGCCCAAGTGCCCATTAGTAGATGAGTGGATAAAAAAAGCTGTGAGACATTTACACTATGGAATACTATGCAGCTGTAAAAAAGAGGGATCTACTACCATTTGGGACAGCCTGGATGGACCTGGGAAATATTATGTTAAGTGAAATAAGCCGAACTGAGAAAGACAAATATCACATGATCTCACTTATTTGTGGAATCTAATGAACAAAAGGAATTGACCCACAAAATAAGGCCCAAAGCAGGGAGGCATGGAACAGACTGACATATCTTCATGTGGGGTTAAGGGGTGAGAAGAGATAAATCAAAGAACTTATATATGTATATGCATAGCCCATGGACATGGGCAATAGGGTGGTGAAGACCTTGGGCTAGGTAGGGGCGGGAAGGAGGGGAGGAAAGGCGGGGGAGGGGTAGTGGGATATCTGTAATACTATCAACAATAAAAATATATTTTAAAAAATTTTGTTCTCTCTCTTCCTGAATTCCATTGAAAATAATTGAGTGAGAAATCCCTAGGGTTCCCTTTTCTCCAAAGGCCTTGAGAATGGATATGTCTTAATTTTCCTTCCTAGTAATAAACATTAATTGCTATTTTGAGGAAGGGTTATTCATTTGTGCCCTCCTATAGCATCATGGAAAGTGACATTCAAATGATGGGAAATTGGTTCATTTATAGAAGTTAAGTCAGAAGAATTCCATATGCTCTATGGTTTTATGCTACTTTTAGGAGGGGTCAGGTGTGGGCATCACTGAGAACACAATTCAGGCTTTGAAAAGACTAGAAAGAGCAGGTGAAACCCAAGAACAGCTTAATTTTTAAAATTTGTTTTATGAAATAACTAGAAGCCCAGTGCACGAATTTGTGCACCTTGAAAGGAACTGTGGGCCGTGAAACTGCAGTGGGCACAGGGGCAGGTCTTGGCCCATCCTCCACACCCTTGCCCAGCCCCTCCTGCCGCAGCCCCTGGTCCCCTGTATTACAGCAGCCCCACTCCCAGCCACCATCACTCCTATGTGTTGACAGCACTGGCCGGGCTCGCACCCACTGACGGCATGGAGTGATGGGGGCTGGCACCAGCAACGGGTGCGAGCAGTGACTGCTGCCCTGATTGCCCCTCAGGAGCAGGGGGAGGTGGAGAAGCCCTGAGGGGTGATAGGGACCGACAGCCGCTGCTCACACTGGCTGACAGCGTGGAGCCCACAGTGGGTGTGAGTGGGGCAAGCGCTGGCAGCAGGTGCAAGCACCAGGGAGGACCATGTCGCGCGGGAGCAAAGAATTTTCAGTAACCACCAGAGGCTTGCCCCAATGACAGCAATTGGCACCCTGCCTTGGTCTCATGCCCGGCTCATCTGCTCCACCATCCTGCCATCGCCAATGCTCACCATGTTCCATGCTCTGCTGCTTGCTGCCGTCGCCTGCCATGTTCCATGTGCGCCCCCTGGTGGTCAGCGTATGCTATAGCGACCGATTGTTTGGTTGTTCAGTTGTTCCACCGTTCAATTTGCATATTAGGATTTTATATATATATAAATACATACTATCTTAGCTTTGTTTTTTTTTAAAAGTCCAACTAGTATAAAAGCTCCTCATGACCACACCCCTCCCAAACCCCAGGCTCCCCAGAATCGCTGCTGTCAGATGGGGCTCTTGTCCCAGACCCATCCCTCTGCCTGTGCAAGTGCACCAAAGCAAACGTGCATGCTTTTGTCTGAGGGTTCGCAGCTGCCAAGTGCTCGATGATGTGCATATGTTTTCTCTCACTTATACAGCTTGTAGATCTTTCCAGGTTAGTGAGGATTCTCATGCCTTTTCTTTTTAATACCTCTGAAAAATATTCTATAATGTCCCAGTCTGCTCAGGCTGCCATAACAGAATACTATAAACTCTGTGGCTAAAACAACAGCAATTTATTTTGTGGACGGAAAAAAAAAAGCCATATGCTAACCGGAAAGCTCAGGGAAGGGCTACATGGCGGTGTTGCAAACTCAGAGACCTACAGTGACCAAAAGGACGGTCTGAAACTAAAACTTTAACTAAAAGTAGTTATGGTGGGTAGTCATGTCCTAGGCCAGTATCTTCCCTGACAAAGGTCAATCTTGACCTTAAATGAGCCTATTGTCTTTTTGCATTTAAGATAACATAGCTCTGAAATTTGTAACTTCCCTTTTTCTGGACCCCTCAGGGCACCACCAAAGGTGCCTAGGCGCCAGGACAGAGACCATAACTCTCTTCATTGTTATTGTTATCATGTTAATTGTTGACTGTTAACTATCCTGCACCCACCTGAGTAAAAGAAGTGTGTGTCTATTATTTTACTTTTTATCCAATCCCAGAGGTCCCCCCCTCCCGCTTTGCTTTCTCCCGTCTCCCTAATCTGCCACCAATGGATTCCACGTGACCATTATGTCTCCTCCTTTGTAACGCGTAAAACAAGGTGAAGAACCGCCATTCTCCGGAGCATTATCCCTGTCCGCTGAGATTCTGCTTCCCAGCCACTGTTGACAGTTTGGCTCAAATAGACTCACAAAAGTCCTTCCAGGTTTGAATGTTTTACATTAATAATTTTCTCATGCGGAGGCTGGAAGTCCAAGATCCGGCGGAAGGGTTGGTTCCTGGTGAGAACCCTCCTCCTGGCTTGTGCCTTCTCACTGCGTGTGCACTCCTAGCGCCTCCTACTCTTCGGTAAGGACATGTCCGATGACGCCCCGCTCTTACCACCTCATTTAACTTTCTCCAAACACAGTCACTTGGGGAATAAGGGCTTTACCATATGAATTTTGGAGGCACACAATTCAGCCCATCCCTTTAACTTTATCTCCATGGGATAAATTCCTTTACATTTTTAAAGCTCAACTACAGAATGATTTTGTCTGATTGGTCAGAAGGACACAAAGACTTCCTTCACCTCTGGGGCATGAGAAGGCCCAAGGGAGGGGATGGAGATGAGGAGGGATCCAGAACCAAGAGCTGGTTTCTAAAAGGCTGATGCCCAATTACTCACTCTCCCTCGCCTGCTGAATTTGGGGCTTCTCTCCTGCTAGGAAAGTGGGAGAATCTGGCATTTGAAGATGCAAAGTTGGAGGAGGCAGCAAGGCCAGAAATGTCCTGTGTGGGCTGCATGCCTTGAAAATTAGCACTGCCCCTGGGAAGCCTGAAAAAGCTCCAGCCACGGGGAGACAGCCCAGCTCAGCTTCCAGCCCCTCCCCAGAGCTGTCCAGGGCTATTTGCATCCACTTACGAAAAAGCAAAGTTCTGTACACCTTCTGGGAACCCTCTGTGTGCATACACCGCCACCCAAGGCCATGGGAAAATCTGGAATTCTTCCTTCATAGAGATCAAAGAGCAATGACCCAGGGAAGAAACAGAAATTTTCTTTCCTGGTAAATGCAGAGCCCTTTGGATGTGGCAGTCCTGGAGAGCAATACAGTGGTTCTCATCCAGGGCAATGGCGCCCAGGGCACAATCAACACTGTCTGTGACATTGTGACGGTCAGAGCTGGCGGAGGGGAGTGGGTGCTACTGGCGTCTACAGTAGATGTCAGGGATGCTGCTCAACATTTTACAATGCACAGGACAGCCCCCAAACAAAGCATTATCCAGCCCAAATGTCAGTAGTGCCATGGCTGAGAAAAACTGCCCTAAGCCGAGTGATAGAGGTTTCCCGGGGCCTTGCATTAGGCAAATAATTTCAAAGACTATGGACCTCTTAATTTTGCAGAAGATGTAGTTCTTAGATAAACCTGCGTTCCTCCAAAATTGCCGATTTGAATGTTTCTTTGATAGAGATACCTCCCTAAACAGTTTCCTTTTATTGTTTTCCCACTACTTCTGAGGCAGGCTGGTGAATTTCTTGGTTGTAACACAGGATCCTTGGAGAAGAGTTTGCGACATCTCCAGCCAACCTGAATTTGGTTGCATTTTCAGTGTTATTACCTCTCACTATCAAGTGGCCTTGATTTAAATTTCAGTCACCAACTGAAGCTTCACCTTGAGTCAAAAAAAAAAAAAAAAATCCATGCTTCAGCGGTGTTATGGGGATTAATTAGATAACTTTTGTAAGGGGCTTTAAAGATAAAAAATTCGCTTTGAATTTTAACTATTATAATTAGCCCACCTGGAGCTTCCCCTTGAGTCAAAAAAAAAAAAAAAATCCATGCTTCAGCGGTGTTATGGGGATTAATTAGATAACTTTTGTAAGGGGCTTTAAAGATAAAAAATTCGCTTTGAATTTTAACTATTATAATTAGGCAAATTAGGCCCTTTTTAGCCATTACCAAAGGCTTTGATCCTGCTGGCCTTCTCACTTGCCTGAGCAGCTAGTTCACTGGAGGAAGGAGATGAGAGTAAGCAGTGGCCTCACAGTGGAAAAAGCAAACCTCCTGGTGATGCTGTTTCAGATTCTCTTTTAGTGAGAGGAAGAGAAGAGCACCCCCAGGGAAAATCAATGCCTCAGTAGTGATGGAAGACTTGGGGGTATTCCCTCTGAAATACCAACAGCAAATTAGAGAAAGGGCGCGTTCTCTTAATAATACCCATTCGTGCACTGTCCCTTCTTCCACCTCCCTTCCCACCCTGCCCCTGCCCCACCCCTGAAGAGGAACACACCGATGTTAGGGAAATCCTTATTTTCTCTGCAGACTCCACCACTTAACCCCTTTGCAGTTTGCTTCCTTCTTCCCTTACAACTGTCACCATTGCCACTGTCATCACCATCTTATATTTGCATGGCCTGTTATAGTTTGTAAAAAACAATGGCAGCCAAATTATCCCAGGCACTTTTCTGGGGGCTGAATAGCTTCTCATCCTCACAGCACCAGGGAGACAGGTGCAGTCACCCCCACTGTACAGCCTGAAGCCATGGAGGCCCTCTCTCCAGGGTCATGGTCAGAGAGCTGGGAAGCTGTGACTGTTTCAGAGTCCATGTTGAATTCTTCCTGAGCCACATCTAAAGACATTCCACTTTGCCTATTTTCATCCAGCTTCTGTCCAATGGGAATCTAGTGGAAAAGGCGGCTTTTTCTCTGCTCTTCAGATAGAGACCTTAGATAAGAAATTTGCCTACGAATCCCACCAAGTCCGTTGGTGAGCCCACCTTGCTCATCTCTCACACACTCCTCAGCCCTGCAATTTGGCTTCCACACGGACCCCCTGGGACCCTGAGCCCACAAAAGCTGCCTGTCCTCATAGGCCCAATGCACCATCCCTGCGGCCTTCCCTGCCCTTTCCCAGCACGGAGCACCTCCCACCACCCCTCCACCCTGCCGTTCCTTTGCCGTTTCCTCCCTCCTCCTCTGCCCTGTACCTTCAACCCCCCTCCCTCCATTTTGGTCTGTCCCCATGTACCTTAGACACGCAGGCTCCCTGGAGAACCGTCTTGTGCATTCTCTTCTAGTTTGGGGATTTTATCTATTTCTGCGGCTTAGATCAGCGGTTCCTAAAGTGGCCGCATATGAGGATCACCTGTAGGAGCTGTAAAACACCCCCGTGCCCAGAGTGCAGCAGAACCTAATTAAAAAGCACATCTGACATTAGTGTTTGTTAAGTTTGTTTAAGTAATCCCAAATTGCAGCCAAGTACGCGAACCAGAGGTGGGAAACTTCTGTGTGATTCTTCGGTGTGTACTGTTAGCTGAGCCCTCTCCCCTCAACGTGAGACATGTCCCATGGACACCGCAAATTCAGCTCCTCCAAAGAGCAGGGTTGACAAATGTAGCAAGTCAAGATACAGAAAGCTCCACTGCATTTGCATTTTAGATAAATGACGAATAACATTTTAGCAAGGGTATGTTCCAAGGATTGTATGGGACATAGTTATCCTAAAAAATGATTTGTTGTTCATCTGAAATGCAAACATGACCGGCCTCCTGCCTTTTATCTGGCGACCCTGCGGAAGACCCTGCGCTGCTCTCTGAGTTGCCCCCCTGCCTGCGTGTCCCTTCGCTCCGGGAAGAGCTTCGCCACCTTCCTGAGGGCCGGCACCAGCCTCAGAGCTGTCTTTGGCCCAGGTCTTTCTCTTCCAGGCCACATCCAACCCCAGCTTTTTTGACGTGTCCTCTGCAATTCTGAAATGCTCCTCAGATCTTTCCTTCTCACCTCTTTGCTGACGCTTCTGCCTCACATCTGCTCTCGTCATTTTGGAGAAATGATAGGTGGCTGTTGGAAGCTACTAAGTTTTGCAGTGTTTTTTATATTTCCTCTTAGTAATAGGTAGACAGAGTAGATAGGCTGTCAAATATTTTTTTCTACTGGAATTACGAGTGCTTAAGTTCCTAACATAAAACTTAAAAGGAAAAGATATAATAGTTCTGTCTCTATGCATTACTGTAGATTTAAACAGTGTCGGAGGCTATATTCCAAATGATTGTCTTAATAAGGGTTGTATAATGTACGTAGAAGTCACTCTACAGGTGGCTTGGCTGTTACCTGAAAGAGATTAACCCTACTGAGCAGAGCTTGGCAAACTAGTTCCACGGGCCACATCCCACCTAGGGCCAGTCTGGGAAAGGAAGGAAGGTTTTATTGGATCACAGTCACGCTCCTTTGTTTACATATTATGGTTGCTTTGCCACAGCGGTGGAGTTGTATAATTCTGACAGAGACTATAAGGCCTGCCCTGTCTACAATCAATACTACCTGGCCCTTTAGAAGAAGAGGTTTGCCAATCCCAGCTTTAGGAAACCTAAAATGAAGGTTCCATGTGCTGACAGTTGGAAGAGATGTACCATATGGACGAAGAAGGCAAGGGCAGAGGGAACAGCAATTTCAAAGAAGAAGCAGAAACCTGATGTTGCAGAGGTAGATGCTCCAAATGGCAGCCACCCACCTGGGGCTCAAATGCATTTCACGGACACATGCTCCGGAGAGGAACCGGAGGGGTTACTTAATTAACGGCCAATTGCAATGTCTCCACTCAGCACCAGGGAGCCTAGGTTCCTCTAAATATACACGTCGCCTTGAAACTCCTTGAAAAATCACTTTTCTCTGTAGTCAACATCTCTGAGTCTGAAATCCTTCCCTCTGGAGTGCAACTTTGTTAGAATGTAACAAACCATAGAGAAAAATATTGTAAAGAGATTGGATCCAATTAACTCTGCCACTGATTTACTGTCTAATAAATAAATAGGAGAGTCATGAAGATTAGCCAAGGTTTTTACTGACGATGGATCCGAGATACTCAAATACTTCCTATCAACTATCCCATGTTAGAGTGAGAATAATGGGGACAAAAAGCTATGGGTAAATGACATGGATAAAATTTCCTTCCCAGAGTTGTTTTAGTTGAAATGTGTGAGGGAAACGCATAATTTAAGGGAATAGTTTATAAGTTTTTGTAAAGTAAATAATTCTATGCTGTGATTGTCTAGGTGTGTCTGTGCCCTCCCCGCATCTTCTTGCTGCATTGATTGAACTCTTGCTATGAGCGAAGCATTATGCAAACCCCCCACCTGAATGCTAGAGAGACATGTTAAAGTCAACACGTCCAGGTCGGTGCTCTTAGTTCCCCCACCCCAATCTGCCTCTTCTCAGCCTTTCCCAGCCCAGCCCAGCCCACCCAGGTGTTCACACCTCACACTTGAACTTCTTTGGCTTCTGTTCCCCTTATTTCTCCCACCCAATATATCATCAATTTCCATCAGCCCTTCCATCACAACGCAACTGAATCTGACAGCTCCTGCACATCCCCACGCCATCACGTCATCTTCAGCACTAGCATCTCTCCTGAGAGGCCTGAGCATCTACCACGGGTTCTATCCTCCGGGGTCAGTTCTCCCACAGCAGCCAGAGTGATCTTTACAAGATGAAATCAGGTCAAATCGTTTTCCTGCTCAAAGCTTCCAATAGCTTCTCTTGGCACTCAGATTCTAACCCTCTTCCCACCATTGCTTAGGCCCTGCGCCATCTAGTCCCTTACTGCTTCTCTGACTTCCCCTTCGACCCCTTTCTTCTTTCCTGACTTCAGCTGTCTACCGATGGAGGCTTCTTCCTGTTCTTTCAAACCACCGGCTCATTTCCACCCCTTAGGTGCCTTTGCACTTGCCCTGCCTCCACCTGGGAGGCTTGACCCTTGAACAACCGCATTGCTCTCCTCCCTCTTCTCCAGTGGCTCTCTGGGGCAGTTTTGCCCAGCTGAGGTGGCTCAGTAGATTGAGCATCATCTCCTGGACCCAAATGTCCCCGGTTTGATTTTTGGTCAGGGCACATGCCTGGGTTGCTGGCTTGATCCCCAGTAGGGGGCGTGCAAGAGGCAGCCGATCAATGTTTCTCTTTGATCATTGATGTTCTATCTCTCTCTCCCTCTCCCTTCCTCTCTGAAATCAATAAAGATATATTTAATAAAAGGGGGCAGGGAGTTCTGCCCCGCAGAGGACATTTGGCAAGTGCCTGGAGACGCAGTTGATTGTCACTCTGAGGAAGGGTCCTACAGGCATCTAGTGGGAAGAAGCAGGTAAACACCCTGGATCACCCAGGTCAGCCCCTGGGACAAGGACTGATTGGCCCGAGTGTCAGCAGAACCAATGATGAGAAACGGTCCTACTCAGGTCTCTGCTTAATTGTTTTCTCTTCAGAGAAAACCTTTGACAGTCTTTAGGAAACAGCTCTCCCCGTCTCCTAACCCCACACGTTCCTTATTCTCTTATCCAGCTTAGCACTGCCTGGAATTAGAGTGGATATTTATGCTTTTCATCTCTCACCCCACTTAAATGTAAGCTTTCTGAGAGCAGGAGCTTCGTCTGGGTCATCACCAGTTCTTCAGTGTCTGGGCCACTGCCTGGCACATAGAAGGCCTTCAATAGATGTTGATAGAACTCTGAGGTCTGATAGGTTAAAGAACTTGCCAACCATCACATGTGGCTAGTAAGAGGCAAAGCCGCCCCTGTGTCCACCAGCCCCTTTAAACACTGCACAGACACATACAGTCCAAGGAACAGCTTCGTGCTGGTTACGTAAATGCGGGCTGAAGGCCCTTTTCTCAGCTTTCCCCTTCCAATTTTGCACATCCTCCCCACGCCTTATTTCAAGTCTTTCTTGTGTAGAAATTCTAGATCCATTTAAACCCAGGCCCTCTGACCCCTTGACAAATGCATATTTCTTCTTCCTTTCTGACTTCCCTTCCCGATCAAATGCTAGCTCATCCGAGGGAGGTAGAAATGCCAGGCAGCCAGGCAGCCAGGAGCCAGCTCGCACTCCGGCTGTCAGGCTGTCAGCAAACCCCACTGTCCGTGTTTGATTAATTGCTGGCTTAACCTCGAGTTCTCTATAGCTTTTCCCTCCCAGACAAGATTATGTCTCCTTTAGCACCAACTGGGCAATAACAGAGGAAGGCTTGAAACGATTATCCTAATTTAAAGACAGTATGAATTTCTGGCACTCTTTTATGAACAGAAAATAGTGAGTGTCCTCTGTTCTTGTAAAAGCATGACAGTTCTCCAAAGAGGACATACAGAAGGCCAATAGACGTGTGAAAAGATGCTCTATGTCACTAATCATCAGAGAAATGCAAATTAAAACTACAATGAGATACCACTTCACACCTGTCAGAATGGCCACCGTCATCACATCAACAAGCTTTTCCCCTGAAATGCTCCTATTGAATGAGTCTAAGGTGCCTTTTGTAACATGTGCACTAATGTGGGCCCATCAGCCTGGTGGCCTTGTGTGTGCTGACTCACTTGATTGACCAGGTTTCTCATCTGATTCTCCGAGTGCTCTGGTCCTGCTGGTGGGTGAATTCTCTCAGCCCAGCCTTCAGCTGGACACCTGAGGAAGAGCAGCTACAGCTGACTTTGAAAAACAACAGCCCCCACATTTGTATTGAATTCTAAAGCTTTGCAAAGTGATGTCGAGAAAATGTTGCTACCCACAGCCCGAGAGGTGGGTATGATAATTTTGTGCTCATTTTACAGATGAGGAAATGAAGACCTAGAAGCAGTTTGCCCAAAGTTTGGTGGGTGGAGGATTAAAGCCGGATTCCTCCCCACCGGCCTCCCCCCTGTGGCCTGAGGAGTGCCTGTTGTCAGAGCCTCTGAGCAGCCTGACACCCTGCTGCTGGTGAGCCTATTAAAGCAGCGCCGCACAGCGTGTGCTGGAGAATGTCACCAGGCAAATCCCTTTAAATCGGGGTAGTTTTCTCTGGCTCTCTTCCAACTTAGAGTCAGTAATGGCTTTTCAACAGAGGACCAGAATGCCTTTTAGCAGAGTATGAATGGATAATAATGATTGTGATGGTGGGAATAATAGCAGCTAATATTTATTTAGGTCTTACAAAGGCCCTGGGTAAGTGCTTAGTGGAGGTGATCTTATTTTACCCTCATTTAATGAGCTTCATAATAATGCTATGCAGAACTTGGTGTGTCTATCCCCTTGTGACAAATGAGGAAACTGAGGTAGGAATGCAGGGAAACATGTGTGCAAAAGTCAGGATAGGAACTTAGCTTTATCTGATTCCAGAGCCCATACACTTAACAATGTTATACTGCTCTTGAAATAACAGCTTAAACTTTCCTTGGAAAAACACATTTAGCAAAAGTTTTCTGTGTGTCTGCTAGGTGCCCAGTAGTCTATCAGGTGCTGGACAGATGTCACCATTGACTGGAGAAGCAATGAATTTGTGGGGAAGACAAACAGAGAAGCAGGTCAGTCCAATTCTACTAATGGTTTGTTATAGTAGACAAAGCACAAAGCATGGCAAGGACTTAGAAGAGGGAACAAGTAATTGTTTCTGAGAATGTCAGGGACAATATCCTAGAGACACTTGAGAATGATAAATTTATGTGGAGGAGAAGCAAAATGTATTCCAAGGAGGTATAATAGCATGCATAAAGGCATTACATGGCATATCTTTGGAAATATTGGTGTGTGTGTATGTGTGTGTGTGTGTGTGTGTGTGTGTGTGTAAGGAATAGGGAAGGAAGAGGAAAGGAAAATAAAATGGAGAAAAATAATCTGAGGCAAGACAAAGAATGACAGTATATGCCAATCTAGAAAGCTGTACTGAAGAAATAAGGGCACAACAATGTTTTGGGCAAGGGCATGCCAGGACAAGATACAATTGTTGGGAGATCACTCTGCTGACTGGAAGATGGAAAGCAGAGGGGAGTGATGTTAGAGAGCCCTGTCAACAGGCTATTGTCAAAGTCCAGCAAAAAATGATGTGGGCCAGATCTGAGATGGTGGGAATTAGGTGCAAAGGAAAGAGGATTGAGTTTGTTGGCATGGAAGTTGGGTGGAGGAGGAGAAGAAACTGAAGTGAGAATCATGAGTCAGGTTGGGGAGAATGGCTGATGGTTTTACTATTTGTTAAGAGAGCAAGCAATCCACTTCTGATCTATCTGAAGAATAGAAAAACATTGACTCAAAAAGGTATCTGCACATTCATTTCAGCATTATTTACAATAGTCAAGACATGGAAACAACCTAGATTTCCATTGATGGGTGGTCAGGTAAAGCTATGGTAGCCTAGCTAATAAAGAGGGGATATGCAAATTGACCATCACACCATCACAAAGACGGTGGCACCCATAGCCACAAGATGGCGGCACCCAGTCCCCTCAGCCCTGCCAGAGTCCCCCAGTCCTTTTAGCCCCACTGGGGCAGGGGGGCGGTAGGTGCATGGTGTGGCCAGACCTTCCCTCAGCCCCCCAGCCACCCATAGCTGGCCTGAGGTACAGGCAAGCCTTGGATGGCGGCTCCCAGCTGACGACTGAGGTGCAGGCAAGCATTGGATGGTGGCTACCCACAGCTGGCCTGAGGCTCAGGTAACCAGGGCTGGCCGAGGCTTGCACTGCCAGCAGTGGCAGCAGCAGAGGTGTGATAGGAGTGTTGCCTTCCCCTGACCGCTGGGTCACCTTCCGCCCCTGAGGGCTCCCAGACTGTGAGAGGAGGCAGGCCAGGCTGAGGGACCCCACTTCCAGTGCATGAATTTTCATGCACCACGCCTCTAGTATATAATAGAATACTATTCAGCCATCAGAAAGAAGGAAAATTTGGCATTGCAACAACATGGATGAACCTTGAGGACATTATGCTAAGTGAAATAAGTCAGACAGAATAAGACAAATACCATATGATTTCACTTATATGTTAACTGTAAAAGAAGCAAAACAAATGAACAACAACAACAACAAAAATAAAACAGAAACAAATTTATATATACAGAGAACAGATTAGTGGTTACCAGAGGGGCAGGGGGTAGGGAGTGGGAAAAATGGGTAAAGGGGGTGGACTGTATGGTGAAGGATAGTAACTAGATTTGTAGTGGTGATTAATTTGTAGTGTATTCAGATGCTGAATTATAATGCTGTACACCTGAAACATATAAGGAAAAAAATAAAATAAAATCTGGGAAAAGAATATGAGGTGGAGGATTTGTATCAAATTACAGGATTTTTTCTTTTCTATTCAGTAGGAAAATATTCTGATTTCAAATTAAAACTTAATTTTCCCAATGGTTATCATTCAACTTTTCAAGAGATTTAAATGAAAATTCTATTAGATGGCTAATCAAAACAGTGGCATGTTAACTCTTCACTTCTTTGTAGAAAACATTAATTATACTAAAAGTGTCACTACAATGATAATAAATATTAAAAATAGAAAATACAAGTAAAGAAACAGATTCAAGAGGAAATGCTGCATTTGTCTTTGATTTTTTGTAATATCTAGATGGAGATGTCCAGAGATAGCTGGGGGAAGCGTTTGAAGTTCAAGGGAGAAATCTTTTGAGTAGATACACACTAGAATGGCTGTCGAGCTTTTCCCAAACCTTCTGGTGACCAAGTTGGTGTTACCTGATCATAGTCATAGCTACTCAGTCTAAGGCAGTGGTCTCAGCCAGGGATACTTTTGCAGTGCAGGGGACATTGGTCAGTGTATGGAGTGAGTGCTACTGCACGTAGTGGGTAGTGGCCATGGATGCTACTAAACATCCTACAATGCACAGGACAGTCCGCACAGTGAGGGGTTACCCTGACCAAAATGCCAATAACGTTGAGGTTGAAAGCCATGTGAAAGGGCAGAGGTGTCTTTCCCAAGTAGGGTCAATTAGATTCTTTCTCCAAGGAATTGGAAAACCCAAACGGTGCTAGTTATAGAGCGAAGCCTGCTGGAGCCACGTCAGAAAGGAGGTGAGTGCGCACCTGGCGATGCTGTCCTCTGACTAAGCCTCTCTGATTGTCTGGCTCCTCCTTTGCCTCCGGGGATTATTCTTAAGACCCTTCCACTGCATTTATTTTATGTTCAAGTTATGCTTTTGTTAGTCCAAGTTTGCTAATGACCAAGAACTTGCATGTGTTAGTACTCTTGTTTGCCAATGTCAGAAATCCAATTTAAGACAGTACAGTGAAAATGAAATCAATAGCTTGTGATCCTGGGAAGCAGGACGGTTGCTGCCTTCAGACACATTAAAATCGAGGATCTCACATAATGTCGACAGGATTTTCTCCCTCTTTCCTTGCCCAGCTCCCGCTTGCATCTGTGTTGGCTTCAGGTCTCTGTGTTCTGTGACCAGAAGAAAGCAGAGAGAAGAGGATGGATGAGCATAGACTACAGCTTCCATTCCTCAATAAAAAGTGCTATCTTGTTAGGGGAGTAACTGGTGCCTTATTTTTATATGCATGAGTATTGTTGAAATTTAGAGCTGGAAGCAATCTTAGGGATCTGCTATTGCCTGATTATTTCCACCGCAGAGACCCACCGGGCCATACACTGCCCGCGTCCAGGAGCCCAGTGCCAGCCGTGCTCACACAGACTGGCTGTTGAGCCAAACCGGAATCTGAACTGGTGGGCGGGACTAGAGAAGCCATCCTCGAATCCTTGTGCAGTTTGAGAAATGTGCCCAGAGTTTCATGCACTGTTCATCCATGTTGTAAAAACAGGCCCAGCTTCTCAGAAGTGTTGAGTTACTTTATCACTGCTAGTCAGTAGCTAGGTCTATAAGTCATGGCTCTGGAATGAAATCTGAGTTCTGTGGAAGAAACTGTTGACTACATGCCACCATTTATATCATCTTCCCTCAAATACTGTGAAACCACGAGATTAAGTTCTAGTCAATGGCCTGGGCGGAAGGCATGAATACTCAGTCCTTCATGGAGACCACCTGCTTCAGCGCTGGTCCCCATGCCCCCCGCGCACGTGCCACAGGCTCTCTCCTGCGGCTGCATCAGGTGTAGGCAGCTTCCAGGCCCCTGGGGAAGTCATGTGTTGTGATGGTAGAGCTCCCCAAGTCTGGGTCCCCAAATGACCGCATGGGAAGGACCCCCTGCCAGCTTGTTGACCTGCTCAGGCCTGTTTACAAGCCAGATACAAACCATGTTGTGTTTGTTTTGCTATGTATTTTAGGGTCTATTTTTTTATAGTAGTTAGCCCACCCCCAGCCAGAAAATGTTTGTTACTTTGGTTTATTATACCATACCCTTCTGTGGTTTGCTATACCATGCCCTTCTACGGTTTTATAAATAATATATTTTTCTCTCAGTGTAAAATAGAGGAATTCTGACTCTATGGTGGTCATATTTTGAAGCAGATATCAGGCTGTTCATCTCCCTGTTGAATTTCCTGTGTGAGTTTGACTTGTCCTGATTACCAACGCAACGAAGAGAAAGACATCACTTCTTCAAGATCTCCAATAAGGTATAGTGCAACTTAAATTAGGAGCAGATAGCCATGCATTATTTTTGCAAGGAAGATTTTAAAATAAAACAAATATTTTTTTAATTGATTTTGAGATATAAAGGAAGAGAGAGGAAGAGAGAAAAACATTAAGGTGGCCTGGCCCAGAATTGAACGGGCAACCTTTCAGTGCACTGGATGATGCCCAACTAACTGAGCCACACTGGCCAGGGCAGCAAGGAAGCTTTCAACGTCATCCAATAGTGTTTTCTGTTTCCCCATGACCCTTGGTTCCCAAGCCTCTTCCCTTCAGGTTTGTCAGCGTCCTGACTCTATCTGTAGCAGGCTGTCTATTTCTCTCCTCCCTCAGTGGTTCGGACTCCAAATCAGTCTTTCCTGATGAACCGGGGCGGGGGTGGGGTGGGGAAGGCTTGCTTCTGCTTCAGTCCTTCATGGAGAGCACCTGCCATCCAGGGAAGCATCTTGGAAGCTCATGCCAGTGGGAACGCATGAGGCCACGATATAACGACAAGCACACACAGCCACAGCCTCAGTGCTGCTGTTTCCATACAGCAGTCTGTGCGTTACACTGCATTGTTTAACCACAACACTGTTTGAGGCAGGGATTACTCCATTTTTTACATGAGGAAGCTGCAGCTCATCCGGCTGAAATAGCTTTTCCTAGTTAGCAAAGACTCTGAAGTGTGGACTTGAACCAGCTTTCCTGGCCCGAAAGCTTAAGCCCAGAGTCAGCCTGAAAGATTTCCCTCACCACTCAGATCCTTGGGAAGGCCAATGAGGAACTGAGTTCCCCGAGGCTCGGAATTTATGTTGGAAGAGTACACGTTGGGAAGGGAGATTTGGGGGGAGAAGAGAAACAGGATATTTTATGGGTTGGCAGAAGGGATGGGCACTTGCTGATGGACAGAGGTGCTGTGTTGTGCTGTGAGACTGTCCCCAGAGGGGCACAGTGACTTTTCCATCGGCTGAAGGTCTGACCCAGAGACATGTCAGAGGCCTTGAACCCGAGTGGCTCTCAATAGCCAGATTGCACTTTCTGATTCAACTCACTGTGATGCCCAGGTCGCGTCTGTGTACTCTGCAAGCCATATGCTCTATACTGTTATTTTATTCCTCCATTTCCCCTCTTCAAGCAATCACCTGTTTGGGCATGTCTGAGGCTGTGTTCCCCAGAAGCTGACCACAAGGCCAGACATTGAGTACACGCAGTTTTTCTGGAGGGTGAACCCAGGAATCCCTGGGAAGGTGATGCACAAGTGAGAGAGGGAAAAGGAGGAAGCCAACGCAGGCACACTGGTGAGCAGGTGACCTTCGGGGGCAGCTGCAGCCCAGTCCCGGGCACAGTATGGGCTGCCTCAGAGGTGCTCCCCAGTAACGCGTGCTGAGGGTGAGGGTGCTGCAGGAGTGTGCCTGCTGCAGGGCTATGGTAGGAAACAGGGTCTGTGCATGAGGTGGGTTGCACTCATGCGGGGAAGGAGGGCACAGCTAAGAGAGCCCCAGACCAGCAAATCAGGAGAACAGTCTTCTAATCTCAATTCTGACTCCACCAGATGGGCAAGCTTGGGCGAGCACATTCCCCTCTCTATAACTAAAGCAGCCCTTTCCCACATCACCATCATCATTGTCGTTTTTTTCTTGATGACATACTGCATGCCTGCCACTCTGCCCTGTGCTTTACATTCGTCATGTTGGACAATCTGCACCACAGCCAGATGAAGCAGGTACAATTACCATCCCCGGTTTGCATGGTCACGCGGCTGGGCCTCAGGGCCAGGTCTGACTTAGTAAGTGGCAGAGCGAGGAGTCTGGCTTCAGAGGCTATGCTCACTCCTCCAGCACCTGTTACCTCTCCAGAGTCTCTGATGCTCAGCCACCTTGGCATTTGCATTTCATTGTGCGCCCCGCCCCCACTCCCCCACAGGAGCCAACAGAAGAGTGGCCCAGGCCATTTCACACAAGATCATCCAGGTGCCAGTAAGTGGCTTAAAAGGGAGCAATTTCAGGTTTTCTTTGTCCCTGGTACATTCTATGTACTGCAAATGCTCTTTGCTTTCTTTTTTTTTCCCATCCATTCGGGAGCCAGGCATCTGTCTGAGTCCCTATTACTGTTTAAAAGCTGTGTTGTATCCTAGTGTTCTCATAGCATCTCTTCTTCATCGGTTCTTGAACTGGGTCAGGCTGGGTTATCCTGCACACTAGCCAGTCCCATTGGTAAGGGTGTTTCTGGCTGCGGGCTGTGGGAGCATTCTCAAAGTGAAGACACACAGGACAGGACTGGCCATTTGACAGGCGCCCATAACGATTCTTCACCTGGTCATCCTGTATTCATTCATTCTTTCTTTCATTCTATGTTTATTCAAGAAATGCACACCAATGCACAGTCAGTTCTCTATGAGGCACCATGGGAACACAAAAGGTGAACAAGACTTACTCAGATCCTCAAAGATCCACTGGCCAGCTTTCTAAAATGTGGAATGGAGGCAGAGGTAATGGAAGAACCAATTTATCATAGAAGAAAGTAGGACATACTCCTGTTATTCATGAAACAATCATTAAATAATGAAAAGTCACTACATTAAAAATTTGGCCTTCAGGAAATGGTAACATTTTGGTTGTGAAATAGCAAAAATATTCCTCAGACTAGAAAAAAGAGGGGAATAAAACATGGCACATTTTAAAAATAAATAGCTTTATAAATTAAAATACCATCTTGATTATTGTTTTAACAAGTTTGCTTATTTTTTTCCCTTTAGTTATTTAGCAGGGTAAAAATTAGGTCAGGTTGTATGGTAGCACTTTCAAACTCACACTCTGACCTTAGACTTGAGTATTTTCAAGGCTTGTTGTCAATCAGGGGTGAGTGTAGTTCCTTAGGTGGATCTGAAGATGGTTTGTAATGAAGCAACCAGAGGGAGAAACTGAGGTTGTTTCTGAAGGTGACAGCTACATGTGTTGAAGTGTGGGCTTCCCTCGGCAGTGACAGGTCTGTTTGTCCTCTGGACAGGAGAGAGCTGAGGCAGGCAGGAAAAATACTTCCTTTCCAGGGAGGTTTTCCTGTCCTGACTGCTGCAGGTGGCGTGGCTGGATTATTTAAAGAGCATTGGAGGTTATATGTATGGAAGGGGTCAATAATGAAACAGTACGTGGGTTCCATGACCTACTGCAAAAAAAACTGACAAAAGATATTCAAATTTATTTGCCTTTTCTTCCTGAGCTGACAAGAATCCTCAAACCGCAAATAATAAATGTACACCATGTTCCTGAAGCTGTTTATCTTATATCAGTACTATAAATGTCAACTACTGTTGATGTTATAATGTTCTGTCCACCTATCTTCATAATTGGTCTACTTCCTGTCCACTTACCCCTCTTCTGATCCCCAGACACTGTTTCCCACTCCTGTCTCTATTTCTGACAGGTGTGTCATGTGTCCTTTATTTACAAAGATGGACAAAACAGAATTCCGAGTTCAGGGTGCAATTTTTATGTGGTAGAGTGAGACCGTAACAATTCACTGAACTACAGGCCATCTCCCTGGCATATTCATCACTTTGGAATGAACATCAATAACACGCCAAATGAAGGGAGAAAAGACTCGGAGGGATAAAGGATAGGTCAGCCCAGGCACACAATCCATGGGAGGACTCTCCAGGCCTTGATAGATACACCTCTCGTTGTGCACAGTTTTAACAGGTGATTTAGCTGGTCTCTAACTCAGCAGATTAACTACAGTAATTACTTTTGGGGAGTCAGTGGATATTTCAGAACAGTGCTGGCAAGAGGACTTTCTGCAATGATGAAAATGTTCTGTACCTGCTGCCAGCTACATGTGGCTTTTGAGCACTTGATTATGGCTAATGTGACTGAGGAACTAAATTTTTTATTTTCCCTAATTTTTATTAGTGTAAATTTAAAGCTCAAAAGCCACATGTAGCTGATATCTATGACATTAGACAGTACACCTCTAAACAGACTCACTGGCTGTCGTGGATTACCAAAGCATTATTGTACTGGGTCATTTAGTGTAGGAACAAAGGGGCTCCTAAAGTACCAGCCATCATGGAGTGTCATTGAATTATAGCTTTGATCATTCACTTGTTTATCCAGTTTTCATTTCATAAATATTTATTAATCAGCCACCATGGCTTGTACTTTCCTAGGAGATATAACAGTGAACAGAATGGAGATAAATGTTTGTCTTCATACAGCATACATTTTAGTGGGGAGATGTGGCCACTAAGTAAATAAGTGATAAAAATATATAGGAGATCAACTGATAATGAGTGATAACCTCTAAGTCAGGGAAAAGGGACAGGGAAAAGCGGGGGGGAAGGGGGGATGTGAGAGGTGCATTTATTAATAGGAAAGCCAAGGAGGGCCTCACTGAGAAGCTGGAGGAGGTGAGAGATCAAGCTGTAAAGTGACCTGGTAAAAGAGCATGCCAGCTAGAGGGAACTAGAAGCTAAAGTTGGATGGTTTACTGGTGGTTCAAGGAATAGCTGTTGGGTGAATAGTTGCAGAAGGAAACAGATGATGGAGATTTGTACCTGGGTGGAAGGAGTGGAGGTGAATGTCTGTTGCTGGTACATCTATGAGCCTTTGCTGACAATTTAGATTTGGTCTGTAAGAGAGGAGTCTAGGATGAGCCCTAAGATTTTGGACCAAACAAGTCAAATGATGGGGTTATTATCTACTGACATGGTGGACCATATTTACAATGTTATCTTGACTTTGTGAGAAGTGGTTAAATCAGAGATGGTCAATACCTGGAAGTGAGCCACCATTTCTCCATGCTGGATGCATGGCAGACATCAAGCATGGGCTTGAATATGGTCTCAGCATCATTCTTAACATAGTTCTCCTGGAAAAGAATAAGTGTTACAGTTGGCACTCAGTGTGAAACCATCACCAGATTCAATTACACATGTGATTCCGTTAGAAAGGTGGGGAAATGTGTGACCCATATCATAGAGTTCGAACCAAGAAATGACTTAACTTCTATCTATCTATCTATCTATCTATCTATCTATCTATCTATTATCTATCTATCTATCTATCTATCTATCTATCTATCTATCTAAAAAGAGGTAATATGAAAATTATCCAGGACACCATAATGGGTCACAACTGGATCATTAGCATATTAGCTCTTTAGTAGCTCTTATGCGTGCCGTGGGGCATTGCTCCAGAGACAGGGTGGAAGTGGGGAGGCACAGGGAGAAGGCAGGACAAGCCTGAGGCAATTCGAGGGTGGGCGGCACCTTGGCAGAAGGCAGAAGGGAGAAGGTGAAAAGGCTGGCGCTGCGGGAGAAGACAGAAGGAGGATGGTGAAAAGGCCGGTGCCACAAAAGAAGGGAGAAGGTGAGAAAGCAGAAGGGAGAAGGCAGAAGGGAGAAGGTGGCAGTTAGTCAGGGTGATCAGGCCAGGAGGAGAGAGCAAATAGGCAGTTAGAGGGATCAGGCCAGGATGGGAGAGCAGTTAGGCAGTTAGGGTGATCAGGCCGGCAGGGGAGAGCAGTTAGGGGGATCAGGCCAGCAGGGGAGCAGTTAGGGACATCAGGCAGGCAGGCAGGTGAGCAGTGGTTAGGAGCCAGTGGTTCTAGATTACGAGAGGGATCCTGGATTGGAGAGGGTGCAGGCTGGGCTGAGGTGCTCCCTGCACCCCCCTCCGCCCCCCCGCCCATGAATTTCGTGCACCGGGCCTCTAGTGTAATATAATTGATTCGATTAATATGCCTCAGGTTTCTGCTATTCCTTACTCTGGGGGATCCACACAAGGAAATGATTGGCAGAATTATGCAGTTATCTTTGGAACCCTCTGTCATCTTGACTGTAACATCTTTCATTGTAGAGTGGAATTTCTTATGATGTGGGCCTGACTTATGACACTTAGCATGATTTTCTGAAGGGCAGGAGCCCTGTTCCATTCATATCCATCTGTTCAGTACTTGGATTATTGTTAATGATCAATAAGTTGGTTAACTTGAACATTTTTAATCACCTGGTTTTAAGGTGTCCTCACCATATTAAATAACACCATTAAGCATATATTAAGTACTTTACTGTGTGCTGAGTATAAGAGGGCTAGTAGGGCCAATCATGAGAAGAACAGTGGGTAATATTTAATCACAGTTAAGCCAATATTTATTAAGAGCATACTGCATGTTACAGACTGAGCTAGACACTGGAAGATTTAATTCTGTGGAAGATTTAATTCTGACCCTCAAGTAGCTCAGAGTATCACAGGAATATTCTCAATAGAATGTAATGGCTTCATTTCGTATCACAGATTCACATAAGCATGGATCTTGGACAGAGCTCTCAGAGAGTTACATGGCCTGTCCTTAGGCATGTAGATAACATTATCCTCACTGTCTAGGACCTAGACCAGTGATGGCGAACCTATGACACGCATGTCAGAGGTGACACGCGAACTCATTTTTTGGATTGACTTTTCTTTGTTAAATGGCATTTAAATATATAAAATAAATACCAAAAATATAAATCTTTGTTTTACTATGTTTGCAAATATAAAAAAATTTCTACATGTGACACGGCACCAGAGTTAAGTTGGGGTTTTTCAAAATGCTGACACGCCGAGCTCAAAAGGATCGCCATCACTGCTCTAGTCCCACTTTGCTGAGGGTTTTTAATCAACAAAGGAAGTTTGATTTTGTCAAATGCTTTTTGCATGAGATACTACTTTCATCTGTCAGGCTACTCCTATTACGAGACTTAACAAAATTCATCACTGAGAACAAAGATTCACAATTGTAAATGGAAGATTATAAGAGAGGGTTTCGCGTGCCAGCAAAAGTTACTGGTGTGCCATGTTTGGCACACATTCCAGGGGTTGCCCACCCCTGCTTTAAGTGAACAACTGAGGGCTGAAGAGGATTAGTAACTTCCCCAGGGCACACACCTGAGCCTTTGTGTAATTATATTCTGCAATGGGACAATTTTGCCCCCCAGACATTTGGCAATCTCTGGAGGTTTTGTGGCCGTCGCATGGGAAGCTGTTACTGGCAGTCACCCAGAGGGGTGAATGGAGGCCAGGTGCTGTTACCCACCCAACAATGTAGGTCAGCATCACGGCGAGGAGGCGTGCCGGCTAAAGGTCAGCAGCGCCAAGGCTGAGAACCTGGGTTTTGCTCTTGCCTCAGAGAGCATCAGAGCTTGGCTCTACTTACCTCACATCTGAAGGAGAGGATGAAGCCTGAAGTCTAGTCTAGAGCCATACGGGTGACACAGAACTGTGCGCCCTGGGTGACACAGGTGCTCTGGATGGCTCAGCTTTGCTGGCATCGGATGGAGCTTTGGACTTGTTTTGGCTAGTGGTTGTGTGCTCTTTGTCAAACTGGATGGTGTTTGCTCAGACAAAAATCAGGAAGTTTGCTTAGAAAAAGAGTAAGGAAAAATATCTCTCTGCAGTTTTGTGGGTAACACATTATTGACCTGAATGAAGCCAAAGAGAGAAGGGACACAGGGTCCAGCGCCTGGTAGGGATGCCGGGGACAGTAGGTTCACAGTGGTGAGCCTGCTGTGGGTGTGGCATGTGCTGAGGAGCTGGAAATTCTCCTCCCTTTGAAACAGATAAAAGAAAAACTGTCAAAGTCAGGACAGTGGTGAGGGTCTGTCAAAGTCAGGACAGTGGTGAGGTTCAAAAGATACTTTGGTCTCTCACTGCATGACTGGGCCTTGGAAAGGAATCTTCATCTTCCAATGGCTTCTTGACACTTAAAGTAGAACACCAACGTTCTTCCCAAGGCCCTCTGGCCTTCTCTCCCTCCCTCCCAGCTCCCTGGCCTCCTCTCTGTTCTCTGAGCACATTAGGCATAGCCCCATCTCAGGGCCCTTGCACTCGCTGTTCTCTCTGCTTGGAACTCTCTTTGACCATTACCCAATATTGGAAGTAATAACCCATCACTTTTGCCACATTTTATTTAACGCAAGTCACTAAGTCCTATCCTCACTCAAAGGGAGAGGATTACACAAGAGCATGATCACCAGGAGGCAGGGGTCATAGGCACCACTTGCGTTAGCAGCTGCCAAGAGGCTGAATACAGATGCATAACATTTCCAGCATTTCTGCATGGACAGCCAGCATCTTTTATGTGCCTGTGTACATGGCGAGTGTTCTCTGGCTCGCTATATCATCTTTTAGTAAATATGTGTTGGATGCCTGCAATGTCCTGGGTGCTGAGGGACAGCAGAGAATAAATGCACAACCTGAAAGTGTAAATTATATCAGATGATAAAAAAGGTGAGGGGATAAAGATGGGTGTTGAGGGAGGTGATGGTCTCTGAGCAGAGAAACGAAGGAAGCGAGGGAGAAGGTATGTGGAGGCATACAGGAAGAGAGTTCCAAGCAGAGGTTTTAAAAGACTGTGGCTTCTTTTCTCACTTTCACATTCTCTCTCTAGACTCCTCTCCCTTGCAAGCTGCCATACTCTGTGCTGCCCTAGGGTGAGGCCATGTAGTTAAGAACCTAAGGCAGCTTCAGCTGATAGTCAGTGGGGAACTGAGGCCCGTGGTGCAACAGTCAACAAGGAAGCTAGTCCTGCTCACACCCATGGCGGGTGGCAGTGGGCCCTGCCCCAGTTGAGCTTTCATGTGAGACTGCAGGCAACTCTTGGTGTAGCTTCAGAGAGAACGTGGGCCGGAGGTTCACTGGTGCTCACATCTCTGACCCACAGAATATGTGAAAGATAAATACCATTGTTTTAAGTTGCTAACTTCTGTGGTAATTTGTTATGCAGCAATAGATAACTAACATGTCTTAAATGAGTTCTTAATCAGAGTTTCCTTACCTGTAAAATGTGGATAATAAATGACCCTTCCACATAGGGTTGCTGTGGGGACTGAATGAGAGAGAGATGAGTAAGAAATGATTTCTCCTATTAAGGAGGGTACAGTCCAGCGGACGCTTTATGTCAGCTGCAGCGCATGTGTGGGGACATGAGGTGGGAAAGGCATGCGCAGAAGAGGAAGCAGCCCAGACCAAGGCAACATGTCGGCCAGTGCATGACCAGGGCACAGACATTGTGGAGGGAGAGGCAGGAGGTGGGGCTGGGACTGGACAAGGCCAAACCCTTCAGAGAACTTCTATGTCCTGAGAAGGGGGCAGAGGGGTACCTTGGGATAATGGGTGCATTGAAGTATGTTGAGCACTAGAATACATATGGTGGAAGGGGCTGGGGCCCCAAAGGATTTTAAGTCCTAAGCCTATAGGATACATCCTTAAATTGCTTTCATTTTGTATTTTTAAAATGCATGACTATGGTGACAGGAGATTTGATTTTGTGTGGTGGGCACACAGTACAATATATAGATCTTGTATCACAGAAATCCATACCTGAAACCTATATGTTCATGTTGACCAATGTCACCCTAATAAATTTAATAAAATTTTAAATAAAACCTACTACATAATTTAAAAAATGCATGAGCAGTGTGTGCATTCTCATTGTAAACAGTTAACTAATAGAAAGTAAAATCATCTTTTAAAAACTTTAGTCCTCCCTCCCCACCCCCCCCACACAAGAGCATCCTAGTTCCATCTGGGGTACTGTACACTGGGACACAGCTCTTCTCTGTAGAGCTGGCTTCTAACAACACGTGTGTGGGGACATCACATTCGTAGATTGAAATTAGCCATATTTGTGCTATGTAAATTGTCAGAGATTACAAATCAGAGATATTTTAAAAGGATACCACTGGTCATGTGTCTCTATTATGACTCTTTTTTAACTTATTTACATGTAAAAAATCATTTCATACTGATAGCTAGAAAAAGCAGTTAACAGGTTAGAGCATGAACCCTGGAGTCAGGCAGCTTGAATTCAAATCCCAACTCCACCCTATGCGGAGTGACCTTGGCTAAGCTATCGGAGCCTCAGTTTCCTTCTCTGTAGAATGCACGGAAGAGTAGAGCCCACCCCATAGACTCAAAGTGAGGATTAAGTGAGTGAAAGGGCTTGGAACAGTGCCTGCCACCCAGTGAGTCTGTAAAGTTTAGTTAATATTGTTAGCATAAATGGAGTCATACTTAGGTAATGTTGTACAACTTCCTTTTTTTTTTTTTTAACAATACATCTTGGAGCAATTACAGAGTAGATTTCCTTTTAAAAATTAAGCCTTTTACTTTGTGATAACTGTAGGTTCACATGCAGCAAAAAACACAGAGATCCTGTGTGTACCCTTTCACGGTGTCACCCAATGGGAACATCTTGTAAAAATGAAATTCAATATCAAAACCCAAATGCTGACATCATTACAGCCAAGATACAGAATTTCCACCACCTCAGGACCCTGTATTGCCCTCTCACAGCTGCACCTACTTCTCCCCTGTCCCCACCCTTCCTTAAACCCTGCAAGTACTCATATGTTCTCCATTTCTATAACTTTGAGATTTGTATAATGTTATATAAATAACATTTTATAGTATGTACCCTTTGGGGATTGACTCTTTTCACTCAGCGCACTTCTCCGAACATTCATTTGGTTGTTCTTTGTATTACCAGTTAGTTCCTTTTTACTGCTGAGTGGAATTCCATAGCATCAGTGTGCTACCATTTGTTTGCCTTCTTCACCCACTGAAGGACATCTTGCTTGTTTCTATTTGGGGCCACTAAGGATGTCACAAACATTTGTGTGCAGGTGGGTTGTGAACTTCCTCTGCTGCAATTCTGGGATGTGTGAGAAGAAAAGAAAGCTATGCCAGACCCCTGACCATAGCTTCCAGCTGATCTGCCTTCTTCATTCCTTTCAGAGTTGCCTTATGTTTCTTTCATATATGATGCTCAGAGTTTTTAGTTATACTTAGCAGGAGGAATAGGGAAAAGTATGTCTACTTACTTCTTCTGGGGACAGAGGTCCCAGTCTCCTAATTGCTGAATATCAGCGTGTAGTATGAATGTATGGATATATCATAATTATTTCATCCATCTTACACATTTTTCCAGATTTTTACTCTAAAAACTATGCTCAGCTGAATAGTCTTATACACCTGTGAGGGTATTTTTTCTATGATATTAATCAGAGTGGAATTGCTTGGTCAAAGGGTACAAACTCTTATATTTAGACTAGAGGCCCGGTGCACAAAAATTTGTGCACTCAGGGGGGAGGGGTCCCTCAGCCCAGCCTGTGCCCTCTCGCAGTCTGGGACCCCTCGGGGGATGAGCACCTGCTGGCTTAGGCCTGCTCCCCGGGGGATTGGGCCTAAGCTGGCAATCAGACATCCCTCTGGAGCCCGGCAGCCCTTGGAGGATGTCAACTTGCCAGCAGGGAGCAGACCTAAGCTGCAGGGGGAGGGGCTGATGGCTTGTTGCAGTCTGGCCACAGCACCTTCAGTGTGGGGGTTTCTACTGGGGTGCTGGCCAGTCTGGGTGAGGGGCTGAGGGCCATTTGAAGGCTGGACATAGCCCCTTGAGGGTGGGGGGTCCTGCTGGGGTGCCTGGCCAGTCTGAGTGAGGGGCTGAGGGCCGTTTTCAGGCTGGCCTGGGACTGAAGCTCCCAGCCTCTCCTTTTTTTCTTTTTTTCTTTTTCCTGGAATTTATTTACCTTCTATAATTGAAACTTTGTTGCCGTCCTGGCGCTCCAGCTCTGAGGCCGTGGCCTGCTGAAAGCAGGTATCTGGGGTTTCTTTAGCTTCTATAATTGAAACATTGTTGCTTTCGGGCTCAGAGCAGGCCGCGGCAGGTGGGGAACCTTGGCTTCCTCCATCACTGGAGCAAGCAAACCTCCTGCTTGCTTCAGCTGCTTGGCTGCTGGCCGCCATCTTTGTTGGCAGTTAATTTGCATATCTCGCTGATTAGCCAATGGGAAGCGTAGCGGAGGTATGGTTAATTACCCTTTTTGTCTTTTATTAGATAGGATAGATACTCTAAAATGTTCTCCAAATGGGCTTTTTCAGTTTACACTCCCAGCCACCCTGATATACTCTGGATAATACCTTATGGGCTTCAAGAATCAACTCTACCCTCATTTGATGTTTAGTGGGTGCAGATGGAGTAAGTGAGTTGTATCTATTGTGACCTGGATGTGGACTCAAACATGGGCTCATATTTTTGCATCTGAGTGTAGAGCATTTAAAAAGGTGAACAGGAGCCCAATGAGGGGCTGGTGTCATAGCTGTTGTTCTAGTTAGCCAGTGCTGAGGGACCACTGATGGGGAGACTCACAATCAAGCCCTTACACCTTCTCTCAAACTCGAGACAGAGGGTTTGGTCAGCTGTGGAAAACAGCCTGGGTTCAGAGCCAGGAAGAAACCTGGACACAGGTTTAAAGCTGGGGTCTCACTAGGGTCAGGGAGATGGGAGGGATTGCCTTTGTTGTGGAGAAAGGAAGAGCATTGAGTGGCAGGGCAAGGAAAAGTGATGCACCCAGAAGCAGGTCTATGAAAGCCTTGAAGAACCCATGAGGCAGAGGGAGTTGATTATTCAGGTGTCTATTGAAGTTGTGGCAATCCAGGTGGCAACATGCAGACACATCCCTAGAAGACAACAAGACCCAGAGTCACCCATGTGGGTAAGGGATAGTGAAATTAACTGCTAGGAAAACCCTGAGATAAATTGCCAGCTTTTAGGTGAGAATAAGATAAAGGATAAATTTTGGGTTTGATTCCTTTTAAAAAAAATATATTTTATTGATTTCTTATAGAGAAGAAGAGAGAGGGATAGAAAGTTAGAAACATCGATGAGAGAAACATCGATCAGTTGCCTCCTGCACACTCCCTGCTGGAGATGTGCCCACAACCAAGGTACATGCCCTTGACCAGAATCGAACCTGGGACTCTTGAGTCCTCAGGCTGATGCTTTATCCACTGAGCTAAACCAGTGAGGGCTTGGGTTTGATTCTTGACAGGATTTCAAAGAAGGAGTGAGAGCATTCTAGAAAAACATCAAAGTACTAATTGTGTGAATTTTCTTTGCTGTGTAACAAACCTAGCAGCTTAAAACAACACGCGTTTAATATCTCATGGTTTCTGTGGGTCAGAGACTTGGGGACAACTGGACTGGGTTCTCTGCTCAGGATCTCAGAAGCCCAAGGTGTTGACCAGAGTTGGAATCTCATCAGAGGCTCAACTGGGGCAGGATAAACTTTCAGGTTTCATTAAGTTGTTGGCATAATTCATTTCCTTGAGGTTATAAGGTTCATGGCAGCTTACTTCTTTAAAATGAACAATGGAGAGGGAGGGAGGGAAAATGGGTTGGAGGAGGGGAGGGAGGGAGAGAGGGAGAGAGGGAGAGAGGAAGAGTGAGAGAGAGGGAGAGAGAGAGAGAGAGAGAGAGAGAGAGAGATCCCAGAATGAATTGGCTAGCAATACGAAATCTTACATAGCATAATATATTCCCTTTTCTAAAGGGTGTCCCAAAATTCACGCAAGAAGTAATTTTGATAGAAAACACAGGTTTATAATTAAAATTATAAATTTCTTATTGATTCATAAAGTATACAGTATAGGGTTATGTATGGAATAGGATATTGGGTAAATGGCCTCCATGGCTTTGCTGGCACATACATACTCTTTTGTTGAAATTTTCCATGATTGGGTGGGGGTGGGTGTGGGGGGGTTGAAGTCTAAGGTTTATGCCAACAAGCCCACTACCACCCATGCCTTGAAGGAGGAAATTGAGCGCTATATCAACGAAATTCAGCCACATTTATGCAAAATGGTCATGGAAAATTTCAACAAAAGAGTGCATATGTGCCAGCAAAGCCATGGAGGCCATTTACCTGATATACTATTCTATACATAACCCTGTACTTTATACTTTATGAATCAAAAAATTTACAATTTTTAATTATAAACCTGTGTTTTCTATCAAAATTACTTCTTGCGTGAATTTTGGGACACCCTTTATATTCTATTGGTTGGAAGTACATAACCAAGCATAGAATAATGCAAATCTGTTGACACCCAGCATATGGGAGACCTTGGTGGCCATCTTGTAGTCTGTCTGCCACAGCAGCAATGAAAGACATAGATGGATATTAGAATATTGAGTTCAAATGGGAAGGGAAGAGATAAATTGGCTGTTGAATAATATTGGAGATCAGGATGGATCTGAATGTGCTACATTCTAGGGAGCCTTGAAGACCAGTGTGAGAGAAGTGTCCTTTGGCATTGTGGGCCTCACTAGAGGACGTGTCCATCCTTGTGTTGCCAGAATCGCTGCTAAGAAACTCATTTTTGTTTTTAATTCTCTGCTCAGATACTCATTTTCCAAGCAATCATTTCTTTTTAGAAGTGTTTTAGAAATGAAATGACAATTACATTTTAAAGTAAAGTATCTATTTTGAATTAACCTAGACCATTTTCCATGGTTTCACACATACTCATTCTACATTGAGAAGCGAGACAATATATAATCTCTTTAACCTTTTCTCTGGTCCAATTCTTCTGCAAGACTAATTGTAGGGAACAGAATGTGCTGCTTGCTAAATGTGTCATGTCTCTATCTTCACCTATGAGTGTCTGTTTTAGGAGCTATGTTAGAAAAAAAAGATTCTTCTGGAAATATTCAGAAAGGTAAAAAAATTATGGAGATAGAGTTAATTGGACCATGTCATAAATAGCTCTCAAATATTACAGAAAGGATGGAAAAACAACAGCAGTGCCAACTGAAAAAGCTCCCTGTAGGTGGAATTTATAAGCCTCTAAAGCAGTTATTTGCACTGTTTTAATTGCCAAAATGTTTTGTGAACTTCCATATGGTGATGGTGCATGCCTGTGAATATCCTTGATCAACAAGCTGTATATTGACCAAAAGTAAAATCTTACAATAAATTTATAATTTGTTGAAAATGACAACCACATTGCCTTAAACATTTTTGTGTGTGTCTGTGTGATGAGAATTCCTTTGGGAATTTTGTTGAAAGCTGTGAACTTTTCTCTTGAAAAATGTTTATAGGAAGAAATTTACATTCAGTTTCAGGGGTTTATGAATCTGTGTGGATATCTGTGGGTTCTATATTAAGAATCCTTGAATGATGTATATTTGCAAAAAAATATGATGGTGGCTGAACCTATTGGGTTGAAATATAACACATGTATGAGAAAGACAGAGAGAAACAGAGGCAAAGAGCAGAGAAAAGCTCACACACATACACAGAGACAGATACGGGGAGACAGAGATAGAGAGACAGGGTGAGGTAGATGTAGAGAGACATAGAGAAGGACTTGCAAACCAAGAGAGAGGCAGAGATAGACTCAGTGACAGAGAAATAGGGAGAATCTGGACTAGAGACAGACACAGAGACAGATTTCTGGGGAGACAGACAGATAAGCCTGAGGTGGGCCAAGTGAGAGGCCAAGAATTTGCAAGCCTGTGAGCACCCAGGGGCGCTCCTGACCAGGGACGTGCTTCATCATCACCACAGGCCACGAAGGGTGCCGATGATTAAACGAAGAGGCAGGGCCCTGCTGGGTGAGCTGCTTCCTGCCTATAAATTAGGCGATTCAGAAAGGACGTCAATAGAGACCTCGTGCCACCATTTGTTAAGCAGCGTCTGGACAGTGCTGGCCTGGAGGAATCGATCCCTCTCTGCTTCCCAGGTGTCTTTGTTGAAGTTCTGCAAAAGCTTTGCTGAACTTTTGGAAATGTGTTTATCTCATCTCGCTACGAAGGGGAGATTGAACATCTGAAACAAAGCACGCTTTGAACTCCTCCAGAATTTTGCTAAGGGTTTTCTGAATACCTGGTCTGTGAATACTACATAAGGCAAAGAAGGTCATTTAAAAAGACATTATACTATTCTTTCATGGGGGATCAGCCAAGGCCAGCATTCACATCAAGAGAGAGGTGGGAAATGTGGTGGCGATGTCTTTTGATGTGCACAGGATCACCCACTGTTCCCACACAGTGAACGGCTGTCATTCACACCGCGGACGCTCAGTGCCTTTCATGTCTTGTAACATGAAAGTACTTGGAGTTTAAAATCCTGCTTGGAAAAATGATAGCTCATGTCTTAGTGCATATGTCCCTGATAACATATGTTTTGAGCAGATATTCAATCCCTCCTACCTGCCGGCTTGATGAAAACTCTGAAGAATTTACCGGACAGCCTCCTTTCATGTGTCATCATCACATCGCATTAGGATCCCATTTGTGTCAGAGGAATGACTTATTGTTCAATCAAACCTCAACACAAACAATTTTCCAACCACCAAATTAGGCATCAATGCTCTGTCTATCCTGGCACCCACCGACAAGCAAAGCTGTGGATTAGAGAACAGAAGCAGAAATCAAAATGATGTTGATGAATTGTAGTCTATAAATAAAGAGGGGACTTCTGTGGATGCTTATGCTACAGATCATCTTCAAGGGATGAAAGTTTACAACGATTGGCCAGGAGAGCGCACAATGTGGAAGGATCTGGACGACATTCTGCACCGACCGCCGGTGAGCAGCGGCCCCGACCAGGGCACAGAGAGTAGGAACTGTCTATCTTGGTGATATTATTTAACACATTAAATTCAAAACAGCGCCTGGCTCTTAGTAGGTGCTAAACAGATATTTTTAATGAATGAGTGAACAAGTGCATCAAAGTAGAGTTATTTTAAACAGAAATATGAATGCATAGAAAATAATGTGTAGCAATAGAAAATTGCTCATTTTAAAGAGAAGGTTAACTGACAGATTTCAGAAGGCCACTGGTTGATAATGCAAAATAGACATAGCTGACCCCATGACCAGCAAAAAGCACTGAAAAGAATCACTTAATTTGGCTTCTTTCTATACTTTGAGCCCCCATACCATTTGCTCAAATCAAACATTTTGGCTTGATGAGGACTAAGTTTAAGTACCTTGACTCTTTGGTAGCAGAAAGGAAAGTCTGTGAAATTCAAACACACATGTACAGTGGGGTCTTGACTTACGAGTGTCCCGACTAACGAGTTTTTTGAGATACCAGCTGTCTCTCGGCTGATTTTTTGCATTGAGTTGAAAGAGTAATTTGAGTTAACAAGCTCCTTTACGAGCTCCTTAAGGAGCTTAGTCTCAGAATGAATTAAACTCATAAGTCAAGGCCCCACTGTAGTATGTAAAACCCTTAAATTTTCTAGTGAGATCAGTATTATTCAGAAAATTGTGATAATTATAGGGGTGGCTATTGATAGCATTTCCTCGCACTCTGTGCTGGACACCGTGCTGTCTGTTATACATTTTGTAAGCTGTTGTTTAATCATCAAAGATTCTGATGTCAGAATCAACTAAGTGCTAGATGTTGTCTGTTTTCTGTATGCGAATGAGGTTCACGGGGCTCTGCAGCTGGCCCAAGGTCGTTCAGCTAGACTGGCCGTGGAAGTTCACACAAAAACACATAACATTACATTCCCAATTACTCTTATTTGCAAACATGAACTTCAATGCTGAGCGAATGTGTCTGTGACACAACTACTTCACTGTCTGAGAATGTCCTGCATGAATTCTTTTATTCTGTGCCACGAGGTGTTTGCACGCATGTCAGTGTTAATATTGGATCAGTAACTCTCAGAGGACAGAACTGGCTCCTGACACCTCTTTACGGAGCGTCTGGCTTTGTGTCCCCACAGCCCGACATGCAGATTGCACGCAATACTTTATTCAACAAGTAGATGAGTGAGTGAGCAAATGTCACATGTAAATTAGGACCTTTCCTTTGGCTCAGGAAACCATTCTTAACGTATGAACAAGTTTGTGCCTTACATGCTCATTATACACAAATTCAAAGGTGTCAGGGAAATTGATCAAAAAGACCGTCATCAAAGCTTTTGTAATGGTGATGAGGTCCATGGTTCTGTGACTCTCTCGGGGCCAGTGGTAAGACCAGTGGCTTGTATCTCACTTCCTGGGTTGAGCACTGGAGATTTCAACATTTCTTCGGGAGCAATTATGAGGAACACCTTGGGGAATGGTGTCCTTCATAATTTTTCTCTACCTATTCCCCAGTTTTACTACAGCTATTCCTCGAGGGCTAGTTAACATTTTACACTCTAGTACCTCAGGTTAGCACTCAGGCCTATCTTGCCCTTACAAATCCCTTATGGAACTATTGTTCTTACAAGAAAGAACACATATTTTACACGTGATAACATACATATTTTTAACTCAGATCCTTACTTAGCACAGTGCTTTGCAACTAGTAAGCTATTGCAAATATCTGTGGGTCACATCAGTTTTTCCAGTTCTATCCATTGAAATTGATAGACTTTTTCCAGGATCCTCTTCAAGCCCTAGTCTAGAGCCAGCTCACATCTGAAGCCAGACTGTAATCTCATCAGTGAAAGTAGGCTGTCTTCAGTTCTAAGGACATTCAACAAAGATTTGGCGAATACCAGTCATATGAGCCAGGCCTCTCTGAAGCCTCTTTCATTTCCAGTTATTTATTCTCTGTGCTCTGTTCTGGGTAAGGATCTCCCACTTTCTCTCTTGTGTGATCTGCTGCCCAATTGATACATTAAGTTGTACATTTTGGTTATTTTATGTTCTATTTATGCAAAGTTCAATTTTGTTCTTATTCAGATCTTCTAAAAACATTTTTTATAATTCCCTGTACCCCTCATTTATTTTCAAATTTATCTTTTATTTCATTAAACATAGAAGCATAACTTTTTATAATCCATGTCTGATAATGATAATATCTGAAATGTTTAGGTGTCTGTTCTTTCTGTCAGTTCTCATTCAGGGTATATAATTTCCTTATGTTGTCTGTATGTTGCTCACTGTGTTTTCTATCAAAATTACTTGTGTGTGTGTGTATGTGTGTGTGTGTGTGTGTGTGTGTTGGGGGTGTGGTTCCTAATGATGAAGAACTATTTTAAGTTAAAATCATAGTCCATATTTCTGGGCCGCTTTGGCACCACAAAACTGGGGCTGTAAATCCTGGAACGCCTACCCATGGTCTCTATCCTCTCAGGGACAATTCTCTCTTTCCTCCTTCCTTTCTTTTCTCCTGCTCTGCTCAGTGCCGAGGTACATCTTGAAAACCACGAGGGTGGAGGAAGGGGGGGCTGTCTCCTGATTTATCCTTTCCCCACTGCGGGGCCTGCGAGAGCCCAGCTGATGCTTCTGGCAGGTGGTCTGCCGACACCAGCGCTGTGTGGGCCCCATGCTTTAACTTTGGCTTCTCCAGCCGGAAGGCCATCCAAAACACAGTTTAGTTTCTTCCCGATTTGCAAATGGCTCCAGAGTTAAAGCTACTATAAAGTTTTTTATTTATCTCTCTTTATTTTCGTACTTTTAAAGTATTTTCTTTCTATTTTGTCAACTCTTTGAGGTGGTTAAAACGATGCAGCCTGGCTGGAGTGACTCAGTGGTTGAGGTCATGGTTCGATTCCTGGTCAGGCCACACGCCTGGGTTGCCCGCTCAGTCCCTAGTGTGGGGGGGGGCGGGGCATGCAGGAGGCAGCCATTCAGTGATTCTCTTTCATCATTGATGTTTCTATCTTTCCCTCTTCCTTCCTGCCTGAAATCAATAAAAATATATTTTAAAAAATGTTTGACACAGCAGTTTTAGTTTTTCATTGGGAGAGTTTGTTCAAATAACCTGGACTGTCATTGTGCCTCATCAAATTTTTAAAAAATAGTTTAAAATAAGTTTTTCCTTTTTATAATCAGAAAAAACCCCTAAGAAATTCAAGACTTTTAAAACTTTATTTGACTACTTATTCCCTATTCTCTCTCTCTTTTTTAAGATGAGGTAATTTCTAGCTTCTGGGAATCCATATTTTTTCTCCCAATGTAACCACCAACTTCAGAGGCAAAGGGGAAATGAAGTGAGCATGTGGTAACCTCTGCAATAAAATCTGGGCTTTACCCTTGTCTATACCGGACGTGGGATTGCATACATAACCACCGCTTTTTCTATAAAATCAACCATATTGACTAACTTACTTAACGTATTTAACATGTTCCCATAAAGACAGTGCTCTAAGCTGGATTAACCCAGTAGAAAAGCCAGAGATATTCATGAAGAGGTAAACTGGGAGGAAAGGTAGGAGCCACCCACTTCCTTACTATGAATGCAATTCCAGACTGCTCGGGTTCTGCAGGGCTTAAAACGAAATTCCTTCACTTTAGCTTTGCATTAACCTTTAGCTGTCGCTTCTCATGCTTCCTGAAGGGCAGTTAGGACCTGTTTTGTTTTTATGGGAATGTTACATAAGATGTGCTTCCTCTGTTTAATGAACTTTTTAAGATGATGACTTCCTCCCTCTCTATTAGAAATGCCTTTTTTTTCTTTTTAAATTCTCTGTGGCTCTCCTTAGACATTTTATACTTATTACTCATCTGACACATACTCAATTCACTATTTCTTCTGAGTGGAGATAGCGTTGTTTTTATTTCCGCATTATTTGGGTAGTGCGGCCCTAATCCAGGGATCCAAGGCTCTTCCTCAGTAGCATATCCCTGCTCGATTTCAAGCTCTGGTGAACGCTATTCCAATATCTCTTCCTTTCTCTCTAAACATGTACACAAGTTTGTGTGTGTAATATATACTTGTATTAATTTATACACACTGCATATCCACATGTATATAAATGAGTATGTGAGGATGTGAATACACACACATTTTTATAAACATGCAACCACACGTACATGACTATATGAAGAGATGAGAAAAACAGACTGTTCTTAGTAATAAAACATGTAGCCACATCTATCTCTAAGGGATAGCAACATTTCTTTCTAGATCCGATAACCGTTGCTTAGCAAAATATAGTACTAGGCCATTTATCAACAAAATGATGGGCTCAGTACAGGTTCTTAAGGTAGAAAATTGAAACAATGAGACCTGCCGTCTGCGCATAATGAAATATGAACCTGAAAACTCCCGGGGGCCGCTGTGGAAGGAGGCGCAGGGGGCTCTGAAGGAAGGAGAGGCAGCCAGCAAATCAACCGGAGACAAACTAAAGCCAGTGGCAGCTGTGAAGGGTGAAAGCAAACCCCGCCGCGGGTCAAATCCAGACTTCAGCCAACCTCTCTGAGTGAGGGCCACTGCACTCTTTTCTAAATAAGCGCTAGAGGAGTTCATAGATTTTCTTCTGTCTTCCTCTTTTGTGGGGTGAAGGCATGCGATTGTGCCAATGAGGCCTGATACTCTCCAAACAGCATAAGCAAGGAAGGGATTCTGAGCGCCGCTGGAGAGCTCGGCCTGGGATAGAAATTGGAGCCAGGGTTGGTGAGAAGACATGTCAGCTGGGACTCAAACCCCGATCCTATTCTTAACCACTGGGGCCTGAGCACGGTGGCCTCATCCTTCCCCCAGACCACAGCACTGCCCTTGGCGATGCAGGGCCCAGTAGCAAGAGCATTTCCCAAACTAGTCCTGCATCCTTAGTCATCGAGGGACTTCTCAACTCCTTTTATTACTGCGTCCTCACCTCACACGTGTTCTCGAACTCCCCTTAGCAGCTCTGACAGACTATTAGCAAATGCCATCTCTTCTTTTTTACCCACATCATATAAGGGAGGGCATTTTGATTATTATCATTATTCAAAAAGTGTTATTTGGGAAGATTTGGGTGACCGCGGCCTCAAATGTTAGAAATGGAACTTTCTTAAATTGGCTAGAGTGCCTGGTGTACACGAAGCCCTAAAAACAGTAACTTCTTTTTTCACTCTGTATTGATCCAAGAAGCTCTTGGGGTAGTGAGTGGGACTGAAGAAACAGAGGTCATAGATTTAAAAAAAATGTATATGGTGCTATTAGATTCCTGTGCTACTCTCTCAGCCAATAGGCTACCCTTCCCTATCCACCCCTAACTAGAGACTGGATATTTCTCTTCTGGAGAAATTGAATTGAGAAGTGGCTTATTGTATCATCGTCCTGCAGTGCGACTAACTCCATTCACACACACAGAGATTCCAAGTTGCCTTTTTTAGTAAGAACAGCAAAGGATCATCACACATTTGAGAAAAGCCTTCAGCTTGACAGAGAGAGACATTTTCAACAATAGCATGGCAGCCACAGACAGTCATCAATGTCCTCAGAGATATTAGAAGATATCGCATCCCTAATAATAGAACAAGATGCTATAAAAAAGGGAGGGAATCTGAGAAAGAGAGAAGACTTTTGGAAATTAAATGCTGAACTGAAGTGGAAAGAAAAGCTGAAATTAAACGTTTCATAGAAGAGCATAACAAAAAAGAAAGATGGGCATCAGAGAAAAGACAAGAAAATTAGAGAATGATTCTAGGAGGTTCAAGATACAAATAATAAGAATTTCAGAGATAAAAACTAGAGCAAAGAGGTGGAAGGAAAAAAATGAATCAATTAAGAGAAACATCCAGAAGTGGAGGGAATGAGCTCCAAAATGAAAGGGACCCCTGAGCACTGTTGCAGTTTAAACAATGTGACCTTATTTGGAAATAAAATATTTGAAGATGTAATTAGTTAAGATGAAGTCATGCTGCGTTAGAGTGCGTCCGAAATCCAATGACTGGTATTCTTATAAGGAGGTTATACAGCGACAGAGGAGACACATGGAAGAAGCCATGTGACAACAGACAGCAATTGCAGGGATTCAGCTACAAGGCAAGGAGTGGCAGGGATTTCCAGCAACCAAGGAACTGGAAGAGAGGCCTGGATAGATTTCCCTCAGAGTCTCCAGAAGGAACCACATTTTTGACACCTTGGTTTTTGACTTCTCGTTTCCTGAACTTGGGAGAGACTAAATATCTGTTGCTTTAAGCCACCCAGCTTGTGGTATTTTGTTGCAGCAGTCCTAGGAAAGCAACACAAGTCTTCAGTCCTATGGGTCAGATTAGACCCACACTAAAAAATTCACAATGTTTTAAACCCAAAGAATAAAGAATGAACTCTAAAAGCATCAAGAGGGAGAAATAAGTCACATGCAGAGAATCAGGAGTCAGGATGGCATCAGATTTCTCATCATCAGCAACACCGGAAACTGGAAGCGATGGAGCAACACAATTCTGAGTAAAAGCAATTCTTAAATCCTACTTAGTCTCTCAAATGAGAACAGACAAATGACACTGCCATACTTGCAAAGACTCAAGACATTTACTTCCAGGGGAGCCTTCCCTAGGAAGACCCTGCGGGGTGTGCTCTTAAAAACAAGTGGGGAAACAAGAACAAACACCAACGTGGAATTCAGGAGCAGCACCCCACACGGGAGAACCACAAAGGAAAAGACCCAGCTGGTCAGTTGACTAGCAGGCCTAGAACGGAAGGTGCAGAATGAAGAAAAGTGGGTGGAAAGCTCCGGGGGAAGGTGTTTGAGGAAGAAAAAGATGGAGCTGATATGTTGGAGTAAATGGAAAGTTTATTCATAGGTGTGTGGCAGAGACATCCAACATTTGGGGAATATTAACAATTTATACCTACAGAACTTTTCAACACAGGGAAAATGGTCTGTTCTGGAATCATGGAGAGATAGTACAATGATATATAATCAGGTAGACTGGACTTTGAGTGATTTAAGAGATTTCCCATGATACTTTTTAAGACAGGCAGTTTTTTTCCCAACGTACCAACTAAGAAACTAAGCCATGGGAGATAGGACTCTATAACTAAAGAGACTGCAATTGCCAGATTTAGCAAAAATAAGCATGCAAACAAAAAAACCCCAAACAAACAAAAAACAACAAAACAAATCAGGGCGACTAGCTACATTTAAATTTCAGATAAATAATACCTTTTTTAGTATAACTAAGTCTCAAATACTGTGGGGACATGCATATACTATGATATTATTTATTTATTTTTTATCAAATTTAATTGGGTGTCCTGTGTTTTATGTGGCAACCCTCATAAGAGACTCCATAGATAATTGTTGGACCTCTTCTTTTCTTAATAATCCATTATGATCTGTCATCCAAGAATTATCAAAGCCTGCTTGCAATCCATCTCCATTTTAAAGTTCTGTCAGCTTTGGAGATTAATGAGTCCCATAAGGTGAAAACCACCTACAACTTCAGAAGAACGTCTTCCCATGCTGCTCTGTCATAAATTTACCTGTAGCTTGCAATGGCCGCACTAATGACTTGGGTGGAAAACTTTATGAGCAAATTCAGGTACAAGTCCTGGTAAACAAAACTGAGAGCAAACTTTGGTGGGTGAAGAAAGGATATATGATATTACATACCATATTTGAATAAGTTGGCATGTACTTGGTAGAGGGTGGTGACCTTGTCAAGCATAAAGTTGCTCTTGTCCTCCCTTTGAACTCAGGCTCAACATCTTAATAGTCATGGCTGTCACGGATCAAGCTTTTATCCCATGTCAGTCCTTCTCTTTGTTAGAGTTGTTCCCCGGGACCTCTTTCACCTTTAATATAATTGCAGAGTAATTCATTCTTCCTCATTGGCAATTAGCTGGTCAGGGTTGGTATGCCCAGTTTTCAAATCCTTTCCAGCATGCAACTCTTCAAACAGCTCGGAGAAATCAAAGAAGCCATAAAGTGGCCAATTGCAGGGCTATGGTTTTCGATTATTTCCAGCCTGGTAACGATTCTTTCTGTAATGGACTTGTGAGTGTTAAATGTCTAACTTTTTAATGGTAAAGATTCTTTCTGTAATGGACTTATGAGTATTAAATCTCTAACTTTATAATGTGTTATTTTCTGGTTATCAAAGAACTCTTTTCCTGAGACTAGATGTATTCTAGTATAATGACTACCCTAGCTTATGCTGTTCTTTTTTCCTTCTTCCTCGCATTTTTAAAAGGCACAATCATTTTCTTCTCATAATTTTCATGTCTTTGATTTCGCACATCTATTCAAAATGTCAATAAGCTCCTTTGTCCCCGGATTATCGGCTTCTAAAAGTTTTGTAGCTTCAGCAATTTTATTCCTTTCATTTTTTAAATTTAGTGTTTCAGTCACTTTATTCATTTTCTGGTGGTTCACCCCAAACTCTAAGATCCACAGTCTTGTAAATGTGTGTGTGTGTGTGTGTGTGTGTGTGTTTCTAAAAGAATGGATTTGTGGGTGGAGGACAGAGATACAGAAGTAAGTTGCCAGATTTTGTTTAAAGATTCTATTGGTGATCTGAAGGACAATTAGATGTTTTGGAAAGTAGACAAGATTAGAGAATATAAATATAGTCACAGCATTCTTGGTGTGTGTGTGTGTGTGTGTGTGTGTGTGTGTGTGTGTGTGTGAGAGAGAGAGAGAGAGAGAGA
>NW_006383017.1:6482107-6491813 GCF_000327345.1 Myotis davidii | reverse complement strand
TATATATCAATATATATAATTATATATATTTTGTGGTGGGAAGAGCCATACAGGTCCAAATTTGAATCCCAGCTCTATGAATTTCTATCTATACAATCAGACTAAGTCACTTTAGCTCTTTTGATCCACACTTCCCCCAACTTTTGAATAGCAAAACAGTATCTGCTGTGTAGATATGACTCAAAGGAGATGAGGGTAAAGTGTGCATTGTAGCATTTCCACAAACTTGTCATACAATAAAATGTAGGAAAGCACTTCTACAGAAATACTATGGTTTTGGTCAAACCATGCTGACCACTCAACCTTATGGAATTGGCAGGAAATATCTCCGCTTAGCATTGATGAGTTATGCCTCAGGGCTTATTGCTGGACAAACACAGCTTAGAATCCACAAATTTTCGTGCTTTTTGCTCTTTCTAACACAGGACACCACCTCATGAAGCCAGTGGTAAGATTAAAACATCATCTGATTTCTTTGAATTAATTATTAAAAATCCTCTAAATTGTGTTTTCATTTGAGTATCTGAGAATAAGGTTCAGTTTTTAAAATATATATTTTATTGATTTTTTACAGAGAGGAAGAGAGAGGGAATAGAGAGTTAGAAACATCGATGAGAGAGAAACATCGATCAGCTGCCTCCTGCACACTCCCTACTGGGGATGTGCCCGCAACCAAGGTACATGCCCTTGACCGGAATTGAATCTGGAACCCTTGAGTGCAGACAGACACGCTCTATCCGCTGAGCCAAACAGGTTAGGGCAAGGTTCATTTTTTTTTAAAAAAGCCTACATTGTCCTTTGTCAGCTTTTGAAAACGTTTCCTCTGTAGAATAAACATATCACTGGGGTCTCTGGCATTTTGGGTTGGTGCCCTTTAAGAGCCTTCGCCAGCATGAAGCCAGGTTTCTCTGATCTGCCTCTCTGAGACCACATATAAATAAGGTTAAGTGCTCCCAATGGGCAGGTGTGCATTTGCCCGGGGCTTGTCTGCAATTTGTCTCTCTGACCTGGAAGCTAGTAAATTATAGTAACTCTTCTCAGTTATCGCTGAGTATTTCGCTTTGAATGGATTTAACCTGGTAAATGTGGCAAGAACAGCCCCGTTTTGTGGGCGCTTTTCTGTCGGGAACTCACTGACTATGGCAGAAGCTACCAACTGCCTAAGACAGACATAGGCATTGCTTTTTTCCAAATCAGAACCCAGGTTTGATTTGGGCACTGGGGGTGCATCAGGATCGGCTCAGGCTATACATTTGCCACCTACCCTCGTACTAAGATAGCCTTTGACATAGTCTAGCCCCACTAGGGGTAAAAGCAAGCCTGCTGGGCCTCTGAGAAAGTGCTCATAGGCACGCCCCCTCTTCCTGCAGAGTGGCCGCAGGGGGCAGCTGTAACCACCGGGGAGCAAGCACGGAGACTGAAGGCCAAAGGTTACTGTCAGGATCTCGGCGAGCAGTGATCTGCTTTAGGTTTCTTGTCTGCGCTGGGAGAAGGTGGTATTCTATTATTTTAAGCCAGAAGCACTCTTTTGGGTCCTGGTTGGGTGTTACCAGTGGGGTAGGTTTTGAACCTTCTTTCGCTTTTACTCCTTCATGTAATCCTAATTTTCTAATTCCTGCTTTGTGTTAATTTTTAAAACTTTGCTTTACCTTTCCCCTGGTATGTATGAAGCAGCACAGTTAAATAAAGAAGCTCCTGAATTCAGAAAGCTTGAAAGTCATTATCATCTGTTGCAGGGCATGGCCATCAGTAAGTATTTAAGTCTTGAAGCCCATTTCCTCATCTATACAATGAGGGCGATAATGACAACTACATCAACAATACTGATAACAGTAATTACAGCTAACATGCATTGCTCATTTATGGAATGCCAGACACTGAACCAAATAAACTTATTTGCATTATCTAAGTCTTTGCAACATCACTACAATGTAGTTTAAAAATGTCTGCCCTCACTGGTTTGGCTCAGTGGATAGAGCGTCGGCCTGCAGACTGAAGGGTCCCAGTTCGATTCCGGTCAGAGGCATGTACCTTGGTTGTGGGCATATCCCCGGTGGGGGGTGTGCAGGAGGCAGCTGGTTGATGTTTCTCTCTCATCGATGTTTCTAGGTCTCTATCCCTCTCCCTTCCTCTCTGTAAAAAATCAATAAAATATATTAAAAAAAATAAAAATGTCTAGTCCTGGCTGGTGTGCTAAGTGGTTAGAGCATTGGCCTGGGCACAGGAGGGTTAAGGGTTTGATTCCCGGTCAGGGGCACGTACTTGGGTTGCAGGTTCAATCCCCGACATGGGCCCAGGCCTGTGCAGGTGGTAACCCATTGATGCATCTCTCTTACCTCAATGTTTTTCTATCTTGCCCTCCCCTTATCCCCTCCCTGCTATTCTCTATATAAATTAATGGAAAAGATATCCTCACTCCTCCGGGGAGGATTTAAAAAACAGTTTCTAGTGTATAGATGAGAAGACCAAAATTTGTAAAAGTGAAGTGACTGAAGGTACGTGGCTTTGAACTCACCTCTGTTGGGTGTTCACTTAATGCCAGTCACCAGCCTCCAAAGGCCCCCAGGGGTCCTGGCTCCTGCTAGTCATGCCCTTGTAAAGTGACCTCCCAGAGTTCCAGAGTTAGTCTGTGTGACCAGGACCAGACAGCACGAGGGGTGGCATGTCACTTCTGCAATCAGGTTATAAAAGCTGGGGCTTTCACTCTGGGCTCTCCCTCTGCCTCACCATGGGGTGCTCTCTGCCATGCTGTGGGGCTCACAGAGGAAGCCCGTGTAGCCAGTCCCTGTGGGTGTGCCACCACCCCGAGAGCAGGTTTGCCAGCCCTCGGCGGCCCCAGACACCTGCAGGCCAGGTTGCCAGCAACTTCATGAGACCGGAGACAGAATCACCCAGCTAAGCTGCTCCCTAATTCCTAACAGAAATGGTGAAGTAATAAATGGTTGTTGTTGTTTTAAGATGCAAAGATTTAGGGGGATTTTCTATGGAGTAATAGCCTATCGTATACCATCACCTCCCAGAGTCTCCCCTCCGCTGCCCGCACAGAGCCCCATGGCTACCTCACAGCAGTTCCTTCCCGCAGCCCCTGTCACCACCGAAGGGCTCTGAGACGGGTTTCTTGTCTGTTTTACTTAGTGCTGTAGCCTCAGCACCCAGAGCAGCTCATGGCACGTGGTCGGAGCTTGAATATTTGTGGAATCAATGAATAAATGAATGAATGTCCTGCTCAGTAATCGGTACTCTTAACAGTCTTGCTCTAACCTTTTCCTGTCCCTTGTGAAAAATAATAGATGAGAATATATACTGAAATGTCTGCTTTTGCTTTTGAATCTGAATGATCCTTTCAGTTTGAGAATGCCACTTGTAAGCTATATTTCTCTTAGTACTTACCCCCACTCTCTATGTCTTCTCAGCTTAGAAATCAATCAAATGGAAGGACTTTTGGTAGGATTTCTATCATAACAAGTAAATCTGAATTCCAATGCCAATGCTACCTTGTGGCGAGCTGGCATGACCATGGCATACTCAGCCCCAGGGTGCCTTATGGACCATGCCAGCTCAGCCAGGTTTAGTGACCCTGAGAGGGGGTGGTGAAGGATGGAGAAAAGACAGACAAAAGAAAAACCTGGGTCTGGGTGGGACCCTGTCTTCTCTGATGGAGAGCTTCTCTGGTGGAGAGACAGCGACAGCGCCCAAAAGCCGTGTCTTTATTTTATAGCCAGATTCCACGAGGCAAAGTAAGGGCGTGGTCAAGATGTTTACAACATTCTCATGGGTTTCAATCCAACTCAATTACATGCACCTGAATTCTATCAAGCCCACATCACTCAGGCACGTGAGGCCACGTGTTCGGACCATAGGTTCAAGCTCACAACCATAGCTGTTGGCTATGATTGTGCTGGGAGGGCCCTGCTCTCCAAGCTGGGACTTGTACGTGGCAATGAGAGGGCGGTGCCTTCTCATCAGTCCAAGGCTTGAACCTGTCCAAACACTGTAGCCGCTCTCTACACTACCTCTCATTTATTTGTGACTTCAAAGAACACAGTCTTTTCCATCTTACTTTTTCTTTCTCTTCAATTTCCCTCTTAGTTAACCGTGTGTTATTCAACTTTGAGTTATCCTATAGAAAAAAGAAACTCCTTTTATAGTTTCCTAAAAAATTGTGCCCACTTTTTCATTTATATTCTAAGTTTTGCTTATGATGATTATCATAGGGAAAAATCAAGGCCAGAAGGGTCATAATTGCTTGGTCTTGTCCTTGGGGCCAAGAGTTAAAGGACCATAGACTAAATCCTTGGAAGGTTGCAAAGCTAGATTTCATGGCCTCACATTGACAACCACAGTAGAATTTGTTGAAGAATCTACCTAAGGCTTTGATCTAAGAGTAACTGCCAACCTGATGAGGCATTGTCTGACCCATTGAACCCTTTTCTATGGCGGGGGTGGAGTTGAGGGTGATGTACCAGCAGATTTCAATCCAAGCTAGCAGTTTTGGAAAGATTTAAAACATACTTCTTGGCTGCACAACACCACCTAGTCATCCTCTGTCCTTTGTTTTAATAAGCTTTCGTAATATTTAGGTCATTCCCTGTTTTTGTTAATATTCAGCTCCTCTGTTTTAAATAGTTGACACCTTTCAAGACTCTGAACGTGACTTTTGTCAAGATTTTGTGTTAATAGCCCTCTGGCATCTTTCCGTATTTATCTCACAGACTTTCTCCCTGTCTCTTTTGCTGTTCCTTTTCATCCTATATCTTAGGATGTTTGGATTGAAAAACAAACAAACAAACAAACAAACAGCAACAATTCAATGCTCTGGCCAATTGCTCAGTAGTTAGAGCATCAGCCCACACACTGAGGTGTCACAGGTTGTATTCCCAGGTAAGGGCATGCACCTGGGTTGCAGGTTCCATTCCGAGTGTGGGAGGCAACCAATTGATGTGTCTCTCTCACATTTATGTTTTTTCTCTCTCTGTTTCTCTCTCTCCCTCTTTCCCCCCTCCCTTTCATTCTCTCTAAAAATCAATTTTAAAAAAATCCTCCTGTGAGGATTAACAACAACAACAAATCCCAATTCAAGCTGCTTTAGAACCTGCTTTAGAAAATATTTTTCCAGAAAACTTATTGGCTGACATAAATGAAACGTCTGGAGATAATGCTTCGGCTGTGGTTTAATCCAGAATTTTAGTATATCTCTAGGTACCAGGCATTTTTCTCTGGGACTTGCTTGACTCCGCCCCTTCTGTATGTCAGCTTCATTCTAATACTGGCTTCCTTATGGTTGCAAAAATTGCTACTGTCACTCAAGTTCCCACTTCAGCAAACCATGTGTCTAGAGGGAGAACATGCACCTGTTTTCCTGGATTTCAAGCCAAACCATGAGGATCTGGAATAGTATAAGTCACAATCTGGGAAGAGGCTACTTACTGGTGGACCTCTAATATCTAGGCTCCCCTGCTTTCCTAGTGATAGAGCTTTAGCTGAGCACATATATGCCTGGAAAAAAGGGCAACATTTTCCGCCTTCCTTTGCTGCTAGCGTGGCCATGTGACTGAGTTCTTGCCAATGGGATGTGAGTGAATTATTCTGTGCCATGTTGGTGTTTTGCCTGTAAAGTAACGAAGAGGGAACCCGGGAGCTTTCCTAGTTATAAGCAATCTGAGGGTGTGTGGACAAGAGCAGAACTCCAGGAACGGAAGGGCGGCAGGACTGAAGAAGCTGGGGCCCCTGGGGCCCCTAAACAACAGTCATCATTCCAGCTGAAGTTCCATATGCCAGAGAAAGAAACTTGGATTTTGAACAAGTTACTGTTAATTTTGGGTCTCTGTCTCCTTTACAGCCACATCCTTTGTAAACACCTCCCTACTCCTGAACCAATCGCTGACCGGGAGAAGTAGCTGTGGGGATTGGTTCAGCTGAAGTCACGTGCTCCCTTGCCGGAATTTGGGGTGGGGCCAGCTTCCCAGAGCCAGGTGGATTTCCAAATGGAAATGGAAGGAGATGGAGGGAGCATAGGTCACACCACCAGTTGTCCACTGAGCTTTCTTCTTCGTTCTCTCTTATTCTGGTTTAGCTCCCATGACCAACTATGCCTCTAAGTCAGGGATTGCTGTGGGCCTTAAGTAACCCAAACAGATAAACAAACAACAAAATCCAGGCAATTGTCACACCATCTTAGAAAATGGTGCCAATCATTTGCTGATTTGGTGGCTGCTCTGAGGGGAGCTGCTCCTTGGGCAGGATGAGGGAAGGGAGACGCGTGCCTTACTTTGACATTAGTATGTTTTGTGAGTAGAGGCTGCGTCTTCATCATAAATGATATGCTCGATGCATGTTTGTCACTGCAATGTGTTTATTCACTGCAGCGCTGAGAACGAAACAGGCTCTGCAAAGTGAATCTTAAACGTGCCATTAACCAAGAAGAATGGAGGCAAGGAATAGATTGTAAAAATATGGAAATAACTGCTACTAAAAGATAATAAATTTCCCCAACGGCACAAAAGTCTACGTTTTAGGACACATGAATAACAGCACATAGTTGCAGTGAACACATTTATGGAGAGAAACCAAAATGGGGGTAGAAAACCCTCAGAGTTGACATTTCCCAAGCTCACCTGCTTTCATTTAATGTCCTGGTTTGGTTGCTCATCTGGAATTCAGGGATGGGCTACTGAACATGCTGAGAATCTGTTTTAAATACATATTCCAGGGCAGGAGGCTGGAGGCAGGGGTGGGGTGGGGGGAGGGCAGTGTCCCGGAAGGCAGGTCACTTTTCTGCTTGTCCACATCCATCCTGGGGAGACCCATTTCACAGATTGGCATCAATTGTTACCAAACAGCATTGCTTCCCTCAGAACTTCCCTTCTGGAGAAGATAAGGTTTTCAGATTTCAAACGGCATTGCCCCTAGACGTCCTGAATAGAGTTAAAAACCCATCTTTGATAACGTTAGAAATATATACTAAGAACACAGGAAAGCTGGTGGAGAAAGTCCCCAAATGTGCTGTGAGGATGGAGCAAAGGCATCGGGCAGAAACCCTGGCAGATAATGAGAAAGTTGCTATGCAGGTGCTAGTGTTTATATTTGCATAAGAGACCCAGTATGGGCATTGTGTCAACTAAATATTTGATAACACGCTACCATGGGCTATATCGCACATCAGCTCCAGCACCGAGCTCTGGCTCAGTGTCTCTCTGTCCATTGTTGTGTGAACAATGTGCTTCAAACACTTGTCTAAACAAGGCTTATTACTGCTTCAGGCGGCAGCAATGACTGCTGGGATGGCACGCCAGAAAAGGGGGGAAGAGTTGAACAGCTGAATGGGTCCACTGCATATAAATTCTGGCCTGGATTAAACATTTACTGGGTGCCCTTGACCTTGGATGCTGTTAGATGTATTAGCCTGAATTATTAATCTACGGGTATGGCTACCACACATCTCTAATGACTGCTCGGGCCGAATGCTGATGTGAAGCTTAGTCTGGACAAGCTGACAGCCACCTGTATGCAGCCCTCAGCTCTGGCTCTTTATACAGACGAGAGGGGGCAACTTCCAGTGTTGGGGTGGTGAACTTCTGAGAGCAAAGTTTATTCTAAAGGTTCTCAGAAAATCAAACAGAGCTTTTACTTGGTGTAGCAAGCCTGTGTCAAGCATATAACAGGGCCACTTAAGCAGACATGTCCTGCTCTGAGCCTGCACGGAGAGGCGGTGTTGCAGTGTCACCGTGTTGCTGTGGGAGCTTTGGCTCTGCACCACGTAGTGTTTGAGAGGCATGTTTGACCAGGAGCTGGGGGACCAGGATGGTCATTAAGGGAGGAAGTGGGGTAAATCGAACGGGAGCTGGGTCACAGACTGTATCAGTCTAGGCCAGTGATGGCGAACCTTTTGAGCTCAGCGTGTCAGCATTTTGAAAAACCCTAATTAACTCTGGTGCCGTGTCACATATAGAAATTTTTTGATATTTGCAACCACAGTAAAACAAAGACTTATATTTTTGATATTTATTTTATATATCTAAATGCCATTTAACAAAGAAAAATCAACCAAAAAAATGAGTTCGCGTGTCACCTCTGACACGCGTGTCATAGGTTAGTCATCACTGGTCTAGAAAGCTCAAGATATTTTTAAAAACTGTAGGCACACATTACACCCAGGATTTATAATCGAACTGAAATTAATATCTGAGCAAAGAAAGCTCTTGGTTTTGATGCAGGGAATCAGCACATGGCACATGTCCCTGCCCGCTGGGTTAGACCTGCTTCCCAATGAGTTAATGCTGCAGGAAGACAACGCTGATATTTGGGAGAGACCTGGCACTGTCTACTTGAAGGCCAGAATAGGACGTGGGGCAGGGCCAGGGGCAGCCACAGGCAACTCCCTGCAGGGTCATCAGGGTCATGGTCATCTAAGGCCGGGGTTTCTAAAATCTTTTGATCTTTAGAATCCCCTGAGGAGATTTAAGCATATTGATTCTTAGCCTCTCACCCAAAACTTACTGGAAGGGGGACCTGGGTCTGAGACCTTGAAATAAAGCCTTTGAAAACAGTCTCTGCAGGGTTCTGAGGAGTGGGAGGTGAAGAACATACCTTGAGCAGCCCTGCATGCTGGTGAAGGGTGGGGCTTTGAGTCAGACTGTGTAGGGTTAACCTCCACTTTGTTGCTTCTCTGCCATGTGAATCTAGGCTGGTACCTTACCTTCTCTGTACTTCAGTGCTGTTGCCTGTTAGATGAGGGTAATAATAGGACCTCCCTATTATGCTGCAAAATCAATCTATATATATAAAACCCTAATATGCAAATAGACTTAATGGCAGAACAACAAAACATCCAGTTGCTATGATGTGTGCTGACCACCAGGGGGCACACATGGAACATGGTGGGCATGGGCAGCAGGTGGCAGAGCTCTGGACATGGTGGACATCAGCCCCAGTGGGATGGTGGAGCTGGTGAGCAGGGGGTGCCGGACTAAGGCGGGGCACCAGTCACTGTCATTGGGGCGAACCTCTGGTGGTTACCGAAAATTCTTTGCTCCCGTGCACCACGCCCAGCACTGGCCCTGATTGCTTGGCACTGTCACTGGGTGGGAGCAGCAGCTGCCGGCCACATCTCCCCTCAGGGCTTCTTTACTTCCCCCTGCTCCTGAGGGGCAATCAGGGCAGCAACCGCCACTCAAACCTGCTGCTGGCACTGGCCCCAATTGCTCTGCACCATCAGCAGATGCGAGTGGTGCCAGTGCAGTCAGCACATGGGAACGGCAGTAGGAGCGGGGCAGCCAGCAGAGAGGGAACCAGGGGCCACAGCCGGAGGGACTGCATGGGGGCATGAAGGATGGGCCGAGACCTGCCCCTGTGCCCACCACAGCCTCACAGCCCACAGTTCCTTTCAAGGTGCATGAATTTGTGCTCTGGGCTCCTATTATTCTATGTAAGGTCACTATTATTATTAGCTATTAGGGCAATGTTAGTCTTGGTGATTTAAGAGCCAAATCTATTCACACCTTCCCCATCCATCAAGACCCAAAACAATGATAGTAATGACAACAGCTCAGAGTTATTTAGTGTTTACTGTGTACAAGACAATAAAAAGTTCTTTCCAATAATTATCTCATCTTGGCATCACAACTATTTTCTAAAGTAGGCAGCGTTATTATCTCTATTGTTTAGAAAATGTGTGTAATGATCAGAAAAGTGATGCCCCATACCCATT
>NW_006383017.1:6454712-6481917 GCF_000327345.1 Myotis davidii | reverse complement strand
TTTTTTTTTTTTTTTTTTTAAATATACTTTATTGATTTTTTACAGAGAGGAAGGGAGAGAGAGAGATAGTTAGAAACATCGATGAGAGAGAAACATCGATCAACCGCCTCCTGCACATCACCTACTGGGGATGTGCCCACAACCCAGGTACATGCCCTGACCAGAATTGAACCTGGGACCTTTCAGTCCGCAGGCCGACGCTCTATCCACTGAGCCAAACCGGTTTTGGCTGAAAACTCTTTACTTGGGGTTTAGACTGCATTTCCTGCTCTGGAAGACGTAACAACTTCTTATCCTCAGCTCTATATCCATGGCCTATGTTGAGGAGACTTAAAAAGACCCCTCCCCCCCAAATTGAAATAGGGATCTCAAAGAAATAGCTACTCCCATATTCATTGTAGCGTTAGCCTATAACAGCCAAAGGTATAAACAACCCAAATGGCCATCGAGTATAAATGGATAAAGAAAATGTGGCATGTAGATACAATGGAATACTGTCTAGTCTTTAAAAAGGAAATCCTGCCATATGTGACAGATGACTAGGAGGACATTGTGCTAAGTGAAATAAGTCAATCACAGAAGGACAAATATTTAATGATTCCACTTATGTGAGGTATCTAACATGATCAAATTCATTGAAACCCAGGAGATCGCTGGTTGTCAGAGGCTGGGGGAGGGGCACATGGGAAGTAGCTTTTCAACAGTTATACAATTTCCGTTTTGCAAGATGAATAAGCTCTAGAGATTTGCCATACAGCATGTGCCTCCAGTCAACAATACTGCATTGTGTACTTAGAGGACATATACTTAGAGGACAGATCTCAGGATAAGTGTTCTTACCACCATCCTTTAAAGGAGAAGTACTCTAATAAATGGAAGGTGAACTGCCTTCTCTAGCTGGTTTGATCTGCCTCAGCCTTTCCCAAAGATGACCCTGTATTGTTCGGTAACATCAATAGTGTCTTTTACCTGCAGGCATTTCATAATCTCTTTTGTGTCCAGGGAGCATAGGCCTTTGTTACACTGAGGTAGTGCTCTATATTGTCCTTTTAAGCACTCCTCCATTTTTTCAAAACATATTTATCTGTGTGTTTCCCTGACGAATGTCTCTCTCCACCCTGACTGTCAGATCCATGTCTATTTTACACATTATGTATCCCCAGGACCTATTAGAGCACCTGGAACTCAATAAGCATTTGCTGAGAAAACAGATGGCTTTGCCATTTTTGTATTGTGGAGGATAAGCACGGGGGAAAATACAACTCAGAAGGGCCCAATCATGGAAAGGGAATTACTGACTCATGTAATTGAAAATTCAGGTGTAGATTCAGGAATGGATGCAGGAATGACTGGATCCAAGTGCTTAAACAGTGGATCAAATCTGTCTTTCCCTGCCCCTGCTTCTCTCTGCTATCTTCTTGCTTAGGCTAATCTGTTACCTTACAGTGCATAGACTGCCACTGGCTGCAGGATGATATCCTCACAATTTAATCACCTCAAAGTAAAAAAAAGCTTCTTTTTCTTGATTCTTTAATCAGAAGTTCCAGACTTGAATATCGTTGTTCCAACTTGAATAGCACACCCATTTCCTGAACCAGTCATTCTTGCCAGGAGGGAGGATTATTGGAGTTGTCTAGACTTTGATCATGCCCATCCCAGGTCAAGGGTGGGTGTAGTTAGCCCCACTAGAACCCATGCGGTCTGAGATAGAGGAGGTTCTGTTCCTTTTGCCAGAACCCAGAGCTATGTCAGAAAGAAAGAAGAAAGGGTGCTGGGTAGACACAACCAACAGCTATTCACTGTGGTGCCAACACACTTCTAAGATGGAGAAGTACCCATGAAGCTAAGAAGTAAAAACTGCTTTAGAAAGGAGAGCTAATTGTCCTGAAGGGCTCAGTAGATCACCAGGGGAGTCCCACAGTGGCAAACTCCACATTAAAGGCAGAAATGTATGCCCCTTATTCTTCTCTTCTTTCCTGAGAACCCCACTGAAAGTCTGAACTGTAACTGGTGATGAAGAGGAGAACATGGCACCGGGAGGCCACGAAGGAAGGCAGCAGCACAGAGCAGAGCTTACCAACACCATTCCCTGCTGAAGGCACCGAGCATGCCCAAGCAGCTCACAAAGCTGACCAGGTGTTCGCAGATACTAGGTGTCTTACTAGCTACTGTGCTCATGGTGTTTCCCCAGGGGCCCCAGGAAGGTCCAAGGGGTGGGAGGTGTCCCAGTTCTCCATGTAGGGTATCCCAAAATGTGTATACACTTTGAGTAATTATTAATCCCAATGGGTTAAGTCTGAAAAGAAAGAAACATCAGCTGAGCTATCAGCAATTCAGTGTGTACACATTTTTTTGGGATACCCTGTATTTAGACTCTAACTTTCTTATAAAATGCTCCTGGATAATATATTCATCTGTAACCTGGAATAGCAAGTATTTGACCTTCATTTTTTGGGATCAGTAATCCTTCATCTTCTGCTACAGAAACCGATGGGCGGGGCAAGGAAACCGATTCCTCCTCTCCCTGCTCTCCAGGAACTCGGCCACGCAGACACTCTCTCCTGGAACTGAATCTTGCCGTAGTGATATAAGCACAGAGATAATACTTGGAGGAATTTTCACGGCCATTGATGGCAATGGCAGCGACAAGAACAGTGAGCAACCCCGTTCTGCAGAGAGAGCTCTGTGCTTCCAGCAAATCAGCCCAGGGCCCTTGCCATTCCCAGCCTCCCTCCCCGGCAGCCCACTGATACCAACCCGTTAGCATCCTTCCAGTTATCTCTTGTGGCTGAAGATGGCCACCGTTGGCTTATCTTGTTGGCAGCCAGGAATCCTAACAGTTTAGCGATATGGTCTCCAGTTCGTTATTTAATATCCGTCTCAGTTTCGTCACCTATACAATGGGACAGGAACATTTTCTGCTCTGAGGGATATTGTGAATGCCAGTGAGAAGGTGTGGCAGAGAACTAAAAGCAAAACTGCCACAGAACAGATAAATATGACAGAATCCTGTGCATCATCTGTGAGTGGGTGAATTTGATTTAATTCTTCAGTATTGCCGCCTGCACTCAGCACATGCTAATTGCGGGCACTGGGCTTGGCAATCACCTGGAGCTGTGTGTTAGGTACTCACTATGTGCCAGGCACAGCTTCTGATCAGCACCTTTATAAGGAGTTTATCATCTGTTGTGTATCTGTCGCCTTCTTCCAATTCTAGGGAACACACTACTCCGGTCCCCAAGCCTGCGGGAGGATAGTGGCTATTTCCAGGTGTCCTGCCTCTTCTGCCAACAGCTGTTATTTTTCCTCCTGAGAAAGCTCTGATAAAAAAGGGCAACGAGAAAGCACCTTTCTTTATTACAGTGTTCTTCCTGCCCCAGAGGAAAAACGTTCGACTATGTAAGCGGCCGGCTTGATGAGCTGTGTCCCCCGCAGCTGCTCAAGGTGTGCGTGCCACTGGGGAAAAGGCTGCAGCTACAAGCACCCAGACTTAGATCTCACCATGGATTGGCAGAAACAGGGGCCAGATGATCATTTCAAACATCAATCCCTGCTACCACTGCATTTTTTTTGGGGGGGGGGGAAGAATAGAAAAGCTTTCTAACAATGTCATAAACATTTTGGGAATAGAGAAAGGCACAATATCGTAAGAACTATTCTAAATGAATGAAATATTTTTTTCCAACAAAACAATCAATAAAAAGTAAGAAAAAAAAGAGGCGAGGTCTTCAGTTCATCAAGTGAGCACAACACACATGACCTAAAATCAAATTTTCTGACGCATATTGAAACCTACATATTGTGACCGGCAGCGCAGAATTCCAGAAGATGGGTCAGTTCCCAATTGTGGCTGGGAATGTTGGCAAGGGGGCTGTACCTGGAAGATGCTAAGGATCGATTATTCTTGTAGGTGCCTAAGTAGATCTACCCTTCTTTCCCACAAAGCAGACTCAATTTTTCTGGGAGATTTATTTGTCTGCCTTAATAGAGCTACAACATTACACTATCCCCATGTGCTAATATCTAGCTAATTCCTCCGATTTGGGGGTGAGAGTTGAGGCGAAAAGACTCTTTTAATGTCGACTACTTATAATTCTTGAGAGAACACAGGAAGGGAAGTCTCCCTGTTGCATAATTATTCGCGGTGACTCAGCATTTCCGGAGTGCCAGCTCTACCCTGCACACGTAGGGCCGAGCGCAAAAGCTCTATTTGCCTTTGTTCCACGAAGCTGATTTTTTCATGAGAGGTGGACAAGCCTCCCTCTGCTGGGATTAGCTTCACCTCCCCACTTACAAGCAAGCCTTTGCACAATGTGCTGCACTGCAATGCGGATTTGCAAAATGTCAGAACTCAAAGCGACCTTGGAGGTCACCAAGTTCAGCCGCCCCCTCTTTTCCAGAAATGACAAGCTAGAGGACCTGAGTGAGTACGAAGATTGTGACAAATGTCACCGGAACCCAGGACTTTCAGAATTTCAAAATCCTTCCCCTGCCCTGTTGTCTCACCATTCTTTTAAAACAGAACCCTTTGAAGATAGAGCACAACTGTAATGCTTGATGACAGTGGTTCTTTCAATCTAGAGGCGAGGTCTTCCCATCTCTTTCATTATGGATCCTTTTGTTTACTTAAGTAGATTGCTTTAGAAGCAACGTGGAGCGGAGGAAGGGAGAAGCAGAGGTCATTTTCGATAAAACATCTCCTGTGAGAGCAAACAAAGAGAAGCCTGGAGAGTGTGAGAGATTGAGCTTCCTGAGAGAGGCTCAGTAGGTTTGATGACCTTGATGTTCCTGCTGCAGTTGTTATGGCAACAGGAGAGTGAAATTATGGTTGCTAAGGGACACTGAACTAAAGCAATCTCCATCACTTCCTGGTCATTCTACTCTGGAACTCAGAAATCCACCCAAAGCAAGGATGAGTCAGCAAAACAAATTTTAAAGATGGAGCTAAAATTGAGCTCTATGTAGTAGTATTTATTCTTGAAGAAAGTCACAAGATTCTGTAATTGTTGGGACAATTATTTGTAAGGTCTTAAATGACTTAAATGTGGTAAAGTCCTCCAAATGGAAGGAATGCTCCTGTCACCACGTCTGCGAACCTTCCGGCACCATGGCATCATTACCCTTCTAAGCCGATGAGTCTTGAAACAGGTAATATATTCACAGTGTAAATCTTTGCCTCCAGAAAGGTCAATATAATTAGTGAAGAGAAAGCTTAGGCTATACCTGAACATGACTAATGGCTCATTAAGTGAAATGTTTCCCTGGACCATCTTGGAAGGACCATCAGTGACATCAGTGTCCATTTCCAGAGGAGTGACCTTCACCTTTCCTCACACCTGTTAAAACCCAGTGTGCACAGGATGCTTGGGTGACTGAGCAGTACTGGGGGAACATGAATACCAACTGACTGCAGTACAACCAAATGCCCCTGTGTTTTGATGCTCTGGGTTTTTCAAGGAAAGGGCTGTCTGTCTCTGAAATGCAAATACCAGGTCTCTGAAAACTCTTGCCTAAACTGTCTTTTGGAATGCAGATTCTGAAAGTTAAATCTCATTAGGAAAGCCTAAGCCCGCTGAACGAATCAGTTTAACTCAGTTCACCTGTAGTTTTCAAAATCGGTAAGTTTTACTGTATACCTGTTGCATGTCACTGAAAGTGTAAGAGTGTCTACCAATAAAGAAGCTTATGTTTCTAGAAGTTATGGAATGTGTTTGCCAATCTAGGGAATACTAACTACCTACTTTTAGTTGTCTAATACAGAGTTTAAGTTTGGTTCTTTCCTCTGTGTTAAAGGGACAAGTTTTCTCCCTACCTCATCTCTCCAGAATTTGGCGATTCTTAATGAGTGAGTCATGGCAATACCTCTCTCTCTCTTTTAGAACATTTATTTGGTAAAATCACAGAGATGGAAGAAGTAATTCTTAGGAAAGGGAAAGGCACGGTGTGCTTCTGGAATGGAGAGCACTGACAATACATATCTTTACACAAATTCAATAAGACCAGTTTTCACGTGTTTTATTAATGCCATGTCTGAGAGAGACATGTCTGAACTCTGTATGTCGCCAGAAAGCCTTAAGGAACTGAGATTGACTTTCAAAGCTAATTAAAGCCCATGACAGAAATAGCCTTGTACCTTGTTTGGTCACATGGTTCATGGCAGTCTTTCCAGGTTCAGGATGAAGGTTGCTTTCCTGAGAGATGACAAGAAAGGAACCCCAAGGCATTTTGGGAACCTCAAGGACTTGAGGAATTTGCCCAAACCTATAGGTATTGCAGGCAATGCCTGATGGCAACAGTGGCTTGGCTTCTTTGCCCCGAAGGGTCGATTAAAACTCAATTTAAAGATTTCTTGTAAGATTCCAGCAACACAGATTTAAAGAACCTGTGTGATCAATTTGATCAATTGCTATTCTTTTTGTTTTTTACTGGTGAACCAGCTACCTGATGACATCACCAGAGATGTTCAAGAAGAATCTATCAGATTTCATTCCAGCAAAAGTCTTGCATCTGAAAGTCTTCTCAACTGATTTATGACCTGCTGAGTTCATTAACCTTTGTTTTGTGTTCTTCCTTCTCTTTTCACGGGATGTATGCCTATGGCCTTATTTACTTGGTTGCCTGTTTACACAGTAGAGGCCTCACTTTAGAAGCCATCTGCATTGCTGTCTCCTGAAATGAGACTCCGTGGTTTTGCTGAATTGAGTTCTTGTCAGGACTAAATGGTAGAGCCAGTGAGCTATGGAATGGTCTATCAGCTTCACTTGAAACTGTTTTCCCTTTTCTGCCCAAATGGTTCTGACAGAAAAGGCTCACAGTTCTTCAGAAAGGAAATCCTAGAATATTTCCCTTAGCCCATTTTGAGTTAATATGATGGGCAGGAAGCTTCAGACAGGCGTGACACACCTTCCTCCAGGGAAACCTCTCCTCAGCCTAATCTGGAACACTGTAAAATTAGTACCTCCTTTTATCACATGGGTTTTTACCTCTCACCACACCTTTAATTACTATAATTCTCCTCACTTTTGGGTTCTGCCTTTTAACCTTCTTGTCAAATTTGTTACTTCTAGAACACCATGAGGATGCCAGCGTGTCTAACACCTTATCCTCCGGACATTGCTTATGCTACCTTCTAGGGACAGCAGACTGACCCGGACTTTGCAAAATCCCTCTTCCCTGTGTGAAGGCTCCCTTCCCTGTTTGCTCCTTTCTTCCTTTGGCAGATAGGAAGGACCTCTGAGCCTTGGGATAGGCATGACTACACCCCTGTGACAGCAAGAAACAGTTATAGAAAATGAGACCTTTGCCCATTTACCCTTATTAGATTACAAGGCTCATGTTCTCTAGGGGGGAATAGTATCATTGTAATTATCTAGTTTATTAATATTAATAATAGGAAGAGAGCAAAGGGGAGACCAGACATTATAAGCATGGCCATCTGGGCAGTTTCACCAGGAAGCTACAGCTTCATGCTCCCCAGGGAACCACTGGTCCATTCTCTGCAGATCAGTGGGAGAAGGAATTGAACAAAAGGGAAGACGGGCACATGCGCAGTGGAGTTAGGGTGACATAGGGAAGGTGATTGCCTGTCAGTCTAGCGTGGGAAAAAGATCATTGGCTCCAAGAGTGGAGCCACTGCAAGTGGGCAAAAACTTGGAAGGGTAAAATCCCCAAAGAGTTCCCTCTCTCTTATGCTCCATGCTCCCTTGCACTCTCTTGCTCTGTGACCTGTACTCGCTCTGTGCATCCATGTGTTCTCTCTCCATAGCCACCATGTGGCCTTAAGCAGCTGTATGGCCTATGGCCATGTGGACCCCGCACATAATGGGCTGCAGCTGGGAGCATATACCAAGCGAGCCAGATACTGGACTGGACTTTAATATGGACAGAAATTCTGGGCAGTGGCCTTGAGTTTAGCCCTGCTGAAGATAATATTAGACTTTTTCCATGGTGAGATGGACAGAGATGGGGCCTTGGAGGGGAAACCCCTTAATTTTACATCGTCAATAAAGTTTCCACAAACCCCATCTTCCCATGGGAGCCTCAGCTTTATGGTACCCAAATTATTTTCCTCATGGTACCCCAAGAACTCCACCTCCAACAATAACACCTGTACCTGTATTTCCCTTTCCCAGTTCCTCTTCCTTACCCTCTCCATCTCTATCTCCAATTCCATCTCCATCCTTATCATCTCTAGAGATAGAGATATATACATAGAGATATATAGAAATATATAGCTATAGATATCAACAAAAGTGAGGGATAGGAGGGAGAACGGGGAAGGGAGGGAGAATGAACAGGGTAAGGAAACTCACCTAACCTAATAGAAATTTTCTAGGATTTAAAAACTAGAACTATAAATTGCAAAGTATCTGCTAATGGCAATGTCAAATCTAAGTATCATGGAAAAGTATTTGGGTATGTAGTGAACATATGACACTTTATTTGGTTACTAGTATCCAAGCCCTGTCTTCTTTATGACAGACTCTTCTATCATGGTAGTTCTTTTTGGGACTCTGAGGGGGGCTGTCATAGTTTGAAGACAGATGTTGAGATAGACATTTGCCAGTGGGTGGTTCACTGGGGAGTACTTTAGGAACAACACCTGCAAGGGAGTTAGGAAAGTAGAACTGGGCAGGGGATGACATTGAACTGTGATGTAGTTTGAATTAGAGATGCCAGCCAACACCACAGGAGTTATGAGTCTGGGATAGCCCTTCAGAGATGTTCCAAACTGAGGCACAAGGACCAACCTTTGTGTCCCTGTATCAGCCAGCCATTGAATGCAGACTGCCCCTAATAGAGGGTGTACCTTTGGATGGGTGGTGGAGGGGGGGAGGGACGGACTCATCTGTAAACCATCAGCAGGCACCATCCCTAGGGGCCAGGGGGTGAGGTCCTTGGTCATACATCATAGCCCTAACTCCTAGAGCCAGCTCCCCTATCTCCATATTTCCTGGCTGCTAGGGCATGTGCACAGGAGCTAGCTCAGCTCATCATATTCTCTAAGGATGTGCAATCTTGAGCAAAGAACACAAAGAAGAGGGTCCGTTAGCATTCATGTATGGTGCAGCAGCAGTAAGCACGACTGTCTTTTGGGGTTTGTGGCAATAGTAACTGGGGAAAATATTCCTGAAACCCAGCTTCCCAGTGTCCCAGGTTTCCTGAACGCTTTAAAATCCTGCTTGAATTTCTGGTTCATTCTGTGAGTTTTCAATTTGCTACCAATAAACTCCAGGTTGTGCCTCCAGACATTGAGACTTGGTTTTGGTTTCTTGGAACTAGGAATTCTGATTGATAAAGGGGATAAATTACCAATGAGGAAAGGAGGAAAGTTAAATTTTAGAATAATGCTTATTATCTATACTAGCAGATTAATATGAAGAAGGTATCTTTTTAATATGCTATGACAGAAATGATAATAAGTTGATTATTATTCACCTCCTTAACATTTTCTTTAAACCCAGAGAAGGATAAAAAAGAGGTAAGATTCTGTTTTAAAAAATAATTGAAAACAACTATACAAAATTGTCAATTTGATGGACTATGTTCGGTAGAGAGGTGGCATCCGTTACATAAACCTTTTATTATGTGACATTCTCAAGCATATTTGCAAATATGAATTTTTAGAATATAGATCTGATTAAGTGGGTTAGCCTAATCAGCTGAGAAAAATGGGAAGCGGTAACTGGGCATATTAAAAGTCCTACAGGGCCAAGATGGATGAAATCATATTAAGAAGTAGAGGAACTGGTCAAGACTGCAATGGCTATTCTGTCAAGACCTCTGCATAATTCAGAGTTAGAGATGAAGGGTGTCTACAGAGCATGAGGCGAGATGGAGATGCCTGTGGTTTGGGGGGGCAGATACTCCAAGATAGCAGCCCCCGGAAGTCATTCCAAGAACTGAAACAGAAGGGCCAGAGATAGGAGGGTAGCTAAAATCTTTATGACAGCATGTTTGGGGTGTTGAAATCTTTGACTAATGGCTTAATAAATCATGGATTAATGGTGAGGTTTCCAGTGGGAAAATCAAAGTTTTCAACCAATCAATTTATATGTATGTAGACAGAGTGCTCCCTGGGTTAGGTCATTAAAACTTGTTCGAATGTACTCAGCAAAGCAAGTGTACTAAATGTGAGGCCTATTGGCCTTTCCTGCCTGTTACTGGATTAAAGGCAAATCAACTGGAGAGGGTCCTGGTCATTCAAATGCTATCCCTTTTGGAGTGTGCCTGCTGTGAGTGGAAATGGATCCCGGCAGGAGCAGGTCTCCGAGTGTTTAATCTCTCACTGCTACAGCAGCAGCACTGACAGGCTTGAGATGGCCAGGACAAAAATTGGGATTTCTGTTTCTCAGTTTCTTGAAATAAGCTAAAGAAGATACTGTGGAAACACTTGAAGACGTTACCAAACTTCCTTTTGGGGCGGGGTGTTGTTGCCTGGTGTTGGGCTTTGGAGTGGGAAAGGAATGTTCTTTGGGTAGGGTGGTAAAAGAAGGGCTCATTGAGGAGGTCATATGTAGGGTGAGACCAGTAACATCGGAAGGAGCCAGTCATGTAAAGAGGTTAGGGATGAAGCTGGGGGAAGTAGGGAAGAATGTTCTAGGCAGAGGGAACAGAAGATCAAATACTCTGAAAGTGGAAAGAGCTTGGTATATTTGAGGACCTGAAGGTGGCCAGTGTGGCTATAATTAGTGAGTCGGGGAGGACTGGGAGAGAGGGGAGTGGAGAGATTAGGGAAGGGGCCCATTATGTTTGGCCAATTAGACTATGATGCAAAATTTGGCTTTTACTCAAAGTGGAATAGGAAACCATGAGGTTTTAAGGCAATAAGTACATGATCAGATTTCTATTTATAAAGGCCACCATGGCTTTCATAGGAGAATAGATTGGAGGTAAACAAAAGTGGAGTCAGGTGAACCAGTGAGGAAGCAATTACAAAAGTCCAGGGAGGTTTGGTCTAGGGTGGTGGACCCAATGGAGAGTAAGAAAGGCAGATGGATTAAGTGCCTAATTGGGAGGCAGAAAAAAGCGGATCTGGTGATGGATCTGCTGGTGGAAAGGGATCCTGAGGATAATGGGAATCCAGGATAACTATCATCCAGGGTTCTGTCTTGAGCTCTCACCGGTGTCTGACTTGACTTCTAGCGATGAGCCCAGTTTTATTCTGAAATTTCATTTTCTTGAGCTAAGTGAAGATCTCAGTTACTGTTTTGCCTCACTCTCATGCCTGCTCCATATCCAGAGGCACAAAATCAAAACAAACAAACAAACAAACAAAAAAACCCACAGCTCTTCTGAGCGAGTTGTGCCTCTGACCAATATAATTGAAAAACGAGCTCCTGCTTTTGTTATCAGCCCCACATGACCGGCTTCTCTCACACGCAGTGATGGATTCTTGAATGATTTAGCATCAGCTCTTCCTTCTCAGCCCCAATATGAATGCATTGCCTGTTGATGATCTCAGACACAACTTATTACCCTGAATTTAAGACTCCTTCAGCGCCATTTCAATTAATGTGGCGATGAGTGTGCACATTAGAATGGCCAAGCACAGCCAGGATTTAATTGATTTAATTTGCATATCTCATTCTGAAAGAATTATATGCTGTAAATTCACCCACGGCCAGGACCTGAAATATTGCCACCTCCTTTGTGAATGCAAAAGTAGCTTCTCTGAAAGTTTTCCCAACCCTGGTTGCCTTTAGATCACGTAAGACTCTTACTGTTTGCTCCAACTTTTTAGAGGAGGGTGTGAAGCCTCTTGGGAAATGAATGCAAGCTTGGGGTTGGCTATGAGCTTAGACAACCTATGATAGGAGGAATCACAGAGACTAACATCATCATCCAGTCACCTCCAAGGATCTTCCGGGAACGGGTGCTGTGGGAACTGACGTCAGAGCAGATGCTTCTCTGATGGAAAGTATAATGGGGAAGAGAGCTGTGATATTTTCTGGGCATAGATATACTTCTCAGAAATCTGGAGACCTGCCTGGATATTGTTAGAAGTTTTTAGGTGAGAGAATGTATAAAATGGAAATGGGTAGAAATGGTAGGAGAACCTTTGTTGCTTGTACAAAAAGCTCTCTGCAAGGTGAATATAGTTTATTCTTTAAGTGAGTCTGACTTGGCACATAGGCTCCTGTTTCTGTTGAAGTTGGTCATATTCAATCCATACAGTCTGCTGTCCACTATTTCACTTTTTTAAAAAACTTAAAAAAAATCAGCAGTTCAAAGGAAACATCAGTGAGGTATTTTCTTAACATTACTGGATTTAAAGATGTTTTATTATAATGCTTTAAAATACTATATTCCCTTCATCGTTGGCCAACATCAGTTTATCTGAGGACCACTTCATTTTGTCATTTGTATGTTGGGTTTCATGGAAAGCTAACTTAATAATAATACGGTAATGTCAACAATAACAATATTGATCACTTACTCCATGCCATAAATCACTTACTCCATGCCATAGACTATCCTAATCTCTTTAAATGCAATTGGCCTTTAGAATGGTAGCCATTATTAACTCTATTTTAGATATGAGACAACTGAGGTGTAGAAAGACTGTGAAATGTATTACACTCATACAACTAGTACGTGACAAAGCTGGACATTGAGCTCACAGTATTCTTCCTTTGTGAGAAAATTTTTTTCTATTGCAGAGCTCTGTATGGAAAAACTAACCTTCGAAGACTTGGATTCTTACGTTCTCTGACATTCGTTTTATATGGTTTTTAATTTCTTAGTCCTTCGACTATGTCTCATTGTTCTGTATCTCACCTCCATGTCAAAATTTTATAGGGTGGCTCATTAACAAAAAATAATAACTTTTTTTTCTGGGCAACTCTGATGACCAGCCTCTCTAGCTTCCTTCAACATGATAAAAGTTGTTGCCTTCCATGGATCATTTTGTGTGATTTTGCAGCTGACATTGTATCCTTGGTTGCTTCATAAATATAATCAACACAGTAGTACTTTGTATTTTGTGGGAGCTGTTCACGGATTTCTCAGCAATAATGAATCTGTCTACCAGAGGAGCACTCAGAGGGACTCTATTTCTCGCAGAAAGGAATGAAAAAATTTGTCCATCGAGCAAAACCAGGACGTCTGGGGCTTCCCTGCGCCATTGGATGAGTTTCTGCCACTCGAATGGCGTCAAGCACTGTGATTGTCCTTTAGCATCATGAGAGAGCAGATGATTGCTCAGGAGACGGTCAGGAGAGCCTGGCTTAGACCAGGTCAGACTGTCTCTAAGGATTAAATGTAGACAAAGGTTCCTCTGAAGGGGCATATCTTGCAAACTGTCAAAGCAAAAATACAAAAGATGATGAAGCCTCATATTTAAAAGTTTAAAGCTTTGTAGTTTGGGTCAATGCCCCCTCCTTACTTTTATTCACTTAGAGGAAATTTTTACACCCAAAACACATATTTTATTCCCAGCAACTAAAAATAAAATATGACACACACACACACACACACAGACACAAGCTTCCTGGGAGAACCATCCCAGAACCTCTCAGCTCCTTAGGAGCGAGGAGAACGTAGATCCATGTGAAGTGATTCCCAGCAGCGCCCCTAGTGTGAGAACTGCCTGTCTTCCCATGAAAAGAATGCTCCTACCTGGTGGTTAAGCTTCAACCTATGACCCAGGAGGTCACGGTTTGATTCTTGGTCAGGGCACATGTCCAGGGTGCAGGCTCGATCCCCAGTATGGAGGCAGCTGATCAATGATTCTCTCTTGTCATTGGTGTTTCTATCTCTCGCTCCCTCTCCCCTCCTCTCTGAAATCAATTATATATATGTATATATATATCAACAACAACAACAAAAGAACGCTCCCGACAAGAGAGTTTTCAGTCACTGTTGTGTTTGAGGGAAGATAAACATTCTTGGCCATTAACTTCCTCAAAACGGTTGGTTCATCCCTGAAGTGTACCCAGGCACTTAGAGTGAAATAGCTGGAACATTCTATACAAGTCTGTCATTTTCTCCAAGTCTCTGTATAATGAGATGGACTGAGTCTGAAAAGCTATCTCTGGATTTCAGAAAAGTAAAAGGCCCCTGGATTGTGGCACATTTTGCAATTTGAAACAACCCTCTCACTGGTGACAATAGGGAATCTGGACAAAATATTATATATAAACATTCTATTTGGAGGTTAAGAGAGCTAACTAGGCAATGAGAAACTCCTGGGCCAAGATGCAGGCGACAGAGTCCTGGCTGCCTGAAGGTGCACTTGCTGGTTCTGGAAGGGGCAGCGAGGGTGAGGCGCTGCTCTGATGCCTGATGGGCTGGGGGACAACAGCTGGCAATCAGCACCCACCCAGGGAGGACAGAGAGGAAGGGGTGTGCATAAGGGCTGGAAACATGGCCTGCAGCTCCCCTTTGAATGACTGTATCTGGGTAATCCCTATAATTGGACAGAGGTGATTCTCGATTCCTATGCCTCTAGTTGCCTGACAAAAGTAAATGGAAAACCCTCTTTGGAAGAAGATAACATGATTTCTCAAATTATTTCTGTGAACACTTTTTCAAATACATTTCTATCCACAGAAAACAGGTGCACAAGGAGACTACACATGACTAATTACAGACAGAACAAAAGACAGTAGATTAGGTCCTACCCAAATGTTGGAAAGATCAAACACATTTTAAAGTAAACATGCTGGAAAACTTAAAAATCTTGTCAGGAAACGGGAAAAATGACACAATGGATTTCAAAGGAACCAAACACAAACATGGGAATTGCAAACTACAATAATCAAAATTAACACTTTGAGAGAGAGAGATGAGTTTAACAGTAAATTACAAATTAAGAGTGAATTGGTAAAGTATAGAATTTCAGAATAAAACTGTATCTCAAACTGCCAAGGCCCATCAGTAATGGAATGAGCCTATGGAAGGTGTAGTAACTCCACTAAGCTAGACTCCATCTAAGTAAAAAAAATCAGAAGAAAGTCTTCATCTCGGTGGATCACTTGTAAATTTTATCAATGTCTAACCACTCTGATGCACCTGAAACTAATATAATATTGAATGTCAACTGAAATTAAGAAATAAGATTTAAAAAAGGAGAAAGTTCTGTTTGTGGAGCATTGCTCAGAAATTGTAGTGATTACTGCACTGGCCAGGATCCAGAGCAGGTTATAGGAAATAATCCACCCAGCCTAAATACGAAGGAATTAAATACAGAGGCACTTAGGGGCATACAAAGTCCTTGGGAGGATCAGGGGAACAGTCATCAGGCTAGGCACTCACGGAATGTTTCCTAAACTATATCACAATAGTGTTTGCCTGAGGAGCTGCTACCACCACCTGATTAGAAAGCTGCCTCCACCTGATTAGAAAGCTATTGGCTCCAAGACTTGATTGCCTCAGCTATGACCCCTTCCGGCAAATAGATGCGCTGAACTGTTTTTTCTTGTTACCCATGACACTGGAGACCATCTATCATTATCTCACCAAAATGCACTTGCCAGAATACACAACATCAGCTGCTAAATTTTGCATGAGCATGTCTTCTGGCAGGACCTGCCTTGTGCACGTCTGCACTGGAAGGGAGTCTGGGGTGGGCAGTTTTTGCTTTCCAGCCTCTAGCGCCCAGTAGGGCCTGCTCCAAGGGGACTGGAGTGGAGAGGCATGAGCCGATCTGCAAAATCTACCGCATCTCCTGCCCTTCTTTGGCTGGTACCGCAACATCCTATTTCTTCGGGAAACAGAAGTTACTTATTTTTCTGTGAGGGAACAATTCACTCAATGTAGACACTGACTCGGATATGCCAATTAGATGAGCATGCCCAGTAGACACTGTGATTGGTTTATAGACGTGCACTTGGACCATTTTAGTTCTGTAAGAGTCTTCTCCAAGGCTCCTTGGCCAAAGCTATTAAAAAAATAAAAGCTTGTTATTACTACTGAGAATCCTAAACATTCAGGAGATGAATGTGGGACTGCTAGTGATAGCTTGCAGTGAAGAGAGGACATATCTGAAAGCAAAGTCAAACAGATAAGATATACGAAATGGAGAGAGATATAGAATTCCTTCAATTTTGCTTGAGTCTCTGGATCAAACCATGCCTGTCTATTGACCTTTTGAGTTCTCAGTTATATGATCATAGAAATTCCATGTTGCTTATACTCATTTCAGTTGGGTTTCTGTCACTTTACAATACAGAGTTCTGACTCATAATTATGCGAATCAACATATTTTGATGTGCCCCTTCCTGTATTTGTAGGTAGAAACCAACCCTTTTTGTAAACATGACCATAGAGCTTGTATAAGAACATAGCATCTTATTTATTATAGAAATCCACATTTCCTTGACAAAAGTTTTGTGGGAGGGAATCTGAGGGCCTCACTTCAGGCATAAATTGGAACTTCTGTGGGTGGGAGTCTGGGCAATTTGCCCCTTGGGGTAGTGGAGTGGGTAAGTGAAGTTGTATCATTTAAAACTGTGGTGACCACATCGGCAATAAACATTAGATTGCATCCCGTACTTTTCTCAGGAGTCTTTTTAACAGTCACCCTTTTAGTAGTTTATTCATTCATTTATTCATGCAATGTTTTGGAATCTCAATTCCGTGGACGAGTGCAGCTACCTTTCAAACAAAGAAGTGTTTATATAATTCCCCTGTTTACAAATTTTGGTGGCTCCTCATTGCCTAGGAAAAAAAGTAAATTTTGGGTCCTTCTCAATTCAAACCTAAACTGCCTTTGAAGCCACAGCTCCAGCCATTCTTCTCTGTGAGGCAGGTACATTGTGATATTTGCCTCTTTCTTAGCAAGAGGCCCCTCCTCCCACTCTCACCAGGATGCTTGCTCAGATGAATTTCTGGGATACGGATGAACCTCCTTGTCTATTCATTTTATAAGATTTGGATCAGACAGCACTTATTCCATGACCTGATTTTTACATTAAGATCCTCCCTTGAGCTCCCAATGTATTTTTTCACATTACTCTTATTTGACTTATCACATTATAATAAAGTGATTTTGTGTTTCTTTTTTATTACACTATGAGTAAATGCACATTCCATTCACACCCTTATCTTTAGTGCTCCAAAAAACGAACTAGGTCTATTCCTCTATCATATTCTGTTGTGGCATCACATATTTCTTTGCAATATTTGTTACATTTAGAACTTTATAGCTGCTAGTGTGACTTTTGGATTAATTTGTGTCTTCTTTACTAGATACAAAGCCTAACAGGACTAGGACAAAGACTAATTTTGTTCACCAATATATTCCTATGGTCTAATATAGTCCCTGGAACATAGTAGGTGCTAAAATATTTATTGAATAGGTGGGTAAATTTTGATTGGATGAATGACTCAATCCTGGATAATAAAAAGTGTTAATCTTCTTCAGGAATATTAGTATTTCATGAAGAGGAGTTAAGAGAAGATAAAGTTTTTTTTTTCTAGTGGAGAAAATTGGTAATGTTAATAACAGTGGAATTACAGGGTGAAGGGTTATTTGAAAACAATGTTTATATACCACATATTCTTTATCCAGTCATCTATCAAAGGACACTTTGGTTGTTTCCACATCTTGGCTACTGCGAATAATACTACAATGAATATAGGTGTGCATATATCCTTGCAAATAAATGTTTTCAAAAATTTCAGGTAGATAACCAGAAAAGGGGTTGCTGGGTTACATGGTAACTCTATTTTTAATTATTTGCGGGACCTCCATAATGTTTTCCATAGCGGCGGCACCAGTTTACATTCCCACCAGCTGTGAAGGAGGGTTCCTTTTTCTCCACATCCTCTCCCACACTTGTTATTACTTGTCTTGTTGATAATAAAGAAGATGTGGTACAAATTGAAATACCGCCATTTGCGACAACATCGATGGATTTTGAGAATACCATGCTAAGCAAAGTAAGTCAAGCAGAAAAAGTTAAGGACCATATGATTTCACTTATACATGGAATATAGAACTGAAAGCAACAAATAAACAAGTTAGAAAACAAACAAAAACTCACAGACTCAGACAACAGTGTGGTGGTTACCAGAGGGCAGGTGGGTGGGAGGCAGTAAAGGGTCAAGGGGGTCAATTATATGGCGACAGAAGATTTATCATGTATCATAGAAATGTACACTTGAAGCCTATATAATGTTATTAACGGATGTCACCCCAATACATTTAATAAAAAATAAAATAAATAAAAACAACGTTTAAATTTCTTACAGAAAAGTTAAAGAAACAGTAGAAAGAACTTGTTTTCCTCCCTGAACCACTTGACAGTAAGTTGCAAACACAGCGCCCAGTCATTTCCCAATGCTTGAGCGTATACTTGACCTAAAGGAGGCCATTCACGTATGTAACTACAAAACAAACAACAGCACCAGGAAATGGACATTAATGAATGACTCCCACATAGTCCGCAGGCCCCATTCAAGTTTTGTCAGTTGCTTCATTAATGCCCTTTACAGCTGAAGGATCCAATCCTGGATGCCACGTTGCATTTGGTTGTCATGTCTCTTTATTAGTTTCCTACTATTTGACAGTCTGTGAGGTTGCCTGTAACATAGACATGTAGTATGTGGGCCCCCACTGGTACTCTGGCCCCAGGCCCTGCAAATGTTAGGGGTAGGCTCAGCTCTCCCTACCCAGCCCACTATGTAGGTAAATACTGAAAATTTTGATGATCCTGAACTCTAGAGAAAACTCAGACACTATTTTCAAACTTTGTACATTGGAGAGGATTGCATTTGTTTGCTTGTACAGTAACCACTGGCACCTGCTTCCCTCTGACAGGCCTGTGGGCTATGCAGGCCTTCTGTACACACTGCTATCTTCTTTCAGTGCAAGTCTGATGGCACCGGCCAGCCAAAGCTGCACTTTAACCAACAAGAAGGTTAAACTGTAAAGTGGGCCCAGTGTTATGGGGAACAGACTGATAGCTGTCAGAGGGGAGGGGTTTGGGAGGTTGAGTGAAAAAGGTGAAGGGATTAAGAAGTACAATTGGTAGTTACAAGATAGTCATGGGGATGTACAGTGCAGCATAAGGAATCTATATATATAAAAGACTAAGTGGGGGGAGGTGGAAGAGGCAAAGGGGCATAAACAGTGGTGAGAAGAGACTTGCCTTTGGGTGGTGACAGATGGTGCAGTGTGCAGGTCATGTGTAATCTGTGTGGTTTTATTAAGCAATGTCGCTCCAATAAATTCAATAAAAAAAGAAAGTGAGCTCAGTGTTTTAGAGCCGCCCAGCTCATTGTTCAATCTTCCACGGCCTGGTGTGGACCTGCATGCTGTAGTGAGGTGCCGGCCCTTCCCAGGAGCTCCGGTGGAATTGAATTTAAATAGTGCCGTGCACTCTCTTCTCATGAAGTGGTGGGTATGGGCACACAAGGTCGCTGCGGTGGGCCTGGCCATTTGGGGGCGCTGGGTTGCAGCGACAGGGCCAGGCACGCTGGGTCACAGTGAAACGTCAGGGTGTCCAAAGAGTCCGTCAGTCCACAGTGGCAGGTGGGGTTTCTGGAGGTACTGGGTCATATGTTGGGTCAAGGTGTCAGGGTCGGGGGCACCAGGTCACAGTGGCAGGGCCAGGAGATCGGCCTGCAGCCTCAGGGTGCGGGGTCACTGCCGCTCCCCACAGCCTTCTCCCAAAGAGGACCCTGCAGGTTTTCCAAAATGCTGATTTCACTCTCTTAACCACACCTTAGTGGTTAATAAACAGCATGTTTTCACTTGGGCCAGGAGGCAGACTTGAGGGTTGAGGATGGGAGTGGGAGCAGGAAAGCATCAGAAAGCTCAGTAGTGCAGAGAAAATAAAATTAAGCTTGGCACATGACACAAAACTGGCATTGTATGGCTATAAAACCAATTTTTTTTCAGTGGGATAGCCTTCTAAAAACTGCTTATTAGTCATAGACACTAGTAAGCCATTATTTCTCATTCATTCAAACAACATATACAGAGCATTACTTAGGGCCTACTATGGTGATACAGGATCAGTAAGATTTTTCTTCTTCAAGGAGTTTATAAACTAAAAGGAGGTGAGACAGATACTATACAATAGTTACATGGACATTTATTGAGCACTTACTCTGTTCACCATTTCATCAATTAATGTTCACCACTACCTGATAAAGTCAGTATTATAATCATCCCTTTCTACAGATGAGGAGACCGAGGCCCGGAGAGTTTACTTTGGCCAACTGATTGCTAGAACCAGGAATCTAGCTGAGCTTTCCAGATTTCAAGCTGCTAACCTCTATACCCTGCTGCTTCTGTGAACATGTCCAAGGACAGTAGACTCCATAATAGGGCACATAAAGGAGGAAGTGATGAATTCTAATGTGGGGAGTAAGGAGGAGTTTTAGGACAGGCTTTGGAGCTCACACAAATTACTTCATTTTATAAGAGAAAATACCTTAAGGAAGTAGAATATGTGGACAGTTGCCATACATACACATCGTGCTATAACACCTAATTGTTGGGAATGTTTTATTTATTTCAGAATACTCACTGCTATATCCCACACCACTGTAGGTGCCCTGGCTGGTTGGAAGAGGATGCTGGTTAGGAGAATTCACTGGACTCATCAAGCAGAAATAAGCACAGAGATAGATCTTGCCATTAGGGGCAGAAAAATCACACAATGAGGACTAGAAAGCAGACCACCCCTGGAGAGTATTTAAGAAATGATTATAGATTGATAATCTTCTTTAACATAGTGGATCCTGGCCTTGATTCTGTGAACATCTTGATGGGTTTGTTTTCACAAGTATGAAAGTAGGAGCTACAGAAATATTAATTCCTCTGTTACTTTATGCTGAAAGTAACAAAAGACATCGCCCCAAATGGGCTTAAATATTAAGGAAAACTTAGCTCATCAGAAGTCTGGAGGTAGAAGGACTTCAGGGTTGGTTGATTTAAGACTCAAATAATTTGATTGTATCTATTAATGTAAGAAATGCCGTGTGCTATGTTTTAGTTATCTCACGCTGCTGCAACAAAATACCATAGACTGGGCAGCTTAAAAATTTCTCAAATTTCTGAAGATTGAAAGTCCAAGATGAAGGTGGCAACATGGCCAAGTTTTGTTGAGGGCTCTCTTCTGGGGGCTGACTACTTTTCATGTGTCCTCACATGGCAGAAAGAGAGAGGGCTAGCTCTCTAGACTCTTCTTCTAAAGGGCACTAATCCCACTCACGAGGGGTCCACCTTCCTGACATAATTACTTTGCAAAGGCCTCACCTCCAAATGCCATCACATTGGGGATTAGATTTCAACATGTGAATTGAGTGGGAGGCACAGACACAGTCTATAACATGCTATAACAAACTAGTCCTGAGGTCTCAGTGGCTTCATGCAATACAACATTACTGCTCATCCATGCAATCTTTCTAAGGAAATGGAGGCGTCTACTACATCTAAGGACCTTGGGTTCTTTTGTGCTATAGTGTGCCTTCTTGAACTTGGCCCCAGAATCACCATGCGTGATCCAGCCTGCAGATGGAGAAAGAGAAAGAATGAGGAGGATCAAGCAAGACATCTTCGAGGCCAGGCCTGGGAGCTACAAACATCATCTCCATCCAGAATCCACGGGCCAGGACTCAGTTTTGTGGTACTACCTATTCAGGGGAGTCTGTTAATTGTGGTTTGCTGGGGACGCATGAGGAAAAAACATGGGTTTGGAGAACTTACTGTATTATCTTTCTCACGAAGTTTTTCCATTTTTCTTCCCTATCATTCTCAAAGTCTCCTTCCTTCTGGCAGCAGTGCCAAGTGTCATATCCAACTACCATGGCTAAGGGAGGAACAGAAACTATCTCTGTCTTTGTCTCCAGTGAATGAGGGCAATTTTCCCAGAAGCCCCCAGCAAACCTCCCCTCACCTCACACAGGCCACTGATTGCTGCCCCTACCTGTCCCAGTCACTGGCAGGGAAACGGGATTCCTCTTTGACAAGTCAAGCCTTTCTCTCAGCTGGGAGGGGTGTCCTCTGAAGCACACATAGGCTTATGCAGGTGGATCCCTGAAGATGTCAGGGTTCTATTAGGATGCAAAAGAGGGAACGGTTGCTGATTCTCTAAGCATCAGTGTCTGGTGTGTTTATTCCACATACTCAGGAGGGACTACGTTGGCTTCTCTGTGCAATGAGTGAGGAGGGCCGTAAGGACGAGCATTGGTGATGTGACAGGAGCTCTGTTGTGACTTTCCTGGTCCCCTGTCTGCTGATAAATTCTTCCCCACTCTTGGCATGCTTACATAGACACTGCAAGGGACTGAATGTCTCATCTTGGTTGAAGAAGAGGGTAATGAAACACAAGCAGGAGGTGGGATATAGATAAATGGGGAGGTGGCAGAGCCATGGGGAGGGCAGCATACTCGCTGGTTTAAGCTGCGTTAATCTAAATCTCAGAGACAGAGAGGTCCGGCAGCCAGGTGGGTAACTAGAGGAAAGCTGCCACTTTGTGGAATTTTACCTGAAAGCACCATCCTGCTGGAAGTTGGAAGCGGTGCTAGGAAAACACCTGGAGCCTGGGGAAGACTGGGCTTTGTGGAATTCTTTGGGGAGTTTAATATACCGTTTACTAACCCTGTGCTGACTCTCTGCCTCTGTTTTAGTACGTAAGATATGAAAGTGGAGAATGCACCACTGTCCAGAGGGTGAGGATCCCAGAGGAGCTGGGGCTAAGCTTTGTGTGACTTATCCCCTAGGAAGTAACACGAAGAGTCCTTTGTCAAGGAGATTTCCCCAATGGTCACCTAGTGAAATGGCAGCAAATCCAAAGTTCTGTCCAAATCAATGTCCCAAAGGCTTTGGATTATGTGCCCGTGGGTGACCAAAGCATGTTCTCTGGGAGACACTGTGATGCAGAGGTTATAAGTGTGGCCTCGGGGGTCAGAGAGTCCTGGGTTCTGAGCTCCAGTCTCCCTCCAGCTGTTTGATCTAGGGTAGCTAACTGAAGCTTTGTAGCCCCAGTTTCCTCATTTGTAACATACATTGGCCTCGTTGTGCAGCTTACAAGAGATGTTTAGAATAAAAGTAATCACAGAGTTCCTGGGTGGTAAAAAGTGCTTCATAAAGTCTTCTGATCTTGTTGCTATAACTTAGTTTGTAACACAGCAGCTATGGCGATAGAAATTGAGAAGTGCTTTGGGGGTGACAACGGTGAATAAAAGTGCCCATGCAGGACTGCAGAGGAAGACACTCTCAAATGGTTTTTTAAGAGAAAATTATATTGTCATGTCTCTGGCATGGTAGAGGACACAGTGCCCTTCTTGGGAAGAAAAGACCTGCTTTTGAGATAGTTGACATTTTTTTGTGAGGTTTTAATCAACACACACGGTGACTTTGTCAATGTGCACTTAGCTAAATGTATTTTAAATGATGCCCAGCAATTTCATTCAAGTAAAACTTCTTTATGTGTCTAGATTAAAAGACTGATTTGCTCTGATTCATTCATTATCAATCTGTCCATCCATCCATCCACCCATTCATCATCCATCCATCAATCCATTTATTTACCCTGGTACTTGGTCATATTTATGGTGTATAAATGATGAAGAATTTCCTGTTCTCCATTGGCTCACAAGCTCTGAGGGACACATCCAAGTAGACAGAATATAAAAATTAAAGTATTTATTCGGGGATGCCTGAAAGCAGCACAGAAGGGCAGTCACTCCAGATTGGCAGTGGGCCAAGGAGGCTTGGAATGCTCAGAAGAGAAAGCTGTCATCCTTGCTTCTCAGTGAGTGGTCCTTGAAGTTGCAGCCTCGGTATCACTGGGAACTTGTTAGAAATGCAGAACCCTAGAGCCCACTCCAGACTTTCTAAATCAGAACCTGCATTTTAAGAAGACCCTCAAGCCAGTTGATGTACATTAAAGTTTGAAAAAGAAATTCAATGGAGTTTACTGGGTGGGGGCAATATTATAAGTGGTCCTGCCAGTAATGGATGTAGGCTTTCTCTAGGAGGTGATACCAAGCCAGTGAAAGTAGTTTAGGGAATGGTGTGGTCAGATTTGTTCTTTACATTTGAAATACCATTTAACGATTTTTGGCCAATATTCTCCCTGTATTTTGCCCTTCTCTCTGCTCCAAGAAGCCAGGCCCTTGATATTTCCTGTAGGTCATCTCCCCAGCCCCAGATGGATACTCAAAGTTGCCCAAAGGCTGTGCTTGCCTTTTTGAAAAGCCCAAGCTTTCAGAAGAGATGGGACCAAGAGTCCACTCTTAGAGGGTCTAGGACAGAGAATAAGGGAGTATTTCTAACAACTGGGAAGAGCCTAAACGTGGGGAAGCACCGTGAGGGCTGAGATTAGCAGAGCTATCCAAGGCTGTGTCCCTGGGCTGGGGAGGGGTCTTGTCTACTCAGGGAACTCAGGGACCAGACATAAGCTCAAGGGTTTCAGGAAGAGCCCAAGATTCTCATTCCCCCGGCACAGCATTTGGAAACCTCTCCTTGGGGGCAGTGTGCCACAGACGCCGAGCAGATGAACAGTGTCACCCCTCCCCTTCAACCATGCTTCGGGTTGGGTACAGCCGCAAGGTCCCTGGGACCTTCACACAACCCTGGGAGAATAGAAAAACCAACAAAGACTGACAATTTCCTGATCCCATGGCAAACTGGGAATCAGATAATTTGATTTAAATATAGATAACATTGCTTGTTCTCCTGAGATTAAGGACTAGATCGGCGGTTCTCAACCTGTGGGTCGCGACCCCTTTGGGGGTCGAACGATCCTTTCACAGGGATCGCCTAAGACCATCGGAAAACACATTTATAATTACATATTGTTTTTACACTATGCTTACACTATGCTTTAATTATGTTCAATTTGTAACAATGAAATTGGGGGTCACCACAACGTGAGGAACTGTATTAAAGGGTCGCGGTATTAGGAAAGTTGAGAACCACTGGACTAGATGCATTCTTGCAACATTTAGAAGGTTCACCTTGATGCTTATTTTGCAAATTTCAGGAGAAGCAAAAAATTATAGTAATGTAAACACAGAGCATTTTAATGTTTTTTTAAGACTGAGAAATTACAACAAACAATAGATTTCAAAAAGCTGACAAACATCACACACAACCCAGAAAAATAACAATGTACTTTTATTAGTTAGCTGCCTGCCGCATTGCTGCAGCTGCCCTCCCCTTTGTGTCAGTTTATAATACTGTTACCAGTCTTGTCTCTAGCATATTGGTCATTTAATTTTCATTGTTTGTGGTTTATAAAAGTTAATTTCAGCTTCACACACAGTTTTTGGCAATATTATACATTTTTAGAATTGTTGTCAAATTTGGGAAACCTGTAAGACTTGAAAGGATTTCTTACCTAGGAGCCTCTGGCTCTATACAATTCATTTTTTTTTCCTTTTTTCTGTGAGTTTGTGGTGCAGGGTACTGTAGGTCAAGTTTATAATAGGATATGACCTCTGACCCTATATCTTCACATCACAACATGGAAATGATTATAAGCACATAAATACCACCAACTAATTCCAAACTGAATGTGTCTCCAACTTTAGCTCAGTCCCAAAGATGCCCATTACCATCCCAATACCTTCAAACAAAAATAGCAGTGTGGCCCTAACCGGTTTGGCTCAGTGGATAGAGTGCCGGCCTGCGAACTGAAAGGTCCCAGGTTCGATTCCAGTCGAGGGCATGTACCTTGGTTGTGGGCACACCCCCAGTAGGAGGTGTGCAGGAGGCAGCTGATCGATGTTTCTCTCTCATCGATGTTTCTAACTCTCTATCCCTCTCCTTTCCTCTCTGTAAAAAATCAATAAAATATATTTAAAAAAATAGCAGTGTGATGGAGGTGGATGGGAAGAGAAGAAACACAGTGGTTTTGGTGCAAACTTTGGGCTGTCTCCTCTGGCTTCCTCCCCTTCTCAGCAAAGCAGAAACCTGGGAGAGCAACCGGAGCCCTCCTTTCTCTCTGGGATGTTCGAGGAAGACACTGCACGTGCGTGCGGTCAGTGCCACTGTCATTTTCACACCATCCCTCCTCCCTATCTCAGCGGAAAGGCTGAGAGTAACATGCCTCCTAGCAGCAGGCTATGCTGTTTCATTTGACCAATGTGCGGTTCTAGAACTACAGGGTTGCACGAATCCCAAACTCCTAGCAGCTGTCAGCCCTTCCTGTTTCCCACCAAGCAGCACTTGACCCTTTCTGGTGGCATGTGCCTCCTTGCACATCTGTTTGGTGACTGTCCTTGAGAATCTCTGACACCTTCACTGGGTGGTTACCATGGCTGTCAAGTTCTTTAGCGAAGAATGACCAGTGACTATGTGCTTACCTGGGCTGGGCAAATGGATGGCATCACACGGGTTACACTAGCATTCCTCTCACAACTGCTTACGTGTGAAATGCCATCTCTCCTTCTGAGCCACTCTTTCATGCTTTTCAAGGGCAAATAACCTCATACTTTTCGCACCCCTGTGCCTCTTTAGCTACATCAGTAGTTCTCAACCTCGGCGACACATCAGAGTCACCTGAGGGTCTTTAAAACACACACACAAATACTCAGGGCCTTGACTCAGACAGATGGACTCAGAATTGCTCCAGGTGGGACTGAGACAGCTGCAATTTTTATAAAACCCCAAGTGGTTCTGATGCGTATTGAAGGCGAAGAGCCACTGTACCTGTCTCTGATGGCCCTGTTTCCCACCCGTGAAGCAGATAACTGTGGATAGGACTCTTCTCATCTGAATTTAAAGCTCATCAGTTTCTGGATTTAATGCCTCATCAGCTTCTGCCCCCTTTCTTCTCCCTTCTCCCAGCCCAACACATGTATACTGTCTACATCAATGCTCTGTACACAACAGGAGATGGTTTATTGGGCAAATAAGATTGTTATCCTACATTAAATAGTAATAGATAAATGCCACAAAAGAAAAATGTCCATAGTATATGATAAAGGGAGTGACATGATTTAAACCAAATATTTAAACCAAATTTGGTACAAATATTTAAAGACAAAATTGCAAGTATCCAAGTCTATAAAAAATTCATTGAAGGATGAGGTTTTTAAATTTTAAAAATATGCTTTTCAAAATTGCAAAAGCCTTTTATGTTTATTACCAATAGATCAGTAAATATAAGCCAGTCAGAAAAAATAAGAAACACTTTCAGTGCCCCCTCCAAGATAGATAGTGTGCTGTCATCGGGTCTGAGGCAGACTACTTGGTGTGTGAAGCATGCCCCACTCTGCTTCACGAGACAGTAAACCT
>NW_006383017.1:6453712-6454489 GCF_000327345.1 Myotis davidii | reverse complement strand
ACATTATTACTATTATCTATAATAATCTATAATAAAAGCTGGGGCTATGAGGGAAGCCCGCGTCCCAGATGCCAGAGGAAAGCCAGTGCCTGAAGCTGAGGGAAGGAAGGCCTACTCTTGTGTGAATTTTGTGCATTGGGCCTCTAGTCTTGTTATTAACCCTCACAAAAGCTTTATGTGGAAGACTAGAGGACCAGTGCATCGCCTTTAATGAGCCAAGTCAGAGATCTGCACAGCTCCAAGATGAACAAAACGTACATCCCTAAATCCCTTTCCAGCTCATTCCCACCTAAAGTGCCACCAGGATTTTATTCCTTCTGCCTGAAGCTTTGTCCTGTGATCAAATGCTAAGACTATCCTGCTATGATCCTCTAGGCATTGTGCTAAGCGCATTACTTCTATTATCTATAATAATCTATAATAAAAGCTGGGGCTATGAGGGAAGCCCGCGTCCCAGATGCCAGAGGAAAGCCAGTGCCTGAAGCTGAGGGAAGGAAGGCCTACTCTTGTGTGAATTTCGTGCATCGGGCCTCTAGTCTTGTTATAAACCCTCACAAAAACTTTATGTGGAAGACTAGAGGACCAGTGCGTGGATTTGTGCCCTGGTGGGGTCTCTCAGCCTGGTCTGTGCCCTCCTGCAATCTGAGACCCCTCAGGAGATGTCAGACTATCAGTTTCGGCCCAGTCCCCACTGGCCGGGCCCAAACTGGCAGTCTGACATCTCCCGAGGGATACAGTAGTGCCGGAAGTGGCAGGTGGCTGGGGAGAACCTGAGTC
>NW_006383017.1:6443632-6453628 GCF_000327345.1 Myotis davidii | reverse complement strand
TTCAGGATGCTCCCCATCTGTGAGCCCGGCTTCTGGCTGAGCGGTGCTCCCGCTGTGGGAGTGCACTGACCACGAGGGGGCAGCTCCTGCGTTGAGCATCTGTCCCTTGGTGGTCAATGAGAGTCATAGCAACTGGTCTACTGGTCATAATGGTCACTTAGACTTTTATATATACAGACGCGTGGATTTGTGCCCTGGTGGGGTCTCTCAGCCTGGTCTGTGCCCTCTTGCAAGCTGAGACCCCTCAGGAGATGTCAGACTATCAGTTTCGGCCCAGTCCCCACTGGCCGGGCCCAAACTGGCAGTCTGACATCTCCCGAGGGATACAGTAGTGCCGGAAGTGGCAGGTGGCTGGGGAGAAGGCAGCCCGGGAGCCCTCGGGAGATGTCTACTTGCCAGCGGGGAACAGGTCTAAGCTGCAGTTGGACATCCTTAGATCTGCTGAGGAGGCGGGAGAGGCTCCCGCTACCACCACTGTGCTTGCCAACCATGATCCTGCCTTCTGGCTGAGCAGACCTCCCGCTGTGGGAGTGCACTGACTACCAGGGGGCAGCTCCTGCGTTGAGCATCTGTCCCTTGGTGGTCAATGAGAGTCATAGCAACTGGTCTACTGGTCATAATGGTCACTTAGACTTTTATATATACAGACGCTATTAATATTTTCACTTGCTGATGAGGAAACTGTAGGTCAGCATGAAGCACTGGATTTGCACTCAGGTCACCCACGGATTCCATGGGCTCTGTGGTCCACCAGGCTTCAGAGATGGCTGTGGCCTTTGCCAGCTTTGCAGTCACTTCTCCAGGGCGAGTTTCCCCAGCCGCCTGGCTGAGATGTTGTGTTGATGGGTGGAGAGAACTGCCAGGTGCAGAACTTTGTGTGCCCTGAGAAATGGGGCACCAAGGACCCAGAAAGGGGAGGCTGATAGTATAATAACCATAAGAGTTCTTACTCTCCCTTGAAAAATGGCATACATCGTACCTTCCCAGCCTCATCTTGTTACACTGTCCTATAGTTATTTGCTTTTAACGATATTTTTAAAATTTTCCCAACACACTGAGCTCCTTGTTTTATTGATTTTCACCTTTGCTATGCCTCCCATTGGAAATGGTCCTCCTGTCCTTCCCTATCCTCTTCCCCTATTTATCCTAAGGCCCCCCTTCCTCAGGGAGGTGCAAGCTCCTCAGGGAACCCTGTCCCGCCTGCTAGGCCAGGTGCGAGGGCTCTCAGCCTCGTAGAGCCGGGCTTTGCTTGTCTGTCAAGGAACCCTGATGGGATTCAGGGGGAAACAGACCAGCAGGGGGCACAATACTTACAGCAAAAACAAACACAAATGGACCAGAAGAGGCAGGGAAAGGGGGCTTCTTGGTAGTTCAAGACATCGGGAATGTCCAGAGCCTCAAGCAAAGCCAAAACTTAGGGACTTGGTGAAAAGAGATCATCAGAAAGCAAAGCATGGCCTAAGAGAGGGTGAGTAATGCAGGGGAGAAGTAGGCACCCCCACTATATGCCCAGTCCTCAGATACCTATCACTGGCCAGCATGCCTACCTCTAAGGTAATCACAGACATAGGTGCTGGGGTTAGAAAACCCAATGGAAACGGAACAATCGGGGGGCTCTGTCCCTGGAGGGGTGAAGGGCTCACCTCCAGCCATGTTCACGTAGTCCTGTGTGTTTCACCTCATCTGAGAGATCAGCTTGGCTGTATCCTTTCTTCTTCTTCAGTGGTTAATAGAATGTCCAAGGTTTTCTGGATAGATAATGTTCCTTCCCATTAATTTTTGTCCTGAGTGTTGAGTAGCGGCTACTCAAGAAAAAAATACTAAGAACTAATTTTTGAGCTAGTAATAAGACTCAGAAAGTGGCGACTTGTGTATTATCTGATGTTAGGTTCTGTACTTACATTATTTATTCCTCAGAAGTAATTTCTTGCAAACCGGAGCCACTGACCATCAATTTTATGAGCCACACTGTTCGGTAATCTCCGGAGCATGCCGCCATTAAAAAAAAATCTCTGCTCTGTCTTTTTGAGTTTAGTTTTAGGTTGTGATTGGGACTCCTAATTAATCTCTGCAAATGTGGAGACGTGGAAAGGAACTCAGCAGAAAAGCAATTACAGGGCTCTCTAGGATTGTTTTTCCCATTAACCAAGGCTAGTGCAACCACCAAGCCAGCTGTGGCAAGTCTTTTTAATAACTTTTTTTCATTTCCTGACTTCTTACTCAGTTTCTCCTGCACTCCTCATTCCTGGCTGGCCGGGATTCATTGTTTGCCATTTCCGTCCATATGCTACTTTCAAATAATCGCATGCGGATTGATGTTGCAGTCTGCCCTTGGAGCTGATTTCCTTGGCCAGCAGTTATCAATGATGGAAACAATGCAGCAAAAGACTGGGATAAATGACGAAGGGAGGGAAACAAGAAACATGCCCTCTCCTCCCCAGCATAAAGGTCAATAAGGTGCGGCAATTATACATTTTATTTTAATTAAAAATACACCTTTCCCCCAAAAGGCCCCTTGGGCAACGAGGCACCAGAGGGCAGTGTTACTTTAAATTACATTAAATTAAACTTTATGCAGCTGTGATTAGTAGTGAAAACCTGGAGGGATTAGATTGATTGAGATGGCGGAAAGGAGACTCCTGTGCTGGTGGCAGGAGAGTGTGAATAATGAAAGAAGGGAGATTGGAACCCGTCTCCCAGGGCTCGGATTCACTGCCCAGGCTTCATTTTAGCCAGGAGACTACTCTGGGAAGAGGCAGGAAATTAGTCCTCAGCAACTGAGCCATATCGGGGTGTTGCAGGCCATGACAACTCTCAAATTTGTTTTTCTGATGCTTGGATTTTATAAGTCATGCTTATTGTTATAATTTGATGTTGCTCCAGAGAGCTCTTGAGAGATGGCACAAGGCTGAGGAAGAGCTGGGGCAGGGTCTGGGGAGAGGGGTGGCTGAGATGAGGAGAAACATCGTTATTGCAGAGTCTGCATCCCAGCGCTCCAGGACCAGTGGACTCCAGGGCTTCGTCTGGGCAGCTGAATGTTTGACTCAAGCTCCAAAGCCAACAAGTATCTGTATTTCAACTTCTGCAAGGTGCTAGCCAGGGAGTGTGATTGGCCTTGAGCCAGCCAGACTTCATTGTCTCTGCTCTGTCCCTCTTTGCCTGTCTCTCCTTCTAGCATCTTCCCCATTTCCTCCGGGCACCTTGACTTTGCCTCCCCTTCCAGCCTACTTCCACCTACCCCTCGATGATTCCTCAGCAAGCCGCTTCCCTGTCTTGTGTTTCATTCCCACATGTGTAGAAAGTAGTCAAAAATGTAACGATAAAGTTTATTCATGAGATAAAATGAGAAAAGCCCCTAGCATAATGACCAGCTTATTTGCTTTTTAATAGATGGTATATAATTTTATTATCACCATGATTCTATCAATATGAATAATATTGAAAACAAGTTCAACTTCTCTTATCATTTGAAGGAATTTTCAGGCTCAAAATACCCTTAAACTTTTTTTTTAAAATATAGAGTGATTTTCTAGAATAAGGTTGAATGTTTACTTGTAATTTACTATTGCAGGTTGGGCACTTTTGAAAGTGAAAGGTAGTGCTATTAACAAGTACACTTGAACAGTGGGCATGAAGCAGGACTATCCTGACCCAGGCAAGCTCTGTGCGTCACTAATAGAACGTCAGCTTTGGCTGAAGCAGTGAATCCAGACTGAAATGCAGAGCGACACTAGTGCAGCTTTATGATGGGGTTGCAGGGAGAAATGCCTAGTGGAGAAACTTCATAACAGTAGAAAAATAGTTGCTACTTCATAACTACAATTTTGCTACTGTTATGAATCATAATGTAATTATCTGATATGCAGGATGTATTTTCATTGTTACAAATTGAACATAATTAAAGCATAGTGATTAATCACAAAAACAATATGTAATTATATATTTGTTTTCTGATGGTCTTAGGTGACCCCTGTGAAAGGGTCGTTTGACCCCCAAAGGGGTCGCTACCCACAGGTTGAGAACCGCTGGTCTAGGGTTACTTGTGCCTCCTGGAATGCTTTCCTTTGGCCAGTTTTCATAGCCTCGAAAGCTGGGTGGGGAGTTTTGCTTTAGTTTTATAACATGAGTGGGTAGAGTGGTGTTTGCAGGCCCTGTTAGGGGTGGAGCTGGGCCTTCGGAGAGGATGCCATTCAAATATTACCTCCTTAGAGTAGGACAGCCAGAACCCAGACCAACTCAGGGTGCCCCTCCTCCATGGTTGCCACAGCCTACATTCTGACCACATTATATTCCGTGTTTTGTCTATTGAGGACAAGGAAATCTGCCTTATTCATCATTGTCGCCAACCTAGGGGCCAGTGCCTGGCACATAGTTCAATATCATTGAAGTAAAGAGGACAGAAAAAAATGACTTGAGCCCTTGAAGAGTTAGAAAGGAACAGGCTGGCAAACATACACAGAAAGACACACAAGAAAGACATAAAAGTTATAATTACAGCAACTAACATTTACTGAACTCTATGTTCCAGGTCTTGCTAAGAACTTTATACTTTGATGTCATTTAATCTTTACAACAGTCTTATTCCTATTTTATAGATGGGGAAACTGAGGCTCAGAAATTTTAGGTAACTTACCCAAGACTGTACGGATGACAAGTCTATGTAGACAAATACGAAGGTTTCAGATGCCTGCTAAAGGAACTTCTGAGAGGTAACACAGTGGGTGGGGCCTCAAGGGGGGTTCAAGCCACTCCCATGCTGCAGTCAATATGGACCCAGCATTAACCAGAAGTTCTGTGATCTTTTTCTGCCAAAACATACAGACTTGTCCATCAGGCCATTTACCTATTCTTTCTCTGTTCTCAGAGAATTTTTTCCACATTGAATTTGGACTCCAGGAGACTTCTTCACTTTTAAATGATTTCTCTTTTGTGAGGTCACTTGAGTTACTTTTAAAAATCCAATACTGACCTACCAAGTGCCACTTGCCACACAGGTAATGCTTGTGGGATTGGTGCAATGGGTTTTGAGTAGTTCAGAAAGAGTTCCTCTAAGTAGTGAAGAGAAGTCATCTACTTCTCGGGTTGATATTGCTGGTGAATTCACTGTACTTCCACTTTCCTATTATAACTTCTTGGAAACTTCCCAAGAGCTGGTACATTTGCTCCTTCTCTTTGTCTTGCAGTTAGATATAATGAGCAGTGATCTACCTTACAATGTACTGGCTGCTCATGTCTCCCTTCTGTGTCATGAGCAATCAGCTAATGGGACAGATTCTAGCATTTTACAGTGGTTCTTGCCAAATGCTCTGACACTATTTTGGAATACATTCTTGGAGGAGAAGAAAAAAAGAAATATAGCAATTGGAATTATTTTCTCAATATTATTTAACAGCACATATATTTTAAAAGATTGAGCATATTGTGTTTGGTGTTGGACCACAATCTAACAGATCATTACAACCAAAACAAAATCACTATTTTTAGCTTGCTCTGAGTGTGTACTTGAAAGCTCCTATTTAAGAATGGTTAAGGAGTTAAAAATTTATGGTTCAATCCCCCTGTTATTCAGAGAATGGAGTAGTATTGTTTTTCCTGCATAGCATCAAATTTACATCAGTCAGAATGACCTAAGAGTTGCTGGTGTAACAAACATCCCTCAAATCTTAGAGAAGCGTAAGGAGAAAGGGTTATTTCCTGCTTAGATGCTTGCCCACTGTGGTCTGCCTGGGCTTGCTCTAGTACATTCTCTCAGAGACCCAGGTGGAGGGAGGCTTCATCTCCATGCTTCCTTGATCACTGAAACAAATAGGCTACAGAGCTTCTCCCAGCCGTGACACCAGCTCACATCTCACAATCCAAAGCTAGTTACTGACCCACATCCACATTCAGAGAAGAGGGGAAGAGTAAACTCACCATATGCCTTGAAGGCAGAGAACTGAGAATACTTGGTGAATGGCACTAATGACCTCCATATCTTCTTTTTTTCCCATCAACTTTTTGTCATGAAAATTAGAGATATATATAGAGTTGTTGAGAAATCATACACTGAAGTGAACACACCTAGATTTAATTATTACCATACTTGTATGCTATCCCCCGCCCCCTCACTTTTTCTAAGTTCTCTTGTAGGAGCTACAAGAAGAGACTCATCTTCGTAAGGTGCAGTAGGAGGAGGTGGTGATAGAACTGCTGCAGCCCTTTTGCATCCATGAAGAGAGAGGTTGGAGGTAGCAAACACCCACCATGTGAAGCCTGAGGGTAAAGGCAACAAGGGAGGAATCAGACTGAAGACAAAGGAGAAACTAGGTCCTTGGTGGTATCCTTTGAGTCCACACTAAAATCACTTTGCCTCTGGACTTTACGTTAAGGTGAGAAAGTAAATTGCTCTTTTTAGTACATGAGAATATAAATAAAAGGCTAGAGGAGAAAGCCCCTGTGAACACCGTGATGTCTAAATTGTGGGAAGTGGTATCTGGCCTGTGAATAATGACAGATGGCATAAAACTCGTGTCATGCCTACCTTTGTCATGGACCATCACTGATTTCATAATAATAATACAAAGAGTTTTCACTTATATAAATAAAATTGTCCTTACCTAGTCCTTTGTTTCTTGTATTTTTCAGGACTCTTGAAACTGGTACTGGCCAATACTGAAATACGCATAAGCCAAACATGACTCACTTAACCAGCAAGTCAAGTGGTGTTTCATGCTTCCAGCATGGCTGGCTGAGTTCAGGGTTCAAATGGTGCTTTTCTCCTCCTCCAAGCAGGTTCTCTCCTTCCTCCTCCTCCTCCATGAAGGTTCACTTTTTCCTCCTCCTCCATCCAGTTTTCAGGATGTTTTAATTAAGTATATTTTAATTAAACTTGATTTGATGGGCCAATTTTTCAGTTCAATTATAACCAATCAAGCTAATTTGTCTATATGTCGTCTTTGTGCAAGGGCTTCTGCTGCATTGTCTTATTTAATGTAACCCTTACCTTAAGCCTATGAAACAGCTACCTGTGGTAAACCCATTTTTACAATAAAGGGCAGTGTGGCTTAGGGAGCTTAGTGATTTGCCAAGGTCCTATATGGCTAGAAACTGCAGCACAGGGATTTGAACCCCTGTCTATGTAGATGAAAGCTGTGTGTGTGCCAAGACTAGTAGAGCAGAGAGATGAAGAACTGGATTCTGGAGTTTGCCTATCTGAGTTTGGGTCTTGACTCAGTGTTGAACAGAAGAATGAATGGATGGTAACTTAGCTGTACAAAACGTGACTTCGGGGTGGGGAGAAGGTCCAGAATGCTCTAGATGAGTAGAAGAGATGAGGGCAGCATGGTGGCGCTCAACCCTTAGCACAGAGGGTGCGGAGTAAGGCCTGGAGTAGGAGTCGGGGATGCGGGTGGGGGAAATAGTATAGCTGGGAAGGATGGAGTTGTAGGAGAGATGGAGGTGTAGATCACAAAAGGTGCCTGCATCACATCTTTGCCCAAATGAAGTGATACACATAATCATCATGTCTGGCACATGGTTTGACATCTAATAGCACTTAAATGGCGACTAGCACTGGACCCAAGGACAAATCCATTATTACTTCATGCTATCCAACAAGAGTCTCTGCAGGAACCAGCTGCCTCATCTATTGCTGTCCCATTATCTTCCTTTTCTAAAGGAAGTTACTTGAACTGGAAGCCCAGCTCCACCCAGTCCCATCCTAAAGCTCTAGCTCTAAGACTGTGAAATACTTCTTTGCAATTACTCTTCTGTATTCCTTTCTTTATCCTAATTTTAATATCACTTAATTTTAAAAGTACATTTTAATTAAATAGGAAATTGTGTGGGAAAATAGAAAGAAAACATATAAGCAAAAATAAGGAAAAAATAACACATAACTCCAATCCTTTATTGTTTAATACTTAGGTAATTGACATTAAGGTCCCATTATAAATAATGCTGACATGACCATCCTTGTCTGCAAATCTTTGTGCATATTCTTTATTTTTTTCATTAGTATATCTCGCAAGGAGAACCAACAAAGCTGTTTGTCACCAGTGTTGGTTGAGATCTCTAGCACTAGGTTCATGGTGTGAATCTCAGGTAGGAACTTCATTCTGTCAAGAAGGAAAAGTTGGCCCGAGAGGTGAAATTTGTCCCTCCTGACTTGCATCCAGTGTCTCCCAGGCTGTGTCTGCTCTCAGGTGTCCCCATGGTAACAGTGCAGAATGGTATTTGGGAAACTCACCTATTAATAATGCCTGAGGACTACATTTTCAATTCTGCAGATTTTTTCCCAGGATTTTCCTACCTAGCTACCTCTAGACCCAAGATCTAAAACACCAATAGGAGCGGTGATCTCTCTGTTGAGTATAAAAGTTCTTCATACTTCGAGAGGACTTAAAGTACTTTTTTCACAACTTGAATCCTGGAAAATTGTATCATTTTATCATCAACAAGTACAAACTAGTCCATATTGGCTGTTCCAGTAATTAGTAGAGAGAGCACAGTATGGACAGAAATCAGATCTAAGCAACCAGTTATACTTCTTATTACAAAATATTTTCTCTAAAAGCAAAGTGAAAATTAGAAAGAAATGCAATTCTTTTTACATAAAAATAGGACCTGGGAGAAACTTGCAGGGCCTGATGTTGGAAAGCTCACCTCTGCTTATTGAAACCGCAGGATCTCTGGGGGATGAGCCCCAGCCGCTGAGAAAGAGATGAGCATCGTGGAGGCCCTACATCAGTTTGGCTAGAAGGACCCTGGATCATAGGTGCTACATTCGAAGTACATAAGAGAAAGGGAGAGGGAGAAACATGGCTGCTAACTTGGACACCAAGGATTCAAAATGTTCTCCAAGCGGGGCCCAGGGGAATCCCACAGCTTGTTTGCAATAGTAACTCCAGTTCTGTGGCCCAAAATAGACCTCTAACTCAAGACCCGGCAGCCTGGTGTTTTTTAAGGCTCTTGTCTGTCCAACAACAAAGGGAAGCACTCCAACCAGACAGCAAAGTCGAATTCCTGGAGTCAGCCTTTTGTTGTAGGACTTGGCCAGCTAATATGTTTCTCACATGATCTTGGTAAAATACTTCTGTGGAAAACCTGAAACTAAAAATATGTTAGAGACAGCAATTTTTTTGTTACGTGGGAAGACTTGTACAGGCACTTCACAAAAGAGGATAACCAAATGAACAATCAATATTTGAAAGTATTTGAAAGGTGCCCAACATCTTTCATTATCATAGAAATGCAAATTAAAACCACAATGCAAGACCACTCCAAATCCACCAAGTTGGCTAAAGTGGGCTGTGTCAGAAAGCGGAACATATGTGTGTATTTGCCCTAATGTCTCGAATATCCCAAAGGAATGTGTTCATGTGTGTGTGCACTGAAGAATGTTCTTAGAAGCACTGTTTTTAATAGCCACAAAACTGGAATCAGCCCAAATTTTATCTGCAGTAGAAAGGATAAATAAATTGTGTTTTGTTTACTCAGAAATACAAAAGAACAAACTACTGTGCATGCGTCAGCATGGATGAACCTCAGAGTGTAATGTTAGGCAAACAGGCAGACAGAGGGAATGCAATGTGATCCCATTACATGTTTCAGAACTGGCTGCACTGATCCGATCCAAGGTGTTAGAGGGTAGGGTAGTGGCTGGGAGGGGGAGGAGAGATTCTAAAATGCTGTTCACATTCAATTTCTTGTCTGATTACATGGGTGTGAACAATCTGTAAAATGTCTTTGAGCCACACATTTATATATGTTGTGTATGTCTCCGTACCTGTTATACTTCAATGGAATCATTCACTAAAGAAAAGCCACACGGGAAGATGTCTGCAAATAGGCAGCCTTCTCATTTCATGGGGTGGAGAAAAGGAAGGTGACTGATTCAGGACAATGGTTTTGTGGTTTTTTTGTGTGTGGAATGTCTTTTTTAAATATATTTTTTATTGATTAAGATCTTACATATGTGTCCTAATCCCCACCTTACCCTCTACCCCCCGCCCCCGC
>NW_006383017.1:6436862-6443505 GCF_000327345.1 Myotis davidii | reverse complement strand
TGTCCATTGGTTAGGCCTATATGCTTGCATATAAGTCCTTTGGTTGATCTTTCCCCCTTACTCCCACCCTCCCCTACCTTCCCTCCAAGGCCCGACAGTTCAATCAATGCCTCTCCGTCTCTGGATCAGAAGGACAATGGTTTTTATAATTATATCTTATTTTGCTCATGAAGTGTGGGATGGAAATTTGTGAGTAAACACATTTTGCTAAATTGAATCTTGCTCTTGCTCTTTAAGGAGATCCTGTGATGAATCATTTTGAGAAGGTCTTGGCTCTCTAATTTATCTTGGCTATGAAGTAAGACTTTTATTCATTGAGCTTACTCCCAGGGAGGAGAACCTGAACTGCTTCAAATTTAGGTCATTTGCTGTTGTTCTGTATGTATGTATGTATGTATGTAAGGTAAGCTGCAGTCTCAAATAGTATCTACATTCATCACTGTATTAGTTTCCTAGGGCTGTCATAACAGATTACTATAAACTGGATAGCTTAAAATAGCAGAAATGCAGTCTATTGTAGTTCTGGAGGTCACAAGCCTGAAATAAAGGTTTTAGTGGGACTCTGCTCCCTTATGAGGGCTCCATGTGTTCTCTGCTGCAGCTTAGTAATTTTAAAGGTGCAGAGTGTTAACCTCAGCTCTGCACCCCAAACCTAGGTGAAGATTGCCTATTTAATGGTTTAGCTTCACTGAACCACAGGATGTGTGTACGGTTATTTAAATAAGGAATTCTTCCTGTGGCCTTGTTTATGGTGCTAGAACTGGGCTTGGGTGGGCTTTCCATTTCTATGCTTTGCACACACATGGCTCTCCTTCGAAGTTGAAGGAGACATTGCTCTGAAGCATATATCTGTGGAATTAAAGCTGTGTGCATGTGTATTAGGGAGGGAGAGGGTGGAGTAGTCTCATTCCTATTTGTAAAAATCCTCAGGCAAGGATTTTTAAAGGCTTGCCTGTGTATTTTTGCTTCTCAGTTGACAGCCAGTAAAGTTTCTAGAGCCCTTCCCCGTGCCATAAAAATAGTTGGAGATCAATGTAAGAATGTCCTTTTCAATTTTTTTCTATAGGATTCAGATTGTCAGTGTAAATCTTGTTAGAATTCCCAAGTGAAACGCCGTTCCTTCTACTAACCTGGAGTTCTGCCTGAGGTTGTCTGTTGCTGTTGACTCATCAGAATAATTGCAGTATTTATTCTGATTATCAATACGTATTTCAAGATCCAAGAGGCTTCTCACAACATGGTCACAGTGATGTTGTTGATTAAAGTTCTGAGTTTTAAATGTTAACTTTGGTGCCCTTCGAAAAGGGAGCATGCTGTTTCTCGCTAGATGTTCTCAACTTCTCCCAACCAACAATTAGATTCCCTTCTCTGGTCTCAAAGAATTTTGTACTTAGCCTTTATCATATGCACCTCATCGTATCACACTTCTCTATTTCTTTGTCCCCAGCATTCCAGCACAGCCTAGGCCAGTGGTTCTCAACCTTGGCTACACATTAGAATCACCTGGGAGTTTTTTTAAAATCCTGATTTCTGGACCTCATCCTCTGGAAATTCTGTTTCTTTGTTACTAATGTTGTGGCCCTACCCCATAACAAAGAAATAGAATTTCCAGAGGATGAGGCCCAGAAATCAGGATTTTAAAAAGATTCCCAGGTGATTCTAATGTGCAGCCAAGGTTGAGAACCACTGGCCTAGAGGTTAGGTTATAAGGCTCTGTACAGATCCTGGCAAAGCTACTCATGGCTTACGTGACTCCAGGCCGGCTATTAAAAAGCTAATCTGTAAAGTGGGGAGAATAGTAATCCCTGCTTTGGAGGGTTGCTTTACAAAAGGACTTAACTTGGCACAGTGCCTGGAACACAGCGAGAGCTCACCCAAGGTTAGAACCAATGATGTAGGCAATGTGGTTAGAGAAGGGGTGGGTGCTAAGGGGTTGCTAAAGCTTTCCTGCCCCCCTCCCCCATGAATACCACTGTGCATGTGACCCACCTCCCCAGGACAGGAGGCTGGACCTCATACCAAGCTTGAGGGAGACAATGGCTGCTCGCGGGGAAGATGGATACCGTGTGTTCTCCCTCTTAGAATCCCGCTTTTATTCCTCCTGACAGTTGATAGCCTTCCAACCAAGCTCTCTTCTCATCCTCTGCACTGAGGCTGTTTTCTCCCACCTCAAAGCTGCTCACAGAGCAGTGGAGCCCCTCACCCACTGGCCGGGACTGTGCTGCATGCACAGGGGCTGCTGGTGGCATCCTATTACACATCTAGGGGCCGTTAAATATTGACAGCAGTGGCTGCTCACTGGACGCAGCACACAATTGCAGAGCTGATTTCTCTCTCTCCTCCTACAGTGATGTGATAGATTTCATTCCCGGTGAGCTCTGTGGGCAAGATTTAAGGATGTTTTCCCCTGCTGTGAGTTGGGAATAAAGTCTTCACCGATTGCCAAAGCAGGTTCAGTGAATCATTCTCGCTTCCCGCTGCTCCTCGCTCCTCTGCATGGAGGATGCCACCTGATTTACTAAATGTCACTGTCGCCTTCCATTCATCACCCGCCTCAGACACACTGCCCGGCGGTGATACTCATTGCGGATGTTCCTATCAGCCCATTCCAGCAGCAAGAAGCCTGTCCCCAAGGCAGCCCTTCAAATGGGAGATTGTCCTTTTCAAGAGGCGGAAGTGTCATCCCAGGGTCACTCTGTGATTCCTGGGACCACTGCAGAAGCCTCAACTCTGGGAAAAGCCTGCGTCCAAGCTGATGATGGCTCTTGTCAAGATGCAGAGTTTTCTTTTGTTGTTGTTGAAGAGGTAGGCTATCTGGGTTGTTTAGACAAAATGTTGACAGAGTTTAAATATCCTGGCTGAGGAATGATGTGGCCCAATGTTTGAATCTACCACTTAGCTTTCTGAAACTTTGGGAAAGCGGTTTATCGGTAGAATATTATTTAAATTTGGGGGATTGTGGGTTGTTACATGGTATAAGACATATAAAGTGTGGTGCCTGGCACCTAGTAAATGCTCAATAAAAGTTCGTGGTTGTTAATGCTGTTACTATTGCTGCCGTGTTGGCCTTGTCACTGAGGTTGTTTCAGCCAGGCTAGTGGTTATCCCAACTTTGTTTTTTTTTCTTATCCTTGCTTTCCTGGAGAGGCTGGAGAGAGGCTCTGTTAGAGGGTTCTATTCGCTCCATCTGTGCTGAATATCAGGGGAAATTGTTCCAGCAATACATTGTGATGTTAGAAAAAGGGAGCGCTGGTCTCCGAGCCACAAAGCTTGATGCCGAGATCAAGTTTTTTCAATGAACTAGCTGTTGGAATTTAGGCAAGACACTCAGCCCTTTAGAACTGTTCTTTCCTCTCATACCCCCTCGGCATGGCTGCTGTGAGGATGAATAATAATCTATTACGCCCATTATAGCATCATGTACTATTTACTGAGTGCAGCATATAACTAGACAGTTTTTAACAAACCTTTAATATAGATGTTATTGTCTCCAGCTTAAAGTGACGTCAAAGCCCTATGTTTAACTACTCACAGTCTGGTCAAATGAGATCATGTCTTTAAAAAGAAAAACTCTCTTTCTCAAAATCTTTTTTCTCAGAAAAAATTTCTTAAAAATCTTTTGTTGTCTTGACTCTTTAACCTGACATTTAGGGGCCTTCGATGTCTGGCCCAGGTCACATTCCCATCTTCATGTCCCATCTATAGCTGGGATTCTGTGCTCCCTAATAGCCACGGTTTTATTCCATTTCCCAGAATGTTCTCTTCTCACACATGCCGCTGAGCCTTTGCATATCTGCTCCCTCTGACTGTAATGTCCTTCCCTGTCTGCTTGATGACTTGGAAAACTATTAGGATTCGAATAGGTGACTTTCTCTATGACCTGTGACTCCAGCCTCTCATGTAGAGTCTGTCACCTTGCCCTTTGTGTCTGCAGAGCGCCCTGCACAAGACTCACACAGCACCCATCACACCCTTCCGGGATTGTCTATGAGACTCTGGATGATCTCTGTTCAAATCCTGCTCAGCAAACTTTGAATTGCCAGCACCAAACACAGTGCCTGGCATGAAGTACATGCTTAATGCCTGCTCGTTGAATGAATGAATGAAATGGACTTGGAGGGGTTCCTCCCCCTTCAACCTCATTGACCTTCTCCAACCTCCCCTGTGATGGGGAGGAGGTCTTGTTGCTCAGGAATGTGTTGGCACTATGTGTGCTAAGACAGGAGATCCATGTTATTAGAGAAGACTGGCTAGCCTTATAGTTACTCTTCTCTGAGGCAAATGGTTGTGGTCTGGGCTGGGGCCAGGGAGCCCTTGGCATTGTATGTATTACAAGCTCACACTTAGCCCCCAAATTCCCTATTAAGAAATTTATCCTCAGAATATAATCAATACTGGAGAAAACCTTTGATCCTTTTGATGTTCATTGTAATATTTTATAAAATAGGAAACAATTTCTGGAAAAAATCTAAATGTCCCATAATGTGGAACTGATTGAATAAACTCTTTTGCAGATCAGTACAATAGAATTAAAATTATCCATTAAAAATAACATTGTAGAAGAACATGTTGATATGGGAAAAGTAATTTAGATGTAGACTAAAAAAATATTATATAATGTATATATAACATGGTACCTTATTTATAAAAATGTATTATGTACAATTTTATATTTATTTTAATTCCTATCATATATGTTATACAACTATATCTGTGTGTGTGTGTGTGTGTGCGTGTGTGCATGTGACACACTTAGGAAAGATTTGGAAAGTTATATACCACGGTGTTAACAGTGCTTCTCTCTGGTTGGTGGAATTATAGTATAACAATTCTTTTTTGTTATAAAAGTATTCTGAAGTTATATATAATATTAAAATATACTTATATCCATAGCAATGTTCAGTACGGGTTGTCTCCTAAATGCTAATGTTTCCATTACATTAAAGCCAAAATGTTCTTCCAAAATGAACAGTGAAATGATGCTGCCTGCAGCTGATCAAAGTCTCCTCCCTATTGTATGTGACCAGCTATTCTGTTAACGAGTCTTCTGGACAAGTCACAGTTGGATTGCTGGATTGAAACATTATCACAGTGCAACCAGAAGGAGAGGGTGAATTATAATTGCTTCTTTAAATGGATTTTATGTGGAGAGTTCTCCCTGATTGATTTATGGTTGAAATCAGACTTTCAGAAAAGTTCCCCAAATATATTAGCAGACACAAATGGTTAACCCATCTAGGCTCCAGAGCCAGTATTATAATGAGACGTTTAAAATAAAGACCATGAGAAACTATTCAATTGCAGGCAAGTTTCCATCTGCAAGGGCATGTAATTATAGAAACAAGTCTCATATAGTTTTGCTGGTTACCAAATTCCTCGGGTACTTAGGATCTTCCCTTCACTGGCTTATTTGATGTCTTATATTCTTCCCTTTTCGTTGTTTGGAATAAATTCTGTCCTCATTACATTGTGATTTTCTTAAGAAAGGATATGCTTTATACTTTGCTTTCCTAGCAAACCAAAACCCTCTAGGGATTCATGAGTAAGGACTAGCATACGAGGGTTCTTGATCTATTTTCAGTATTTCAAAATGTCAATGAGACATAGTATATTTTCTCATCTTAAAGCCAGCTAGGCCAACCAAAATGTCAATTTTCTTGCTCTTGGCTGGAACTATATGAACAGGGTAATGCTATTAGTTATTTCTTATTTGCCAGATGTACCAATTGGCTGCTGAGGCCACTAAAGAAATTTCTAGGATGTGAGTAGACAGTGATCAGAGCCCTGTGGTTTGATGGTGTAAGAATTGCAAACCATTGGCCAACGACATGGACAACCACGTTGTTAGTGTTTAATATGTATTAATTGGCTTGGGCGGGGGTCTCTATTTCATTGAGGTAAGTTATCCAATTTGTTTGACATCAAATCATGCAGATCAAATAGCAAGTTATTGCCTGAGACTTTCAGCTCTACTTGTTTGTGTCTCGAGAGTGATTTTTCCATAAGTTTCATTGAAATCACCTGGGAACTTACACTACAGGTTCTCTGGCTGTCCTCTTCCTACTCCACGGATCTGACTGAGGGGTCTGAGGAAAAGCCTGGGAATCTGAAATGTTAACAAGCCCCCAGGCAACTATTGTGTACAATTAAATTTAGGAACTGCTAATGTAGATCAACACTAAGTAACTTAAAAATGGCAAATCATAGGCTTAACTTTTTTTAAAAAAAATATATTTTATTGATTTTTTTTTTTTACAGAGAGGAAGGGAGAGGAATAGACCATTAGAAACATCGATGAGAGAGAGACTGATCAGCTGCCTCCTGCATACCTCCTACCCGGGATGTGCCCACAACCAAGGTATATGCCCTTGACTGGAATCAAACCTGGGAACTTTCAGTCTGCAGCCTGATGCTCTATCCACTGAGCCAAACTGGTTAGGGCTAAACTTTTTATTTTTATCTCTATGAAACAATAAAGATGCCCACAGGTGACCTAGCTTGAGTGATTGCTTGAATGTTCTAGCTTTTCTTTCTCTCTGATCTTATTCTGAGGACCGTTTCTGTGCAATGTTCCTGAATAAAATGTGAAGACTGGGTTACCTGCTGGGAAGTTAAAGGGAAATTCTCTGTTGGTAACATAACT
>NW_006383017.1:6432381-6436812 GCF_000327345.1 Myotis davidii | reverse complement strand
ATGTGGAGGCTCTAAAGGGAAATAAGAAAAAAAGTTAACTAGATGGCTTTAGTGTAAATGCTTAATTCAGTAAGAAAAATAAAAGGTATGATTTGCTTCCAGATCATACTCTAATAGATACACATAACCTAACTACTATTCTCATCTCCTTATAATATTATTTCTTTTCCAACAGTATAGCCCAGTGGTTGGCAAACCGTGGCTTGCGAGCCATATGCGGCTCTTTGGCCCCTTGAGTGTAGCTCTTCCACAAAATACCACGTGCAGGTGCGCTCGTATAGTGCAATTGAAACTTCGTGGCCCATGAGCATAAGTCGGTTTTCGGCCTGGGTGAGTCTATTTTGAAGAAGTGGCGTTAGAAGAAGTGGGGGGTGTTGGTGGGTCAGGCGACGGGAGACCTGGTGCAGGTGGGTTGCGGGATACGCAGTGTGGGGGAGACGCGCGATTCATGCACGAGTTGAGGATGGGAGAATTGGAAGGGATTGACATCAGCGAATGTACCTCAATCAGATTGAGGACGTTTTTAGCAAAGGCCAGCTTAGGAATACCCTAATTAAGTTAATAACAATGTACCTACTTATATAGTTTAAGTTTAAAAAATTTGGCTCTCAAAAGAAATTTCAGTCGTTGTACTGTTGATATTTGGCTCTGTTGACTAATGAGTTTGTTGACCACTGGTAAGGCAATGCAGGTTGTTATCTTGGCAGCATTTGAGTTCAGGATGTTTTTCCAGTTTGGAAACTGAACCCCTGAAACTATTTTATTCATTGTAATAATGCAGTGAGAAGTCCCACTGTTATAAGGAAAGTGATAAAAAGTTATCTAAATCAAAACCAATATACTTTAATATATGTAAAGCCTCAAATAAATTGAAAATCAACACATGGAAATCCATGTACAGGAATATGATTGGAGTAAACACAGTTTTTGAAGAATAATTACACTTAAAATGTTCAAAATACAATGCTGTTGTACAAATAATCTAAAATTATAAACTAGCATGACCCAAAGTTAGGGGACACCCAAATAGAAAAATAAATTGACTATCAAGGAACACTCCAAAAATATTTCTCATGGGTATCTCTGGATGACATAGCTATAGTCATTTTCCTTTATCCTATTATATTTATTATAATTTTCCTTTATTTTCTAAATTTACAATACAAAACACATGATAACTTTCTGATTGGAAAACAAAAACAATTTATTTTTAAAAGAGTACCCGCATATCTAACATTTATATATTTATCTATATATAATATTTAAATCCTAAATAAAGAATACAAATTAGCCCTAGCCTAGCCAGTTTGGCTCAGTGCATAGAGCATTGGCCTGCAGACTGAAGGGTCCCGGGTTTGATTCCTGCCTAGGGCTCATGTCTTGGTGCAGGCTCAATCCCCTGTCCAGGTCTATGCGTGTGCGGGAGGCAACCCACTGATGTGTCTCTCTCACAGCAATGTTTCCCTCTCTCTGTCTCTTCCTCTCCCTTCCACTGACTCTAAAAATCAATGGAAAAATATCCTTGAGTGAGGAGTAACACCACCACCACCAACAACAACTAAGAATTCATTAATGTCTCATGAAAGATGAAGTTGTGGGTCAAATGAGAAGGGAGCTGGAGGTTGTGGCAGGAATTACCAGTCACTTCCAACCCCTGTCCCACAGAGCCCTGGCATCAAACTTCCCAACATCCCATCAGTTACCAGCAGCTGATTGGAGAACAACTGCTGGTCTTGGCTGGCTTGATAGAGTCCCTGTTCCCAAGGCACTCCATCTAATGGGGAGATGGCGAGCATGAAAAAAGTTAAGTAGAACTTTAAAATTTCCAGTTCAAAATAACCAAAGAAAGTCCGGCTGGTTATTTTGGCTCAGTGGTTGAGCATTGACCCATGAACCTGGAGGTCACGATTTGATTCCCAGTCAGATAACATGCCCAGGGCACATGCTGGCTTGATCCCCAGTGGGGGGCATGCAGTAGGCAGCTGATTGATGATTCTCTGTCATCATTGATGTTTCTATCTCTCTCTCCCTCTCCCTTCCTCTCTCTGAAAAAAAAAATCAACATATTAAAAAAAATAACCAAAGAAAGGAGAAATGTTACCACGCAGTCCATGATTCATTACCAGATGAACTGGAGGGGGAAGACCTCAAATTCTTTCCAATATGTACCAGCTTTCTCTATGTGTGATATCAAAATACGTGGAAGAAAAATGTGTCTGCCTCCCACTGGGTCAGATCCTTTCTACTCCTGGGTGATCAGAGCTGACACATCTCGTCAAGCAGTGAACTTGAACTTGCTGGGCCTTAGTTTTCTTTTACTTTACAGTGAATCAGGAGGCTTTGCCAGGAGAAGCTGTAAAAGATGTGATAATATGGACATATTCTGAAACTTGAGGAGAAAAGCATGAAGGTTACCTAAGTATAGCGAAAGCCCATTGGAAGGTTTTCTTTTTACAGACTAAGATTCCTCCACATATCAAACGAGGACCTCCCTGTGCCTCTGCTGTGATAAGGCATCTTTCTACTTTACTCAGGAAGGTTTGAGAAAGAGATGGGCTGTGAGACGACATTAAATGTAACTCCCTTTTAGGGTGTCAGTGTTACTTTTCATTTACCTGCTGATTGAGTCATAGAACAGACTAAGGCGTGTAGTGGTAGCCACAAGATAGTGACTAAATGAGCAAATGCAACGTTTGTTGCTTCCCAGTAATGGGCTCAGCTCCTTCATTTTAATTTGTGAAAGCACAGTATTTTGTCACGAGGTATCACAGCAGCGGAACATGTCATACATTTTAAGACTGCTTGCCAGACACAGGCAGAGGGCAAGGGCAGCGGCGAACATACCACATTATGCCAAGATGTGGCATGGCCTTGGCCAGGGCTGTGCTGGAAGTCGGAAGATCTGGGCTCATTCCAATTTGGTCACTTCCTAGTTATATGTCCTTGGATGCTGCGAACCTCTGTGTTTTTCTCCTGTCAAACCCTCACTTTTCCTTTCCTAGGGAAACAGTACCCCGATTTTCATTTGAGTAACTGCTCTTTTTCCTGATTGAGGGATGGTGTGTGATAGGCATGGCCAGTAAGAACAAGAGTGATTGAATGACAGATGGGCATGTGGCCCAAACTGGGCTCATTACAATTACTCTTGAGACTTTGCTAGAGGTTTTAGGAAAGGAGTATTCTCTTTTACAAGAAAGGCTGCTAAACCTATAGCTGGTTATCTTCTCACTGTGAGGAGCGCCTCCCTGAGGATGAAGCCAAACCAGAAGAAAAGCAACATAACAGAAGAGGAACACATGTGTTCCAGACAAATATGCCCTCATCACCTAAATTCAACCATTACCCAAACTGGAGACATTCCACTCAGGGCTCAGAATTCCTGTGAACCAGGAAGTTAGCTGGTGTGCTTAAGCTTGGGAGGAAGTTTTTGTCACTTGCTGCCAGAGTTCTAAGCAGCTGGGCAGTTCCTCTTCAGGCCTCCAGGTTGCTGCTCTTTAAAGCAGCGGTTCTCAACCGGTGGGTCTCGACCCCTTTGGGGGTTGAACGACCCTTTCACAGGGGTTGCGTAAGACCATTCTGCATATCAGATATTTACATTACGACTCATAACACTAGCAACATTACAGTTATGCAGTAGCAACGAAAATAATTTTATGGTTGGGTCACAACATGAGGAACTGTATTTAAAGGGCCAGAAGGTTGAGAACCACTGCTTTAAAGGGTTAGGAATTTTAAAAATCTTTATTTTGCTTCCTGATTTAAAAACCAATTATGCTTATTGTAAAAGTATGACATTATAGAAAAGGATTAGATTACATTGTGTCCACACCACCATTATTAGGTTGTATCAGTTAATGATTGCTGCATAACAAATCACACGCAAATCCAGTGGCTTGAAATAAGAAGTGGTGATTACTGCTCAGGACTCTAAATGTGAGCGGGTAGCTCTGCTGATCTGATCTAAGCTTAGAAGATCATAATTGTGCTCCCTTATGTGTCTGTGGTCAGCTGGCGTATTGGCTGGGGGATGACAGGTCCAGGATGACCTCATTTGTACACCTGGTAGAGCCTGTCAGGGCAATGGCAATGGGGTGTCACAGTTATGTCTCTCATCACATGGCAGGCTAGCCCAGGGCTTGTTCATGGTGGCTGAGTAGGGCCTTACACGAGCAAGTGGAAGCCTACTGAGGCCTAGGTTTGTAACTGGCACTTTTTTGTTGTTGTTGTTAATCCTCACCCGAGGATATTTTTCCATTGATTTTTAGGCAAAGCAGAAGAGAGAGGGAAAGACAGAGAGAAACATCGATATGAGAGAAACACATCAATTGGTTGCTTCCTGCACTAGCCCAGATCAGGGCCCAGGCCAGGGAGGAGCCTGCAACCGAGGCACGTGCCCTTGACGGCAATCAAACCTGGGATCCATCAGTCTGC
>NW_006383017.1:6416973-6432336 GCF_000327345.1 Myotis davidii | reverse complement strand
CTTATATTTATTTTTATTTTGGAGAATACATATTTTTCAGAAAACATTTTTTGTTTTTATTTTTGTGGTTGTTATGTTTATGAAAAATTGGTATTATATGTATTGTCTTACAATTTATTGTTTTCAACTTGACAATATATCTTGAGCATTCTCCCACATCTATGCATATCAACCTCCTCTAAAGAGATTGAATGTGCATCATTTTCTTAGCTCTGACCTTCTAAGACTCTGAGATTCTATGACTTATTATGAACCAAACTAGAAACCTGATGCACGAAAATTCATACACTGGGGGTTGGGGGTGTCCTTCAGCCCAGCCTGCACCCTCTCGCAGTCTGGGAGCCCTTGGGGGATGTCTGACTGTGGCTTATGCCCACTCCCCAGGTGAGCTGATCAGGGGACATCCTTAGAGGCTTGCCAGCCGGCCCTGCCCCCTCATTGCCCCGCTGCTGCTGGTCGCCGCTGCCCCCGATCATTGTCCCTTCCCTCTGCCTGCTGGCATCTGCCTTGACTAGCCTGGTGCTGCCCACTCGCCAGCCCCGCCCCCTGCCTGCTGACCGGTCATTCCACCGTTCAGTTGATTTGTCTATTAGGCTTTTATTATATAGGATTTCCCAAATCCTCAAACTCATTTCCTCAAAGTGACAAGAGAACTGTTAGATTCCTAAGCAGCTACAAAGTTGAGCCTACAATCTGACTGAGATTATGTGTCAATTTTGAGTGCTTAGTGATTTCACCCTTGTTAGTTAGAAAATTACTTGCTATCATTACTATTAATTATAATGATAATTACAAGACTGTGTCTGATGAAATTCCAGCAATTGACTCCCATTAGCCCATGGAAGTATGTGCTGATTGCTCTGGATATACTGCTTGTCTTCTGGTTTGCACCAATTCAGCAAATATGCTAAAATTGGAAGACAGAACAAGCTACTAAAGATAGGTAACCCAGATGTAGTAAGATAAGAGCTCACCATATTGATTCTACACCACCAAATGGACTGGGGGCTATTGGGCCCTGGCTTCTTTCTGGCTCTTTGGTGGTGAGAAATCACGGAGCCTTGTGAGCTGCTCTCATTTTTTTAAAGCCCTCATAGCTCTTCAACACCCTCAGCCTGAAGACTATATACACTGTAGTAGCTGACTTTGGAAGCCTGAGTAGATTTTCTATGATTAAGACCCTTGGGGGAATTTTAGTTAATAGATGTTAGTTAAAGAATGACAATGAGGTTATGGATCCTGTAATAAGTGACTCATCTCTGAAACTGTTGTTTTCAAACTTTTTCCTTTTGTATAGCCACAGTGCAGCCATTAGTTGCATTGACAGAATTGATCAGACTAATGTGACATGAGCGAAGAGCAAGTGGACTTTTGTGTCTGCTGTAAGGCAGAATTTTTTCATCCATTAATTCATTTATTCATTCAAAATATTTATTGATCATCTGCTGTTTGCTATTCATTTATATAAAAATGAATAAAACAGTTTTTGTCCTTATATTTTAGTAAAAGGAAAATGGTATCTACAATGTGATTTAAAGTGTTGCATGGACAGAATTGATGTAAGAATCTAAAGGAAAATTGAGATGGCATATACAGATACCTGAAATAGTAAAGTACATGTGTTTTTATCAGTGAGGGTTCTCTAGAAACACAGAACCAATAAGAGAAATCTATCTATCTATCTATCTATCTATCTATCGATCTAGCTATCTAGCTATCTAGCTATCTAGCTATCTAGCTATCTATCATCTATCTATGGCCCCTCCCACTGTGGCCCCAGATCCCCTGTCTGTCGGTAGCCCCGCTCCCACATGCTGACAGTGCCAGCCCCGCTCACACCCACTGATGGCACAGAGAAATTGGGGCCAGCACCAGCAGTGGGTACAAGTGGTGGCTGCTGCCCTGATTGCCCCGCAGGAGCAGGAAGAGGTGGAGAAGTTATCAGGGGTGATCAGGGCCACTTGCACCTGCTGATGGCGCCGAGCAATTGGGACCGGCACCGGGCACCAGCAGTGGGTGTGAGCAGTGGCTCCAGCACCAGCTGCAGGTGCAAGCAGGGCTGGTACTGGCAGTGGGTGTGAGCAGTGGCTCTGGCGCTGGCAGCTGGTGTGAGTGCCAGGCGGGACTGTCGTGTGGGGGAGCAAAGAATTTTCAGTAACCACCGAGGCTCGCCCCTGTTGACAGCGACTGGTGCCTTGCCTTGGTCTGGCACCCCCACTCACCTGCTCCACCATCCAGTGGCGGTTGACGCCCGCCATGTTCCGCACATGACCCCTGGTGGTCCTCGCACCTGCTGACAGTTATGAGTTATCGGGGCTGGCACTGGGTGCCGGCAGCGGGTGTGAGTGGTGGCTCCGGTGTTGGCAGCGGGTGCAAGCACCAGGTGGGACTGCAGGACATGTGAACAAAGAATTTTCAGTAACCACCAGAGGCTCGCCCCAATGACAGTGACCAGAACCCTGTCTTGGTCTGGCACCCCCACTCACCTGCTCCACCATCCAGTGGCGGTTGACGCCCGCCATGTTCCGCACATGCCCCCCGGTGGTCAGCACACATCATAGCGACTGGTTGTTTGGTTGTTCTGCCATTCTGTCTATTTGCATAGTAGCCTTTTATTCTATAGGATGATAAGGGAATAAGAGAGAGAAAAAAATATTAGCTTAATACACACATTTATAACAAAATGAAGTTCACATGACAATTAGGGTCCCCATTTCTATACCTGGTCATGTGGTCACAAGGTCACATAACCTTTTCCACATTCCCTTTGTCCTCAGTAAGCACTTTGGCTGGTTGTGGTTCTTTACCTGTAGGGGTGACCTATATCTTCATTCCTGAGGGGTCTGGGACATTAGTTATCCTGCCTGAATTTACTTGTAGTTGTTATAGTTTTTCATTGATTTTAATCACAAAGACCACTAAGAGACACTAAGGGATCTCCTGTGACCTAGACCTATTCTTCCTTACTAACATTGCGGAGTAGCAGTCCAGTTTCCCCTGGGTGAGCAGGATGAGTTATCCCAGCCAGCAAAGTAACTCCCTTCCTTGCCTGTTCATTCAGAGGCATGAGGAACCCTGAGTTACTGGGTGGCAGGCTTAACTTTGGTTCAATGGAATCACAATTATTGTGTCTCCTGGTGAAGGTATGTCTCCCACAGAAACTAAGATTTCTAGTTCCACAGAGGATAAGGTTGCAGGGACAGGGAGCACACCATTTGCTAGTGGATTACTATGGGTGTTAGTAGATCATCCCTTGATTCCTGGACCCATCAATCTTGTCTATGAAAGAAAAAGCACCCTATTTTGGATGCTGATTCAAAGGCTAGTATAGCCTCTTGGAGAACCTTGTCCCAGCCCTGCAAGTCATTGACATCTAGCTGGCACTGTAACTGAGTCTTCAAAGGTCATTCTACCAATCTATCAAGACAACTACTTCAGAATGGTGAGGAGCATGGCAGGACCAGTACATGTCATAGGCATGGCCTGTGGATGCACTTCATTTGCTGTGAAATGAGTTCCTTGATCAGGAGCAATGTGTGTAGAAAACCATGGATGTGAATAAGGCATCCTGTAAGTTCAGAGACGGTCCTTTTGGCAGAAGCATCGAGTGCCTGGAAGGAAAATTTCTATCCAGAATGAGTTTCTATTCCAGTAAGAACATAATGCTGCCCCTTTCATGATAGAAGTGGTTCAAGGTAATCAGCCTGCTACCTGGTAACTGGCTGATCACCATGGGGAATGGGGTCATATCAGGGACTCAGAGTTTGTCCCTGCTGCACGGAGAGGTCAAGGTCACATAACTACCAATGGATGGTGGCTCCAAAGTCTATGTCTACCTGGGCTGTAACAGTGAGAAAGGGCCCAAAGAGTGAGCACAAAATGAAGTAGTTTTCAACCCTTCCTCCCCCCGGTGTTGAGGGTGAATTACTAAACGAGACGCAGACAACCTGGTTTTGATTACAAACAGGCCAGTAACTTTTTATATGACCTGGACAGTTTCCTTTCTGTCTTTACAGAGCTGCCACGTTTGTAAAATCACAGTATTGACTTAAATCGTGGATTTTCACATGGTGTTAATGTTTTGTTACTCAAACATTCTGTCTGTGAGAACCTCTGAGGGGTAGTTAGAGAGGCCAAACAGGTGGATTTCTGGGATTTTCCCCACCACCATCTTTACTTCAACCAGAGAAACTCAACTTTCATTGAGCTTCATCCTTGGGAAGCTAAAGACCAGAAGATCAGGTGCCTCCTGCCTTCAATGTTATGGAGACATGAAATTAAGACTCAGCCAACATTTACTGAAAGTTCCTCTACTTAAGAGCTTTAAACCTACAAACTGTTTTCAGTTGTATCTTTAGTAGCTTAACACATGCATGTGTTATTTCTTACAGTTTTATCAGTAGGCGGAGTGGTTCTTGTGCTCCACATGGTGTTGGCAAGAATACCTCTTGAAGTTACATTTAGCTGGTGGCTGGGCAGGGCTCGAAGGCTCCAGAAATCCTGTCTCACATGCCTGAGGTCTCAGTGCTGGTTGATGGTTAGGAAACCTTGGATCCTCACCTCATGTCCTCTCATCTTCCCACGCGTCTGAATGGGACCATAGCAGGCTAGCCTGAACTTCTATAGCATGGTGGCCTCTCCAAGTGTCACTTCTGTCTCATTGACTAGTCAGTGCAAATTACAATGTCAGTCCAAATTCAAAAGGAAGATAAATAGACTCCCACTTCTTTTTTGTTATTGTTTTTAATCCTCACTTGAGGGTATTTTTTTCCATTGATTTTTAGAGAGTGGAAGAAAAGAGGGAGGGGGAAAGAGAGATGGAGAGAGAAATATCTCACATTGATTGGTTTTCTCCCACATGAGCCCTGCTTGGGGCTAGGGATCATACCTACAACCCAGGTACGTGCCCTTGATTGAGATCGAACCCACAACCCTTTGGTAGGCAGGCTGACACTTTATCCATTGAGCCACACCAGCCAGGGCTACTCTGTACTTTTATCTAATCTGACAATCTCTGCCTTTTAATTGGATTGTTTGATTCACTCATCTTTAATGTAATCACCATATAGGTGGATTTATGTGTGACATTTTACATTTTTTTTCTATATGGTGCATATCTTTCTTGCTCTTCTATTCGTCCTTTACTGTTTCTTTTGCATTAAGTGAATATTCCCTAATGAAATATTTCAATTCCCTTAATGCTCTTTTTACTATATAATTTGAATTATTTTCTTAGTGGTTGCTTTAGGGCTTAGCCACATACATATGATCTTATCAAAACTGACTTTAGATCTGTACAAACACAATTCCAGTAAGATACAGAACATTCCCTCTTATCCCTTTTGTGCTGTTGTCACAATATTACATCTATATGTGCTACAACCCAACAATTCATTTTATAATAATTACTTTATATTTATGTCTATAAACAAAGTTAAGAGAAAAATGGAACAAGTATAAATTTACAGTGTTTGTTGTATTCTCTGACTCACTACCTTTATGGTATCATTGTCAAATATTCTATACTTCCATATGTTATAAACTTAATAATACAATGATATACGTATTTTTGTACAGTTGCTATTTAAATTAGTGGAGAAGAAACTAAAAACAATAACCATTCACATTATCTTTTATTATTACACAATTACCTTAACTGATGTGTGCTTCGTCTTTTGTGTGTGGTCAGATTACTATTTGGGAATTCTTTCTTTCAGCCTAACCTACTTCCTGTAGTATTTCTTGTCAGATGGGTTTGTGACTGTCTTTGGAGATAATCTGCCACAAATTGCTTTAGAATTCCACTGGACTCAGAGGCATTCGAGGTTGCAGCAATAGCAACGTAAGTGCCTGTTTGATCACCTTGATTGGAGCTTTGATTGTAAGTGGAGGGCATTTCAATCATGCTGGGTAGTGTGCTCAGCAAGCCTTCTGGGAGGAACCCCAGGAGGGTCAGAGGAAGCTACCAGGCCTGGGCCTTGGAGCCGCCACAGTGGCTGCCTTGCTCGGTCTGACCTACAAAGCTGAGGCGAGAAGGCTTCCAGCTCTGGCTCCTTCCCAAGACAAAGAAAATATTCCCAATTATGCTGTGGCAGCTGAAAAATAGGTCATATCTGCAGCTTCAGCGATTTCGTGGTGACTCTGTAATCTAAACCAGCTCTTTGCTCCCTATTTAATTTGGAAAAATCATTACAACAAAACAAAACAAAAGCCCAATTAAGAAAGATCCGCTGCACAACAGATAATTGCTGCTTTTTTAGAAAATGAGTATCTTTGGATATACCTGGATGGGGAGAGGCAGAGCCAAACTCCGTGGGCCAGGCACTAGTCTGGACATCATCAGCAATTTCTTGCTAATGCCTCATGAAAGCAACCCTGTGAGTCAGATGTTATTATCTCCTGTTTATAGAAGCAGGATCTGGAGTCCTGAGAGTTTAAGTAACTGGCTCCAGTCACATAGTCAGTAAGTGGAAGAAAGCTGAAATGTGAGTCTCTGAGTTCTGGGTCTCATGACAGTTATGAGGAACAAAATGGTAAATTTGGGGGTGGTGAGAGCACCTTTGGTCTTCTGGTTTATCTCGCACCCCTTTCGTTAGCCAACATCTCACACCTCCCCATTCTGCCTGTCTCCAGCTTGGGTTTGGCGGTTTGCTCTGCTTTATGTATAGGCTGATGCTCTAAGTCTGATGCAAGGACATTTTATTTGACGATTCTATGGTTTGGAAATCTTAGAATAGTAATATTTGTTTTCTGTCTTTCTTACTGATGGGCCACATCAGTTGCCATATTGGCCTTCTCCATAATAAATCTTAGACTGTTTTTTCATCTTTATTGTGCAAAGTTGACACCTGGAACACTTTCATGATAGGGTCGTAATCAAAGCTAATTCGATTCTGGCTGGTGGCTAAAATATACCGTCCTGGCTGTCATGAGGTTTTATTGCATTATAGCTCCTCCCACAAAGCGGCTGCTTTGCATAGCCTGGTGGAAGTCATTTCGTCTTGTTGGACCTCCCTTCCTCCACCCGTAAAATCAGAGGTTTGTACCTGACACTTGACCTTAGGTCTAGGACTTTGTCATGGCCTCATCAGACCCCTGGAGCAGCGATTTTCAACCTTTTTCAACTCATGGCACACATAAACTAATTAGTAAAATTCCGAGGCACACCGAAAATTACAGGGTGTCCCCAAGAATGTATACAGCTGACAGCTCAATTTAAAAAATGAAATGTATTTTAATAAACACTGCCTTTATAATTATTCAGGTGTGTACATACATTTGTGGGGACCCTATATATTCTACTTTTTGCTGATATGACAAAAAAATAGGCATAATTTTGATTAATTCACACCAGACGGCTGTTGTTGTGTTGGCTGTTGTCACTTTTTTATTTGACAATCTAAAGGAAAAGAGGTCAGTGCCTCTGACTAAATTTCAGGAGCTGTGTGTTTTAAAATTCTTGTGGCACACCGGCTGACAATTGCTGTCCTAGAGATTGGGAGGAGAATAGCTCAAAAGGCCCAGGAGCTTGTGTTTGTCTTGTCTCATCATCATTCCAGACACAGGACACCAAACCTATTGTCCAGCTACTGGCCCATCCCAGCTCTCTGCTTCCCACCTGACATTCACGCTCCCATCTGAAAACTCGTTGAGATTTTTTTGGTTTCGGAATGCAAGAACTCACTATTTCTACAACCTTGGTACCACCAGTATAATGATGGTACTTGCTGCCTCGTATTGAACTCTGCTATATTCCAATGTTATGCTATGCTTTAACGCCTACTGTATACACTATTAAAAGCAAATTACATAGGTTGTCTCATTTACCCTTTGCAACATGTCTAAAAAGTAGATACCTTTATTATCCCCAAGTGATATGATGAAAATGAAGCCATAAAGAGTAAGAGGCAGAACCTGGATTAGAACTCAGGTTTTCTGACACCAACACCTATGCTCTTAGCCACCAGGCTGTCTCCCATGGGAAGTGGAAACTGGGCGACCTCAGCACAACTCATCTGGAGTGGGGGTGCTGGGCACGAAGTCCACTTTCCCAGACTCTGTGTCTGCTTCCCAGTGGGGAAGGGGTGGAATGACTATTTGGAGATCACCACCATGTCTACTCTGGGGCCTTAGATAAAATTACTAAAGTTAATTTAAATTCAGATAGAAAGTTATCAGTAGTTCATAACTGAGAACCAACTATCAAGACAGGGGGCTGAGACACAGAAAAGACAAGTGTAGTGTGCCCCTGGCTGGTGGGAAGGGCAGGACTCTCCCATTGGAGTTGGAAGATCTGAGAATAAAGGCTGATAGTTACTCATATCATGTCCCCTGGCCTGTTGGCACCCAATGGAATTATATATTGAAGCAAACCACTTCCAAATGGCTTGAAGGACAATTTCCACCGTGGCGTTCCTGGAGGTATGTACCTATGGTGTCACTCCTTCAGCCACAACAGACTTGAGAGCTGTTCTAGCCAGCACAGTGTCCCACCCGTGTGTGATGTCTTTCATGGACAGCACTGACTGAGACCATAGAGTGGAGACATGTGTCCTTTCTGACGCGTTTCTATTATTTGGGTTAAAGGGTACAGAAAAGGAGAGGAGCATTCACACCACATCTCACGGAAAACTCCAAGTCTTAGACTCGGTGCTTATAGTGTTCATAACTGGCTTGGGAAGGAACATTAAGGAGGCTTGATTGCAATTTTAAAGGCCAAAACCAGCTATAAGTATCAATTATTATGTTGGTATTTTGGTCATGGGAAGAAGTTTTGTAGCAGAGCTCTCTGCTGGCATGCATTTTTTTTCCCGTAGATCACATCTTGATTTAACAGCTAGACGGCAGGTTATTTTGGGGTTCTTGAAGGAACTTGATACTTACACAACTTGAATCAAGCTGAGAAAATTCTCTACTGCTGCTTCACTCTCTGCATCGGCCTTGGCCTTCCCACACAGGAAACTTGCTCACAAGAGAGATCTTCCAGCTACTGGCTCATGCCCATTGCTCTCCAGGGACAATCTAACACTGCCTCTTACCAAGATGGGAAAATGGAGGCACTTATTCAAGGATCAGTACCAAACATGTAAAATCTAGTATGTATGCCTCTATTTTGGGGAAAGTGTAACTAAAAATGATAAAGAGCTCCTTCTATAGATGCTTCTTTAAGAAAAATGAAACTGTTTTTGGAATAAAGCATTCTGGAGTCTGAAGCTTCTTTTAAAATTCCACATTCAGTAATTTTTATGCAAATGATTTTATTTTTTTCCTTGTGCCACATAAAAATAATGATGGCTCTTTTCTAAAGCTCAACCAAGAGCTGTTCTAATGGCATCAGTTTTGTTTTACGGACTCATTTAGCTGGAGGAACATGTTTACAATAGCCAAACAGGATTTTATGGAGTAATTAGTGGTTAGGAAGAAGGGCAAACAAACATTTTTTTCTTTAAACAAGAGGAGACACAAGTGCTTCTGATAAGCAGATAGCTCGCAATGTTCTTCCCATTCCACCAATTCATCCACTCTGGACTTCAGCTCTTATTGCTACAGGCCACAATGCACTTGCGTTCCTCAGCAGTGGCGCCAGGTTAGAGTGACCTTGATGCCTTGGGTGGGAAGGCCTTAGTCTAAGGCCAGTCTTCCTTTTGACTAAGAAAGTTGTGGCTTTTGTGTTATGACTCCAAAAGTTCTGATGCTGGCACTGCTGAGGTTTGGCGAAGATCCAGTACCATTGTAATCTCCATCCACTCTGCTCACTCCTCAACTGCTCACCGACAAACTCAAAGAAAATGAGACAAATCTAGTTTACATCTTCTAACAAGTGTTGAACATACTCCCCTGATATACAGAAATTCTGGAGCAGACTAGGTTTCAGAAAATCCCTCCCTTCTATTTCCTAAAAGGACTTTTCTGCCATCATTCCTCCCTTCCTTTCTGTTCCAAGAACTCTATCATAAGACTTGTGGCTTTAAGTTTGGCCTCAGAGCTTGCAGAGGCCTTCTGTGAAGTGAGAAGACCACTGGAGAGATATTTTATTTCTAAAATGGCTCTCAGTGATCCTTGCCTTCTGTATTTATGTCCTTGTGTAAGAGTGGGATGGACCTAGTTAGGGACTTGCTTCTAAGGAATAGAATAGGGCAAAGTGATGGGATGCCACTGCCAGGATTGGGTTATAAAAGACTATGGCTCTGTCTTGCTCTCACTCTCTCACCCTTTCTCAGTTGCTCCTTCTGATGGCAGCTGGCTACCATGTTGTGAGCTGGCCTTCAGGGAAGTTCATGTTCCCAGGCGCTGAGGGTGCCACTTGCCAACACCCAGTGAGGAAGGAGACTCTCAGTCCACAGCCCACAGGAACACAAATCCTGCCAATGATTACAAACATGAGCTTGGAAGTGGATCCTTTCCCAGCTGAGCCTTCAGATGAGACCCCAGCTCTGGCCAACACTTTGATTTCAGCCTGAGAGCTCCTGAGCAGATGATGCAGCTAAGCTGCTTCTGGATACCTGACCCATAGAAACGGTGAGTAATGCATGTTTTAAACCATTAATTTTGGGTTTCAAAGTAATATTTACATCCCAAGTAAGTAATTATTAAGTAAAATTCCAATGCTTTATCTTGACCCCTCGGTTTTATATTTTTATTCCAAGTTTTCAGTTAGAGTAACTATGTTATGTGAATTACAAAATGAATTGCACATTTTGTTTTCCATCTTTGGCATGTAGCATCTATATGAATAATTATAAGTATAATTTGGTTTTGGCTAACATTGCATCTATCTCTTTAGCTCTTTCCTGAACCCTTCTTTTAAAAAGCACATTGAATTAGACAGAACTCACTTTGCAAGTGTCAGAAACTAAACTCAAAGTAGCTTAAGCAAACACTAAGGCTTCATCTATTCATGTGTGAGAAAAGTCCAAGGCGTGGGTCCTGGCTTCAGCATGACCAGACGCAAGGGTGCAATCAGGCACTGTGGCTCAGGCACGTTCTCCACAGCTCCACCTGCTCTCTGCATTCTTGTCCCATCTGTGCTTCCATGTCAGCTCTTTCTTCCTCTCAGCAAAGATGCCAACCCAGTTAGGAAACCCAGAGAAAAGGGCAACATCCCCTCTTTTTAGATCTGCATTGCTTCCCCCTAGGGGACTCTGACTGGCCCTGAGAGATCATGTGTCGCCTGCATTGGATCAAACACTATCTGAGATGTGATACCATGACTGGCTAGGTTGGCTCACATACCTGTCCCTGAGGCAGAGGACTCTGAATTAGCTGGTGGAAAATTCTAGAAAAATCCTATGGAATTGGAAAGGAGAAGAATTCTTAAAAGTGAAAAAGTTCCAGGTAGCTAAGAAGTACCAAAGGTCCATTAAGCAGGAAGGTAACAGTTAATTTCTTTGGGTGCTATGATTAGTTAGTGCTATAAAGTCCTGCATGGCTTAACATAGGGGATGCATCCCTAGAAATGAGTCATTAGGCAATTTTGTCATTGTGCAAACATCACAGAGTGCACCGCCACAACCTAGCTGGTCTAGCCCACTGGTCACCGAGGCTATATGTGCAGCCTGTTGTTCTGGGCTGCAAATCTGGACAGCATGTTACTGCACTCAACGCTGTAGGCCATTGTAACACAGTGACAAGTACTTATGCATCTAAACATTTGTAAACAGAGAAAAGGTACAGGAAAAGTGTGGCATGAAAGATAAAAACGGCATACCTCCGAGGGGTACTAACTGTGAATGGAGCTTGCAGGACTGGATGTTGCTCTGGGTGAGTCTGCGAGTGAGTGGTGAGTGAATGTGAAGGCTGGGACATGACTAGACAATGCTGTAGACAATCAATTCTATTCCACGGGCCTCCCCCTGCTTCCTTCCAGCAGGGCCAGAAGTAAAACACTGATGCTGTTTCATGAACAGGGATATGTTTCTAGGGATATGACCTAGATTGATTAGAAGTATTGAGGAGAAACTGTCTGGGCAAGGCATAGATCACCCTAACAGTGACTGTCAGGAGGGAAAGGTGGCCTGGGGATCAGCAGTAATAAGAAACCAAGATGGAGACACAAAGGGGCATACGGGACTGACAAGGCAATACAGTTTTGGCCCTTGCATATTGGAGCAGTGGTCAGATTAAGGAGCTGTGTGGTATTCATTAAAAAAAGTGGGGAACCTGGCTGGTGTGGCTCAGAGGTTGAGTGTCGACCTATGAACCAGGAGGTCATGGTTTGCTTCCTGGTCAGGGCACATGCCCGAGTTGCGGGTTTGATCCCCAGTGTCAGGTGTGCAGGAGACAACTGATCAATGATTCTCTCTCATCATTGATGTTTCTACCTCTTTCTCCATCTCCCTTCCTCTCTGAAATCAATAAAAATATATATATTTTTTAAAGAGGGGGTTTAATGTGCAGAGGGTGGAGAATTGAGGACATGATATTTTGATCTTGGACATTTATTTTTGGTTCCAATAACCCTATCTAGCACAAAAGGCTCTCTTTAGTATTGAATTGATGAAAGAAATAAAACTTATCTATGCTTTCTATCCTTTTAACCTGCAAATATTTCCCAAGTCCAGGGACAGGCTGGCCCCATGCAACCCCAGCAAGCTTTTACTCCCTTTTACTTAACATTCACTAAGGTGGCTCCTGCGGATGGGTCCTTGTGCAGGACTTGAGGCCAACAAGGGACTTGCAGCAACGTGCTCTGGGGACCACCAGCTGGGCCTGGGTCAGGCTCCTCTGTGCTGATTCAGGTTGCCGGCTGCCTGCCTGGGATGTCATCTGTGACCTCAGAATTGAGGCGCTGTGAGAGAAAGGGGCTCTGTGGCCAAGCCCCACAGATATTGCTTCTGTCACAGGAAAATAATCCCTCCTGAACCACATATTCTCCCATTTCTGACAGGAAATTCAGCTCTATCATAATCTTATGGGACCACGTCATATATGCAGCCTGTCATTGACCGAAACATTGTTATGCGGTGTATGACTATATAACAAATCATCCCAACTCCATGATATTAAACAATAATGATCACATTATTAACATCCCTTACCATCCTGTGGGCTGATGGGCTCGGCCAGATGGTTCCCACTCGGGTCGGTGAAGCTGCTGGTCACTGGTGGCCGACCTGGAGGTACCACTGTCCCTCAGTGGGTGCCTGGGCTGGGAAGACTGGAGGAGCTGGAGTCCTTGTTCACCTCTCGCTGTGGTTCCAGTGCGGCAGCTCGAAGGCAGCCAGATTTCTTGCACAGGGTCTCCGGAGGTCTACATCCCGAGAGGAGAGGGAGCCAGGTGTCTTGCAGGAATCGGCCTCAGAGCTCACACTTCTGCTCCATGGAAGGAGGAAGCCGTAGTCAAAGGGAGTGGAAGGGGAGTCCCCTCGATGAGCGGAGCATTGAAGAATCCATGGGGACATTGTAAATGGTCACATGAGAATTAAAAAAGCTCTATTTTGTCTTTCAGAACCAGCACTTAATTAAGATTTATTCCTAGACGAGGGCGAGATTTGACTGAGACTTGCATGTGTTTGACACAGGAAGGTAATAAAGTCACTAAATCCAAGGATGGAGGTTTTTAATTTCTAGACTAGAATAAAATTACATGTATTTTCTTAATCAGTACTCCGATCCCAAAGAAACGCGATTTCATGTGAGAATGCCCACAATCACCGATGAGTGTCTGTCTCTTTATTTGTTGCCTGGAGTGAAGGTCGGTGAGGGGGCAATGGGCTCGCTGTCACAAGGCACGTATTTCCTGTGCACAGAGGCTCCTGGGTATCTTTAGGAGCTGGTTTTCTTGTGCAAATAGTCATTTGTATGGAGCAAAGATATGCTAAGCAGTAGAATGGCTTTTTGTTCTAGAAATTTGTCTAATCTCTTTTCATGCCTTGTTTGTAGTGTATTTCCTAAGGGTTTCTAAACTTACAATTGCATATGTTTGTGTGTGTGTGTAAATAAATGGTTTAAAATGTTTTATTAGCAAAAACAAGTTAAGAAGCAATTCTTTCCCGCCTGAGAAAAACTTCAGTGGCTGGCTTTGTCAACTCTATCTGCAACAAGTGTGGATTAGGACTTTGGGAAAATCGTGTCACACCTTTACATGCCTTGGATTCTCTGTCTGGCTGCACGGGGCAGTTTCACACATTTAGATGCTCATGGCTAAAACCCGTAAACCGTAAAGCCTGAGTGCTCAGCCTCTCACACACAAAACGAAGCCCTCCCATACATGTATCTGACCCAGTTCCTTCTAGATGCCTCAACCCCATAACCTTAGAGGGAACACGCTCAGCTCTCAATACACCCCTTCCTCTGCGTCACGGCCACAGGCTTCCAGGCCCCCCTGCTGACTCACACCCCAAGACCTTACTGCTCATTATTTAAGAAGCAACATGTGATACAAACCCAAGATTTTATTACAATCATTTGCAAGTTAAAATAGTATCTCGGGGGTGAAGGGAAATTTTTAATAAAGCAAAAGAAAAGTTATGTGAATAAACAGAAGCGAGAACAGTGTTAACTGTGAAGTTTACATGATTCCATGATTTTAATCACGCTTTGATAATAGGCAGCTCTGTGAACATCTATTCAAGGAGCTGAAACCTGTGTCTACTATGGAATTTGAAGTTGAATTAGAGCTTTGTTTCCTGCCTTTGGTCATTTTAAGGAAACAAATGGAAATGGTTTTATGAGCTTATAAAAATCTACCAGCTACCAAAAGAAAGAAAAAGGTAAGGTGGTAAGCACTAGGGAGAAAAGTGAACACACACACACACCCACTCCGGGAAGATACAGGAAGAGAAGGAAAAGCAAGATAGATTTTCATGGTATCATTTGGCATAACCTGCGATGGGAGCAGGAGACAATGAAGCATGAATTCATGGCAAGCTGTGGTGCTCAGGCCAGATCCCGCAGTGTGTCTCCATAGGGAAGGTGGGGAGGGGAGGGCGCTTCTGAGGATTCAACCCACCAGGAGGCCACACCAAAGAGCTCAGGCAGATGCATCCGTGACCTGGGGTGGGGAGAGTTGTGGAGCTCAGATAGCCTCTGACCACCTCTGAGCACAGTGGCCACTCCTGATGTTATAGTAAATGAACGATATAATGTCCTAAGACTAGGAGATTCTTGTTATTCACTTCTTGGGCGTTGAAGTCAGTGCCTGAGTTGGAGTATGGGCCGTAAGTGCAGGGAGAGCTGACGGCTGGGAAGGGAATGCTCTTAACGCCTTCATCTATACAAACAGGGTCTCAGCTAGGGCCACCTTGAGGCAGTCAAGCCTTTGCTTTCAGAATCTTATTTATCCATGCCCTAGTCCAGTGCCTAGCAGACCATGGGAGCTCAATAAGTATACTTGGAACAAGTTAATCCAGCCAAGGCAAGAAG
>NW_006383017.1:6406304-6416924 GCF_000327345.1 Myotis davidii | reverse complement strand
ATTGGAGGCATGCAGTCTTGAGTTTCATCTCTAGCTCTACCTCTTTTAAGTCTGACCTTGGACATGTTATGTCTGGTCTCTGTATCAGTAAAGATCCAACCAGAAGCAGCGGGTGACATGGCCTAATTCCCACTTGATCCCCCTGATTGCCTTATGGAAAGCAGGCTGTGGGCGATGAAGAGAGGAGGCAGGGAGCCCAGACAGGCTCCTCACCTGGCATTTCTTTGGGTGACTACGTAAAGAGTTCATGGACTTGAATCCCTTTTGCTTTCTGGACTGGGTTTCATTGACTGCCATTCTCTAAACTCTGAGCTTGTTTGAGTGAAAAACTCAAATACTGGGCCGCGGGATTCATCTGCTTTACATGTGCAGCGTGTTCCCACTGTACCAGCCTCAGTGCCAAGCACCAGGGTAAGAGCTTGCCAATGCAGTTATTGGTAAAACCAAAGCGTGGCATCCTCCTGGGTAGGAAAAAGTCCCCAGTTTCCGGTGGGCCTATTTCAGCCAATAACATTTCAGTTCCAAGGCTTATTTACTAGGAACATTTTAAGGGCGGGTGAGAGAATGAGCTGCTTTTCTTTTTTCTTTCTTTCCTCTCCTACTTGTACACATGTTTGTGAGACACGCACATGGCTTAAACATCAGAAGGGGGATTAGCAAGTTGGAGGAGAAATCAGATTCATCTTTGAGTCTGGCAGGAACAGAGGAGTCCTGGGCTCAGAGCGGCCCTTCTGCCTGGGGTAGCTCAGCCTGTGGGCTCAGCTGAGTGGCAGGAAGAGCTTTCCAGGTCAAGCCTGGGTCTGGGATCCACTTCACTTGAGGGAAACACCTGGAGTTATTTCTAGCAGGGACACAATACTACGGGTTCTGTTTGGGAGCCCAGAGTGCCAAGGGAGAAGTGTCCATGTGACCTGAATATTATTTCCAGGCCTCAGTGGCTGGTAGCCAACCTAGAAGCGTCATATTGCCATGACAACAAGGGGACCACACCACCAGTGACATCCAGTGATGGCAGCAGGCTAAAGGACCTGCGAAGACCAAGCTACAAAAGCTTTTCAATGCGTGTAAATCTCCAGAGACCCCTGTCTTGAGCCTGTTTGAAACAGAAACAAATCGCAGATGCATTTGTGAGAGAGTTGCTCTGGAGAAAATGCCTTTGGAATCTTAGACATTCCTGTCCTTCCTCTTTACATACTATCAGCTGCTAATGAAAGGGTTTGTACTCATCCTAGGTATTGCCTTGAACTGGAGTTGAAAGTGTCTGCAATTGCAGCAGGACCAACAGGGGAGATAAGAAGATCAGTATACCAAGACCAGCCAAAAATTAAATCCAGGTCACCTTTACTCCGTTTTGCTAACAGTGTGGAGTTCAGGTTAAAATTCATCACATGAGCCTCTCAAGTTCTTAATTCTAGAGTAAGCCTAGCACCCCAAGATTTAAAGAACTGCCTTTTGTAGTTTATTTTGCCTAGTTTTCTTGCCAGTGGTGGGGTGGAGACCATGTCAGCAATTTGCATACTGTTAGGCCAAAGACCTTGGAATATCTGAGAGGGGCATTATGCAGAACCGGAATCATCTTTATGCTGCAAAGGAAACTGGATGAGCAGCAAGACTGCACTCTGACCTCATGACTTTATCTCTCTCAACTTCATTTCTGCCTCCATTTCTGTTCTGCCTTTGAAAGAAGGGAAATGCAGACCCCAGCACAGAGCAGACAGTAGGTCGCTCAGGATGTGACATAAACCGGAGAAGGCAAGGCGACGTCAACTGGGTTGCTCCGAGGAGAATGTGAACGGGCTGGCTGTACAGTAGCGATTCACTGCCGTGGGGAGTGGTGCAGGCTCCAAGGCAGTCCATCCGGTGGCTCATGATGCTTTAGAACAGTGATGTTCTTAGTGTTTGTAAAACACCTGAAAACTTTCCCTTAATATCAGAAAGCAAATAGCAGAAGAGAAAACCGCAGGGCAGATTCGCCTTCCAAGCCCTCGGTGTTGCCTCTGACCAGGCGGCCGTGGTCCGCGGTGGCTCGGGCTCGGGTGGGAGGGAGCCTGTTGCTTCTGGCGTTGAGTCCCCAGTGCCTCTGACCACGGCCCGGGTTCCCTGTTTCCCACAGTTTTTCCCAAAGGAAACTCATTCCAAATACTTCCCTTTGCCACTGGGGTCTTGAAGGAAAATGAAATTCTGGTTCACACTGTGGTCCCTTGTAACCTCAGGTTTTTAATGTGATCACTTTCAAGTTTAAAAGATCCGGGTGGGAATATTTTTACTGCGCTGGTGACAATTGTACAATTGTACACAGAACCCGAACTCAGCACTGTTAGGTTTCAGTATAAGTAATGACTTTTTCTTTTGGTGTCTTTAATCTGGTTTCGTTCCTGTAATACAGCCACTCGATTTTGTGAGGGGGTTTTGTACAAACATGTTTCTCAGTGTGTTGTTATTTTGGGAAAATGAAGAGAGGGAGTTTGGGGAGATTGGAGAAAATGGATAGAGAAGGCCTGACCGCCCTCTTTTTCAGTGAATAAATGGAACATCACTTAAAAAAACACAAAAATAAATAAACACTAAAAACAAACAAATAAACAAAACAATAGTGATGTTCCACCTTTTTCATCTCATGGCAAACATTAAATACTAAAACTCTGCGGCACACCAAAAATATATTCTATTACTTGCCAATATGACAAAAAAAATAGGTATAATTTTGATTCACTCACACTGGATGGCTATTGTGTTGACTGTTGTCATTAAAAATATATACATATACATATATATGTGTATATATATATATTATTGATTTCAGAAAGGAAGGGAGAGAGAGAGAGAGAGAGATAGAAACATCAATGCTAAGTGAATCATTGATTGGCTGCCTACTGCACACCCCTGTTGGGGATCAAGCCCGAAACCCGGACATGTGCCCTGACAGGGGATTGAATTGTGACCTCCTGGTTCATAGGTCAATACTCGACCACTGAGCAACACTGGCTGGTCGACTGTTGTCATTTTTTAATTTGACAACCTAAGGGAAAAGAAGTCAGTGCCCCTGACTAAATTGTCAGGTATTTCATGTTTTAAAAATACTTGCAGCACACCTGTTGAAATCACTGGTTTAGGAGTCGCAAACCCCTCTGTTCTAGTAGCATCCATTTGCCTTTGGGTTGACTCACTCTATTTGGATCCCGGTTTTCATTTGGAGCCGTTTGGTCATGGATAGGATGGAGCAGGCTGCTGCTGTTGCACCCTGTCAGGCCCGCTCCCCCATTCTCATTTTAGTCTATGCCACTGGCACTCATCTGGGGTGGGGGTTTGCCCCCCGAAGACATTTTTCAATGTTTTGAGTCATTTTAGATTGTAACAGCTGGGAGGGGGTGCTCCTTCCCATTGTAGAGGGTAGAGGCCAATATTGCTGATCACCCCAGAGTACACAACACAACCACACAGCTAACATGTCTACAGTGAGAGGTGGAGAAACCCTGCCCCACATGAGAGACCTGGTCCCCTCACTCCCCACCCTCCTCCATCCAGTCCTCCAAGGTGGCCTGGGAGGAAGCAGGCTGGAGGATATGCGTACATTTGCTTTGCTTTCAGGATTTGTTTCATAGTCTCTGTCACATGAGGGAATAGAGTTGCTATGGAGAGCTTTGGGTTGAGACCAACTGGATTTGCGTTCTTTGGGTTTGCCAGGCACTACCTGTGTGGCCTTGATCAAGTAACTTATCTACACTGGAGTGAGCTTCTTTATTTGTAAAATGAGGACAATAATATCCATGGTGAAGATTAAACAAGAAATTGGATTTAAAATGAGAACACCATGCACGGCCCCTGGTAAGACTTAACCAGTGTTTAGTTGTATGATAAAGCTACAACTCGACCCTGTCAGCCGAACCTTTTATCATCACTGCCAGCAAGCATCTGTTCTTAGCAGCATATGTGGCCGCTGTGTTTATTATATTTATTGTCAGCGTTTAGGAAAACATATAGCAGTTTCTGTGTCAAATAAAGATCCCCAACCCACCATCCTTTCTGGGGAAAACCTTTGGTTTCTGTATGGCATATGATGTTTGGTATGGAGGCATCAGAAGTAAGGCAGCAAATATTCACAATTACAAAAAAGCAACTGAGAGATGAAGTTCAAACTCATAAAAATTAATCACTTGTGGTGATAACATTTTGAAAAAATTCTAATTGAAAAAAATTGCTACTTTAGCATTTCTTTAACCTTGAATAATTTAGCTTAATGAACCTTGCCTGTACCTCTGTCCCCAACCTGACTCCTCAGAATGTTTCTGAGACATCAGAATGCGAAGCAAGTTTCTCTGTGTTCACATGAGCAGGGCTTCTAATGAGGATGCCAAGAATGCCTTCAACATGGCTTATGATGGATAATGTGCTGGAAGGCCCCTGCGGGTTTCATTTCGGACTTGACTTAATAAAAACCAATCATGGTAACAAAAGAGAGTGGGAAGAAGTCTGCTTCACCCAGTTTTTCTATTGTGTGGCCATTTTAATGTTGGGCTTTACCATACAAGACAGCAGGAAAAATAATTTAATATAGAAATGCCAGCATGGAGTAAACTTAAGTAGAGTAAATCAAGCATGAATAAGTAGAGTGTCATAAGGGCATACATTTGCTTCTTAAGGGCATAGGTTTTGCTTTTTTTTTTTTAATTTCAATGTTCAACAGCACAGTCCATGGAGTGTGCTTTTCCTTGCATGGACATAGATGCCAAGAAAAGGCTCAGCAGACACACCCCAGTGGGTACCAGAGCACCTCTCACCAGGCTTCAGCCAACCTGATTTCCCTGTTGGTTAAATACTAGTAAGATGAAAATTAAAGACTCAATGCTGACGCATGCCTCGGTGGAGGAAAAACTGTTTACATCATGTGATACCAAAACTGACCAGAAATATATCTTCCACTCAGCTAGAGTAACTGAAATGTCTCTGTGACATTTTCCTTTGCATTAAAGCATTGTATGTCCTGAAACACAGATATGATATTCTATCTGGAAACAGCAAAACCACTGGTTATCAACCTTGACTGCAAGCTAGAATCACTTGGAAAGTCTTTTTACAAATATCAGTGTCATTCAACGTCTACAAGGAAATTGAATTTAATTGGCATAGTATTTAAAAAAAATTTGGCATCAGTATTAAAAAAAAAATCTCTTCCACATAACTTTCTAATCTGAACCAAGCTTGAAACCCATTGCAATAACAAGTTAAGATCTGGTCTTTGGATTTTTTTTTCTGAATCAAAACACCTACAGATTACCACGCACCTTCAATGGTCACAGTGACTCCCTTTGGCATTGATTCATGACATAGAATGGTGATGGTGAACCTTTTGAGCTCAGCGTGTCAGCATTTTGAAAAACCCTAACTTAACTCTGGTGCCGTGTCACATATAGACATTTTTTGATATTTGCAACCATAGTAAAACAAAGATTTATATTTTTGATATTTATTTTATATATTTAAATGCCATTTAACAAAGAAAAATCAACCAAAAAAATGAGTTCGCGTGTCATAGGTTCGCCATCACTGACATCGAATTTGGGTCGGGTTATAGAACAGAGAAATTAGAGGGGAGAGAGAAGTGGCATATGCAGCTTGAATAAGCTCCACACACAGGGTGATGTTAAAGTATTTAACCACCATTGTGGCCTGAACACGGAGCTCTCCGAACAGATGCTACTTAATACCAGATCTGCTCACTGATACACTCTGACCTTTGAGAATTTAAGTATTAGGGCACTGGCACCTACTGACTCTTACACATTGTAAATTCATTCTATTATAAGCAGTTTCATAGCAACACCCATCAGGGGCAGGGAAAGCAGGGGGAGGGGAGTTAAGAGTGTGTAGGGACTAAGGATGCAGGATGTTTGGCTGGCTATCTATTTGGGGAGGAAAGGGTTTAAAAATAGAGCAGCACTGGACAGAAGGCTGATAGGCTTGGAATACAACAACAGATGTTACCTACTTCCAAGGGTTGTCTTGGTTCAGCCAAGTTCTTGGGTGTTGAGATGTTTTATAAACATCGTGCCCTTTGTAAGAATTCTGGAGATGAACTATAAAAAACTTGGAGCTAAAAAAAATCTCCTAATGAGGACTAATGGTTCTCAATAAACTCCCAGAGGTCACATAACAGTCAAACTATAAATTGTGGAGCCTGAGACCCAAGTGAAAGGTCACGGTGACATTGTGTACATCATTAAACCAGTGCACTTCTGCTTGCCTGTTGGTGGCCGGGCCTCTCTCCTGCAGACCCAATCATCTGCATACTCTGAGGGCCCAGGAAGGTGCAGGAAAAGAGCAGTCCTGCTTGCAACTGCTTGGCCAACCCCCAAACCCCCTTGGCTTTAATCAGAATTTTTTCCCTTTGCAGCCTACCCTCTGGCAATCCTGGTCAGTGGGCACAAGGCAAAAGTTAGAAATATATGTTGATGTGTAATTGAAAGTTTATAGTTAAAAGCCCAGCATGCAATTGTCCTCTGACAGAGGAACTTTGCCTGTTCCACGTTAGTTAAAGATGCTCTCAGTCATTAGACCGCCCACCCAGACTAATTTAAGTTGATTTGAAAAGGCGATGAGCATTGAAATAGATATGTTCTTGCAGATCATGAGTGTGTTCAAGACTTGAAGATCAGAAACCTAGAAGTCAGTTTGTGACATGTGCCTTCAGACATGTTTCCAAGCTGTGGTGATTTATTCAAACATTTGCCAAATACTTTTTTCCCTCTTTCTCTACAAATGCTTAACTGTTCATGGCTATGATTTTCCCTGACACCAATAAAGCATTCCATTGCTGAGCTGTTATTTATGTGATTCTTGAGGTCAAGAGGGTATTTGATCTCACCATTCCTACCACCTTCAGAGAAGAGCAGAGTTAATCTTACTTCTTTGCAGTCTATTGCTAAGTGGAAAACATGCTGTTGGCAGGGAGGCTGCCATTAAAGGTCATCCCAGCTCCACTGTAAAGCATCGCTCATTTCTGGTTCCGAATCAGAATTTAATGTTTGTACAAATGACTAGGGACAGGCTTTCATCTACAGCTGTGAGGCCGTCTCCTCAGCCTGACACCCCAGCCTTTCTGAAATTGCAGCCATGTCAATCTTTTTTTAATTTATTTTTAAAGTTAGTTTGTTTGTCCTTGTTGTTGGGCCTCCGGTAGAAAGGCATCCGTTGAGTATGGGGCAGTTGCTGCCACTTTATCATCACTGTTTTGTGGAAAATAATCTTATCATTCGCTCAATTTCCTTCGTACATGCCCCACGCTTTATGCAAATGGCTGTTTTATATGGTTTTTCTATATTTTCTATTTCCTAATTTTTTCACTAAGCACCGTGTGTTTAATATTTGCAGTGACTAAGGGGATGTCAACAGCTACATCCAGTATTCTCTTCCTATTGACTGGAAGCTGGCTGAGATTGGGGGCTCCACCCCTCTCCCTAGCAGGTGGGCTGGACCCAGCCTCAATTTTCCAAAAGTTCCCCTAGGTGCTATCAGCCTGGACATACACTCCCCTGAAGAGCCAACACTGCCACAGCCTGGTTTGGCCCTGTTTTGCCTGCATGCCAGGCAGCTCTCATAAGCTCTAGAAGAAAGGGTGACCTCCCACCCAGCGCGTGGCCCACACTCTGGACCCAGAAGGTCTCTTCCTGGGATGCTGTGGTGAAGGCAACTGTGTGGCCAACACTCTGCCGCCGCCCTTCTCCCTGGGATGTGTTCTCTGTTCCTGTGAGGCTTACACAGTGAGAGACTAAGTCCTGAACTCAACAAAGATATCCCATGTGGCATTTGTTGTCCTTTGCCCTTAACTTCTGCTTCATTCTCTGGAATGGGCATCCACTGAATTTTGCCTAATCTCTTCTCCCAGTATTAGGCCCCAACTTCTTTCCAGGACAAACAGTATACAAAGAACAGCCTTACTTTGTCCATTTACAAACCTCTGTGAAATTTTCCTTGGAGTAGAATTTCTAGGTCACAGGAAATGCATAGACATAATTTGAGTAGTTCCAGCTTGCTCTACTATGAAAACGTGCCCTTATGCTGGAAGCTGATTGGCAGTTGAATTCCATCTGGAAGTTTAGAGTCAGAGAAGGCAGCCTGTGCTGTCATTTGAATTGGGAACCAGCAGCCTTGCAAGTTGAGGGAGTGGCAGTTTCTGTCAACCACGCCGAGTGGCAGAGAGCGCTGTTCTCAGAGAGAAGGGCTGACTGAGGAGTTGATGCCCATGGATGTCATGCAGAGAGACCTAGGGACTGGGGCCTGGCTGTCCAGCTCCTGGGTCCCATCCTTTCTGAGCTGTTTCCTGCCTTGAGTTCCACAATGAATTCTTGATCACCCCCCCACCCCAAAGCAAGATTCAATACATTTCTGGTACTTGGGACTGAATAAGTTTTTAACACAAAAGGGATAAATCCTTCTAAAAGTTGACAACAAAAACTCTAATCTGAATTTTTTAAGTTTGCTGAAATCTGTGTTCTAGAAATTTTTTAAAATGAAGGTTTGGTTTTGGTTGAAAGTCAAGTTTTATCAGTGGCCATTTTTTAATAAAAGGGTGTTCTTCTATCAGATAAAAGCAGTTCTTAAATTTTTGCTGAGGGATTTAAAAAAAAACACAAGATAATAGTGTACATCAGAGAAGTTTTGCAGGACCAGAACCCTATAGAAATTAGACGCAAGTTGCTAACATGATGACTACTATTTTATTGTACAATTATCAAGTAACCTGTTTGGCATTATATAGGCATAATATGTAGTATATATATATGATGAATTGAACTTTTCCTATTTAAATATTTTATATCAAGTACTAGAGGCCCTGTGCATGAAAATTCATGCACTCAGGGGCATGCCTCAGCCCGGCCTATGCCATCTTGCAGTCCGGGACCCCTCGGGGGATGTCCACCTGCCAGCTTAGGCCTGCTCCCCAGGGGATCAGGCTTAAGCTGGCAGTCAGACTTCCCTCTGGCAGCCTGGGAGCCCTCAGGGGATGTCCGACTAATGGGGAGTGGGCCTAAGCCATTAATCGGACATCCTTAGCACTGCCATGGAGGTGGGAGAGGTTTCCACCACTGCCACTGTGCTGGCCAGCCATGAGCCGGCTTCTGGCTGAGCAGTGCTCCACCTGTGGAAGTGCACTGACCACCAGGCGGAAGCTACTGCATTGAGCGTCTGCCCCCTGGTGGTCAGTGCATGTCATAGTGACCGGCTGTTCTGCTGTTAGGGTCAATTTGCATATTACCCTTTTATTATATAGGATAAGTTGTTCTGCTTTTAATCATGAATTTTAGCATCACTTTTAAAACTGTAGGCACTTCTTTAGTCAATTGACTCTGCTCTTACCTGTCCATTCTCTAGAATGTCTGGATGGACATAGGTTTCCATAATGTCTTTTTGTAAGTCTGGTTAAAATTATCTGGTGAGTTTGGTTTAAGGGAAACATACAGTGCTTGGTCATGGGTATGGGAGTTGGTGAAAATGATTGCTCTCTTTTATAACCAGAGACTATACAGAGAGCAGTGGAAAGAAATTGTTGCTACAATGCCAGGGTTTCTGCTTTTTTGTGAGTTGCAATGACACTAAAGGTAAATGCAGCTGCTTCTATGGTTTTATTGAGAATATGTAATTTTTTTCCATTTAAAATTAGTTGTCAGACAGTTTTTGTTTTGTTGGGACTACCTCTTCCATCCACATTATATCTTATTTGAGAGTTGTTTCATATTCTGTGTAGTTTTTGCCCAATAATTTTTATCTTTTCCTTCCTCCCATTGTATTTTGCTTGGTTCATAGCCCATCTGTTTTAAATTCCAGATAAAATGTAGTAAAATTTAAGATTTATGGCAAGGGAAAATCAGAATCAGGTGGTTTTCAGTTAAAGGAAAACAGAGTTGTAATGGCAATGTTATTGTAAAATCATAAGTAAACTTAGAATACATTTAGTTCTCACTATAGAATAGAATAATAAGTGAAAATGACCTTGATTTTTCATTTGAACATTTCTACATGGTCAAGGCATAGATCAGCATGAAACAGTTGATGCTGTGGGAAGCAATAGCCAAGGTCTTGCAAGTTTACCAAAAGGAAACTTATTTTTTTTTCAGTTTGTAAGCTCTTGCTTTCCTCATGAAGATAAAAGCCGAATTAAAAAGCCATGATTGTCCTTTTGCTCCCAGGAAATGTTTTTGTGTTCATAGTATTGTTACAAAGTTTAACCTTTTCCCTCCTTTCTTTTTTGAGAAGAAGAAGGAGAAAGAGGTGGAGGAGGAGGAGGAGGAGGGGAGGAGAAGGGCAGCACTAAATATTTCTATACAGATAACATATGAATATACCTAAGTATGTATGTAAGTAGTTATATAAACCATACATACGTGCATATACAGGACTCTTAACAGAAAGGACAGTGATGGTGTTCCTGGTCCTGCGTGCACAGGTGCCCATTGCAGCCTCTTCTGCTGTTACTGTACTTTCCTCCCCCTGTTGACCCTATGGCTGACTTCCCTTTCTGTGGCTACACTGAGCCCTCAAGGTGATAATGGTGGAGCTGACCGGGAGAAGGCCATGGTCATGGTTGGACTGAAGACCGTGGGGTTGGGGGGTAGGGGGGGTGGG
>NW_006383017.1:6385261-6397761 GCF_000327345.1 Myotis davidii | reverse complement strand
AATGATCAGGAGTTAAAGGGGGAGGGGATGGGAAGAGCACTGTGGACTGAGGGAACATTTGTACAAGGTCATGTGACACCAAAGGTTTAGCAGGCCACAGGACAGTAAGATGGCTGAGCACATGGGGAATTGGCTCCAGTTGAGGTGGGTGAGGTGCACAGTGGTTTTCTCTACAGGGGTCTTACATACTAATTAAGATGTGTATTCTTTATCAATGACAGTGGGAAGTTATCGAAGCTGGGGGTGCAGCATGGTAGATGTTTCATAAGAGACACTTTGGCTGCTAAGTGGAGAATAAAGGGGGAAGGAGCAAGAGAGGCATAGTGAGATATAGTGAGACCAGCGAGAAGAAAGCTGTTGCAGGAGAGAATGGTGGCTTGGGCTTGTGCTGTGAAGGGGACTTGGAGAGTGGTTTGTGGAGCATGAGGTAGAAGATAAAATAGGCAGTCCTAGGTGATGTGTGAGATGTGAGGGCGAGGGAGAGACAGGTATCAAGAGTAATGCCTAGCTTCCTGGCTGTGCAGCAGAAGGGATGGTGGAACATGCCAACAAGAGAGATTATTACAGAGGAGGGGCATCCCTACTGCACCCTGGTCATTAGGGCCCCCTCTTGTCACCTGTGCTCCATCTCCAAGTCAGTATACACTGAGCTGCAACTTGAGAAAGATGATGGAGAGGAAAGATTTTGAAAGGTGACAGGTCGCTAAAGGAGCAATAATTTTTTTATTGAGCACTTTTTATGTGCCAGGCAATGGGTTAAGCATTGGGAATCCAGTAGAAGGAAAATTAGATCATGTTCCTCATGAAATGCCCAGTCTAATAGGGAAGACACACAATTAATAATTATAATTACTTCATTAATAACTCTGTTTCTGTGATAAATACCAGGAGAGCAAGACAAAGTTAGCTAATGAGGTCTGGTTAGGAGAGGGAGAGGGGCAGGGCAGGGCAGGCACCCAAAGAAGAACGAGAAGAAAGACAACATTCAAGAGGAAGAAAGACACCTTGGAAGGTCCCAAGGAATCAAACGTTTGGAGTGGTTAAAGGAGAGCTAGAGAGAGAGATCCTTCTATGTGGTGAAGTGGGGGTTCCGGGCCACAGTGACCTGTGAAAGACAGGGGGTGGAGCAGGAGCAAGGTCCTGGCAGCTCAGGGCGCTCTGCTTTTGCTTCCCCAGGCATCTGAATGTTGTTGTTACAGCTCCCCATACTTAGAGCTCAAGAGGAGCTGAACTGGGAGGGGTGTGACACTAACCAAGCAGAAATTGTAAAGGGACAGACAGGTAAGAGGGACAACATACTTGTGGAAACGAGGCAGGTGGTCTAAAGGAAGAACTCAAGCCCTGATTCTGCTCTTTTCTTTTTTTGCACTAGACCCTTGGTCTAGGATACTTTTATTTGATTACCCATTAGTCCCCATTCGTTCCCGAGTCTCCTTTGTGACCAGAGTTATAGAAAATGTACCATATGGTAACCAGCTTCTTCAAGTCACCCATGGGAGTGCTCTCTCCGTTGTATTTACCTAACCGCCTTCTCCAGAGGATGTGGGTGCCATTCTTGTCCTGGATGAGAAAGGAGATTAAGTTGGTTTGTAAGAAATAAGTGAAATAGTTTTGTGGCTCTGTGTACCCTGGCTGCCTTTTTCCTAAGATGGATTTGGGTATGAAGATACCCTATGAGTCTTTCTTTATTCTTCATTACATTGTCTTCAGCCTCCTTTGTCCTGCCTAATCAGAGTATCTGTTCAGGATGTTTTAAATTTCTTCTGTGAGCTACAAGAAAAGTAGGTCTCACAAAGAGCTCCGTCTCATTTAATAACTTGCTTGAAGGCAAAAACAGTGTCAAGGAGCATTCTTATCTTTTCCGTTTTCTAGATACACTCAGCTGAACATTAATTTGAGGCAGCCCTTTAGAAAGGAGATCCTGGCTTTCTTATCTCAACGGCTTTCCTGATAATTTGAGTTGTGTGCATGCTCTGAGATTGGGAGTTTCTTCTCGGGTGGTTCTGAGGACAGCATGATTGTTCTGCCTTGGAAGTGAAGTAATCTCCCACTGGTACACTTCTGCTATCGCAGATGTTCAAGCAATCGTTTCCCTCAGTCTGAAGACAGAAAACATAAATAGCTTTTAGATGTGTTGTAAGACAGTGTAGGCCCCTACATTTTACTTGAACTGGTGTGTGTGTGTGTGTGCCCATGCCTGATTGTGTGTCTCTTTTAGGGGGTGGGGTGGGGGGGAGAAGGAGGCAGAAGAAACACAATGCCAGGGAAAGACCACAGGGCAGGAAATTGGGAATTTCAAGTTAGAGTTTTGGCTCTGTCTGCCCCCAAACTAGCTGTAGAAGAGCCCTGAGCAAATCATCTCATTGCTCTGGTCACAGTTTCTTTGCTTGTGAAATGAAAAGAATAATCCTTCCCACCCATCCTCATACAAATGCTGGCTTGAGGATATGAACAAATGCTTTATCCACATGAGAAGATTATCATTAGAATTGCTGCCCCTCTCTCTATGGGTTAATCATTGGTTCATTCATTCAATAATGACAGGAGTGCCAAGATCTGACTTGCTGGGTGGAGGGTGAGCTGGAGGGAAGCATGAGTGGGGCAGGGAACACGAGGCTGGTGGCTGCAGTCCTTGTGGAAGGAAATGAGTGTCCTAGACCATGGTGGTGACTGAGAAGGTGGAAAGAAGTGGATGATTCAAGAAAAGATAGAGTGGACTTGTTAATCTTTATCAGAGAGGTAAACCTTAAGTTTAAATAATTACAGAACAAGATGAATTTTGGGGGCAGATATGTAACATATGGGAAGTCAGTAAGGCTTAGGTGGGAACTGCTTCCTGTTTTGTTTTAAATCCTGGAAGTTATGCATCAAAAAGACAAAGGAGAAGGTTGCTTCCCATGTACATTATCATAAGCCAGCATAATGATGACGTTTCATTTTAAGAAACACATGGCATGCACCATTTCTTTCTCTAGTAACTTTCAATGACTTTAAATTAATTACTCAGAGTGTAGCAATAGCAACTCAAAACCCCAAATAAACTTAAACAGAAAGCATAATTCAAAATGCCTTTTATGGTTTCTTGAACAAAGGTTGACTTGTGGGAGGATCAGAATTGCTTTGGAATGTGTGGAGACACAGGCTCACAGTGCAGCAGCTGACACATTCCTTTGGCTGTTACACATTCATTGTTAACACAATCAGAATAAACACACCAGTAACAGCCTATACAAAACAGCCTGCAGTGTAAATCTGCATGAGGGCACTAGGCCTGCTGCCTAACGTATCCTCCTTTTTTGTAGCTCTGAGTGGAAGACGTACGGCACGTGGGTACCAGCTGCCTGAGACTCTCACAACAGCTGACAGGTTCTTCAGGGACCGTGACTGAATCGAATTCATTACAAAAAGTATGTCTTCTTGTATTATATTCTCTACTTCTACATCGACTAGTACATATTTTTTATGACAAAAGTTGATGAACTATTATTCCATTTAAATAAATAAAGGACGTACACTTTTGTCAATTTTTTATCCATATAGTACCAACTATTTAGCTATATTTTGGGGAGTCTTTATTTTTTAAATTTTCTAATCATTCATGCATTTGGCGAGCACTTGTTTTACCATGTGCTGGCCGTTGTCCTTGGCATGGGGATTCATGGAGGTCAGGAAGACATCATTTCTGCCCTTCCGAGTGGGGAAGACTGATACAGGCAAATTAGTAAAATAATTGCAAGTTGTAACATCATGCAGGGCCTACTATATTGTGGGAGGGATTTGGATTTTAGTCTAAGTGTAATGGGTAGTGTTTGAAAGCTTTAGGTAAGGGAGTATTAAAACCTGGTATAGGCTAAAGACTATAATTTTGCTACTGTGTGAAGAATACAGTGAGCAGAACAGAATGGCCTTAGCACAATAAAAGATGCTCAACATCTAGTCATTAGGGAAATGCAAATCAAAACTGGAATGAGATACCACCGTGAAATATCACTTTAGAAGAGGCAAATTCACAGAGATGAAAGTGGATTCATGTTTGCCTGGGGATGGAAGGGATGAGGGCTGACTGTTGGTGGTATGGGTTTTCTTTTGGGGGTGATGAAAATATTCTCGAATTAGGTTGTTTTGCTGGTTGCCCAATTCAGTGAATATACCAAAATCCACCAAATTGTACACTTACGTAGGTAAATTGGATGGTGTGTGTACATATCTCAATAAAGATGTCAAGAAAAAGAAAATTGAGGGAAGCCATGAAGAACATGGATTACATGGCTGACTTGTCTTCCTGTTTCAGATCAGAACTGGCAGCCTTGCAATGGCTCCAGGAGAATGAATGAGCAGTCAGGATCCTGTCCTCATCGCCCCTGTATCTCATACAGTAGCCCCACAATGATCTCCATTTCTATGAACCAGCCATGCACTTTCTTTTGGGCCTGCTATGTTTTCTTTTCTATTTCTTTCTGTTTGAAAAACATTTTATTAATTCTGCAAGCTCAGTTCAAATTCCACCTGGAAACTCTCGTTGGTTGGCTGGCCCTGTAATATGTCATTCTTGCTTCCTGTGAGCCCATTACCGGTGTCTGGTACCTCTGTGAGATCTTAACCACGTAGCATATCAAAGACCAACTGAATTCACTTTCTCCCCTTCTTCATTTCCTTCCTTCTTCCCTTTCGCCTTCCCTTTTTCTTTTCTTCTCCAAATCCTGTTCCTTCTCTCCTTCCATCCCTTTTTACAATCAGAAGGAAGTTTCTCTGCCACTTAAAAGTCCCTAAAACTGTCTCAGCCTATCAAATATCTATAGATCTGCGCACACTGGGTCTCTTAAGAGTAGTTGTATAACAGATGTTGTCCTTACAGAGGTTCACATTATTCTCATTACAACATTCCCCTCCTTCTATAACTCAAGTTTTGATGGCAGTTTTAAGCAAGACCTAACAAGCAATTTTTTCATAATTAACAACATTTTCAGTACATATTTATTGAGCATCTACTATGTGTCAAGCACTAGTTCCAATGGCTACATTAGGAAACAGGACAACCAAGGTCCTTGATGTTTTTTCAAGATCAGAAAATGATGAATGCAGTGCAGAGACTTAAATGGGTGATGCCAGAAAGTGGGTGAGAGGCATCTTAAGACTGAATGGTCAGGGAAGGTCTGTGAGATGACATTTGAGCTGTGATCTGAATGACAGGTAGGAGCAAAAAATCATTCCAGGTGGAGGGGACATCTCATGTACAGGCTTTAGAGTCAGAAGTGCTTGACATGTTAAAGGACCTGAAGACTGTTATGTGTAGAGTTTGATAGGAAAGGTGGAGAGAAGAGTAGAGCAGTTGAATAGCCAGGGGCTGGTTTCTCCCATCAGTGTGAGTGGTCGAGACTTATTCTAATTCCAAGGAGGAGCCCCTAGAGAAAATGTGACACAAACATTGTTTGTAAAATAGTTGAGGTTTGGGGCTTTCCTGTTTTTAACTTGTATTTTTGGCCTGTAAAAAGTAACTTTCACAGACCAGAAAGTGCGAAAGGAGAGTGGAGAGATGGCCAAGCGTTGAAGCTCCTCACTGTAGCTGAACACCAAACAGTAAACAATGAAACTCACAAAATCCTGGGCTTCGGTGGTGAAAAGGTAACAGCTAGGGATGCTCTGGCCAGAGGCTGCACAATGAGTATTTTGGTTCATATTTTTCATAACCCAGTTGCAGCTTAATGGTGACATGGAAGGATTGTTTTCTGTCAGAAAGAGTGCTGAAAGCTCTTCCTACTGCCCCAGAAGAGAATATGGATCTCATCACGGAGCTGGAAAAAGAACCTGTTAGAGAGGCAGAGATCTGTAGCATCACATGTTCCAGGCCAGGATTTAAAGAGCATTTTGGAAGAAATAATGCATCACCAAAGAAATCCATTAAATATAGCAAAAGCTTTAATAATGGGTTGTGGGGTTTTTTTTGATATTGAAAATTCCCACTCCTAGGAATTTATCTAAAGAAATGATCTTAGATCTGCACATTTAGCTCAAGAATGCTCAACCATTTTTTTAAAAATGGTAAAAATTTGGAAACCTTCGAAATATCCAGTAATGGGGGAATGGTTAAATAAATATCCCTAGGCAATGTAACATTTGGCATAGGCAAAATAATTTTGTAGAAGAATATTTAATGACAAGGATCCCCCCCCCTGATAAAGAATGATTAAATTTACCCCCAATAATTGGTAGTTAAATTGAAACAAATTAGGTTACAAAATTCCAAGTACCCTTTTGTCTTAGTTCTGAAATTATATATTTAAAAGGAAAACTTCCAAAACGTTACCAATAGTTATCTCTAAGAGGTTAGATAATAAGATTTTAAATATTCTTCCTTTTAATTTATCCTTCTCCCTTTTAACTTATTTTCTGAGGTTTCTAAAGTAAATATAAGTAAAAAACTTAATCAAAGGCATCCATTGATCAAGAATTAATTAATAAAAATAAAGATTTAGCCAAAACCGGTTTGGCTCAGTGGATAGAGCGTCGGCCTGCGGACTGAAAGGTCCCAGGTTCGATTCTGGTCAAGGGCATGTACCTTGGTTGTGGGCACATCCCCAGTAGGAGATGTGCAGGAGGCAGCTGATCGATGTTTCTCTCTCATCGATGTTTCTAACTCTCTATCTCTCTCCCTTTCTCTCTGTAAAAAATCAATAAAATATATTTTAAAAAAATATAAAAAAATAAAGATTTAACTGCTGTGTTCAGGTGCTTTCTTTGCATAAGGAAGTTGAACACTTACAGCGTCTTCTGAGACACAACTATTGTTTCCCCCATTTACTGCTGACGAAACCGAGACACAGAGATGGGAACATACCCATCACACATCTAGCAAAAGTGGATGCGGGTTAGAATCCAGGCAGTGTGAGGCCAAAGCCCACACTTTTCGCTATGACGCTGTGCTTCTAGCAAATCCTAAGCCCAGAGCAGTAAATGTTTCTCTGTCAGCAGAGATGGTCTGAGACCTGTTTCCTCAATTTCGCTGCTTAGAGGTTGTCACCAGTTCCTCAGTGAGGAGTGGCTAGATACTGTCCATCTTTTATTATCGGTTTCAGAGAATGTGGATTTCCTTACGGAACATGGATTCCATGTATTTCTATGAGGCCCTCGGGGTTTGGGATTAAAGACACATCTGGGTATTCTAATATGTAGGGACTTAGAAGGATCAGACCAGACTTTAGGAATCAAGATTCTGATGTCTTTCCCATGGAAAAAGCCAGGTAAGCCGACTTTGCCTAATTGTCTTCACTAGGCTTCTATCCGGACTTGCAATGTGCTACACGCAGTCCATTTACTGTGCCCCTGCGCCCGTTGGCTTGGGCTAGCCCTTGTCATGTCCACCTTTTATAAGGCTGGGCTCCCCTTTCGAAAGAAGAGCACACAACAAGAGGTATAAAGGAAGACCTTACACCGGGAATGAAATGCCAAAAGCAGCCTGTCTTGAGAACTGCCCATGTACAGTGAGAGCCATAATGGCTGCGTTATGTAACCTGCATTGTTAATAGGTGCTTGCTAAGTGCCGGGCATTGTATTACCTGCACCCTACATCCCCGAAGAGTCCCCTGTGGCTCTTTTTTTTTTTTTGGCCATCAGTAACTTTGCATTTAGGAACTTCCATAAGAATAACAGAAATGTTTTCCTTGATAGAAGGACAGATGTCAACGGAGGTGTTTCTGGCATTTACTAGCGCACCCAGTAACTTGATTTGAAAAGTGAACTGTGCAATACTATACAATTTCAAACACTTTCTATACAAATGTCTGACATCTAATTAGACTGATTTAAAGCTATTAAGCTTCTTGTCAGAAATAATTTTTAAGTGGATGTGTCAGGAGACAAACAGCAGTTGTCAAGGGAAGATGGCGGTAATTGGTGCGTGTGCCGTCTGGCTATTGAGCAGCTGGGCCTTTCAATACAGAGCACTCGGGCCTCCACTCTCCTTAATAGAAGCTGCGCGGGCAATTAGGGGTCAAATGATGGAATGCTCATGTTTGTGGCGAATATTTGTCTCATGACTAGGGAATTAAATTTGGTTTCTACCCTGTAACGCAGACAAAAAGCATCGCTGAGAAGAGAAAGCATTTAAGAAATTCAACTCACCAGTTAATTGTTGAAGCACATGCCATGAGCTTTCATTCTGGGTGATTACAAGGTGGTTGATGAAAGTAAATCAGGTTGCCCAAAGCACTTGAAAAGGCTTGAATTCTATTTGTAATCTTCTGAGGCTATTAATGTATTTTATTGTAAAATTAAATTGGTTAATAGGATTATATAGGTTTTCAAGTGTACATTTCTATGATCACGATCTGAATATTGCAGTGTGTGGCCACCACCCAAAGTCAAATCATCTTCCATCACCATATATTTGCCCCCTTTATCCTTTGCCATCCCTCACCCGCCTTCCCTTTGGTAACCACCATACTGTTGTCTGTGTCTATGAGTTTCAGTTTTATATCCCACATATAAGTAAAATCATATGGTTCTTAGCTTTTTTTGACTGACTTATTTCAGTTAGTATAATATTCTCAAGGCCCATTGATGTCACAAATGACAGTATTTTGTCTTTCCTTATGGCTGAGTATAGTCCATTGTGTATATGTGCCACATCGTCTTTATTCAATCATCTATAAGGACACTTTGGTTGTTTCATGTCTTGGTTACCGTGAATAATGCTGCAATGAACATAGGTATGCATATATCTTTACAAAATGCATAATTTTGAGTTTTTCAGGTATATGCCCAGGAAAGGCATTGCTGGGTCATATGATAACTCTATTCTTAATTTTTTGAGGAGTTGCCACAATGTTTTTCATAGTGGCTGTACCAATCTACATTCCCACCAGCAGGGAATGAGGGCTCTTTTTTCTTCACGACCTCTCCAACACTTGTCATTACTTGTCTTGCTGATACTAGCCATCCTAAGAGGTGTGAGTGGTATCTCACTGTAGTTTTCATTTGCATTCCCCTAATAGCGAGTGAAATTGAGCACCTTTCATATATCTGTTGGCCATTGATATAGATTATTTGATTTTGAGTTGCATGAGTTCTTTATATATTTTGAATTTTAACCCCTTGTTGGAGCTCTTGTTTGCAAATATCATCTCCCATTCACTTGGTTGCCTTTTTGTTTTGTTGGTGATTTCTTTTGTTGGACAGAAAAGTTTTTAGTTTGATATAGTTTCATTCATTTGTTTTTGCCTTTACTTCCCTTGCCTTTGGGTTTGCATACAGAACATCTTCTCTAAGACCAAGGTCCATAAGTTTAGTACTTATGCTTTCTTCTATGTAATTTATTATTTCAGATCTTATATTTAGATCTTTGATCCATTTTGAATTAATTTTTGTACATGGGGACAAACTGTAGTCTAGTTTTATTCTTTTGTAGGTGGTTGGCCAATTTTCCCAGCACCATTTATTGAAGAGGCTTCCCCCCCCCTCCATTGTATGATTTTTTTGACTTCTTTATCAAAAATTATTTGCCCATATTCAGGTGATTTTATTTCTGGGCTCTCAATTCTGTTTCATTGGTTTGTGTGACCGCTTTTTTGTTAATATCATGCTGTTTTGATTATCATAGCTCTGTAGTATAGTTTGAAGTCAGGTGGTGTGATCCCTCTGGCTTCGTTCTTTTTCTGATAATTGCTTTGGTTATTCGGGATCTTTTGTATACAAATCTGATGCTTTTTGTTCTTTTTAAAAAATGTCATTGGGATTTTGATGAAGATTGCATTATATCTGCATAATTCTTTGGGTAATATGAACATTTTACCTATGTTGATTCTTCCAGTTCATGAACATGGAATATCTTTCCATTTCATCATATCTTTTTCAATCTCTTTTAATAATGCTTTGTAGTATTTAGTATATAAGTCCTTCACATCCTTTGTTAAATTTATTCCTAGGTATTTTATTTATTTATTTTTTCAATTGCAAAAGGAATTGTTTATTCATTTCTTTTTCTGAAATTTCATTGTTAGTATGTAGGGATGCAGTGGATTTTTGTACACTGATTTTGTATCCTGCAGCTTTACTGTATTTGTTTATTGTTTCTATTAGTTTTTTGATGGAGTCTTTAGAGTTTTCAATATACAGAATCATGTCATCTGCAAAAAGCGACACTTTCACGTCTTCATTCCCAGTTTGGATGCTGTTTATTTCTTTCTCTTGCTCGATATCTCTGGCTAGGACTTTCAGTACTTATGTTGAATAAGAGTGGTGAGAGTGGACTTCCTTGACTTGGTCCTAATTTTAGAGAAAAAGCTTTCAGTTTTTCACCATTGAGTATGATATTAATGGAAGTTTGTCATCTATGACCTTTTTATGTTGAGGTACTTTCTTTCAATACCTATTTTATTGAGTGTTTAATCATAAAATGGATGTTGTATCTTATTAAATGTTTTTCTTCATCTATTGATAAGATCCTATGAGTTTTACCCTTTGTTTTGTTAATGTGGTATATTACATTGATTGATTTGTGTATGCTGAACCATCCTTGTGTCCCTGGAATGAACCCTACTTGATCGTGATATATTGTTTTTTATAAAGTATTGTTGTATTCGATTTGCTGGAATTTTGTTTAGATTTTTTATATCTGTATTCATCAGAGCTATTGGTCTGTAGTTTTCTTTTTTTGTGTTATACTTGCCAGGTTTTGGTCTCAGGGTTATGTTGGTTTCATAAAATGAGTTGGGAAGTATTGCCTCTTCAATTTTTTGGAAGAGTTTGAGAAGCATAGGTATTAAATAGTCTGAATGTTTGGTAGAATTTTTTAATGAAGGCATATGGTCCCGGACTTGTACTTTTTGAGAGGTTTTTGATGGTTGTTTCAATGTCCTCATTGTTGATTGGTCTATTTAGATTTTTCAGTTCTTCATGATTCAATCTTGGAAGGTTATATATTTTTAAGAACTTATCTATTTCTCCTAGGTTATTGAATTTGGTGGCATATAATCTTTCATAGTATTCTAATATGACCCTTTGTGTATCTGTGATGTCTGTGGTAACTTTTCCTTTTTCATTTCTGATTTTGTTTATGAGTCTTTTCTCTTTTTTTCTTTGTGAGTCTAGCCAAAGGTTTGTGAATTTTATTAATCTTTTCAAAGAACCTGTTATTTGTTTTGTATTAATTTTTGTATAGTTTTTATCTCTATTTTATTCAATTATGCTCTAATTTTTATTACTTTCTTTATTCTGCAGATGGGCTGCTTTTGTTCTTCTTTTTCTAGTTCTTTAAGGTGTACATAATGTTAAATCTGGCTGTCCCCCTCTTCCTTCCTCTCTGAAATCAATTTTAAAAGCATATTAAAAAAGGAGATGTAATATTAAGTTGTTTACTTGAGATTTTTCTTATTTTTTAAAAAAAATCTCATTTATTGAGTTCTTTATATCCAGAATTTCTTTTTTTTTTTTTAGTTTTAATCACTTTGGTAAAGTGCTTATTTGTTCATTAATTTGGTTTCTGGGCCTCTTCCTTCCTCTCTGAAATCAATTTTAAAAGCATATTAAAAAAGGAGATGTAATATTAAGTTGTTTACTTGAGATTTTTCTTATTTTTTAAAAAAAATCTCATTTATTGAGTTCTTTATATCCAGAATTTCTTTTTTTTTTTTTAGTTTTAATCACTTTGGTAAAGTGCTTATTTGTTCATTAATTTGGTTTCTGGGTTCATTAAACTGTCTATCTGTGTTGTCTTGCATCTTGCTGAGTTTTTTTTTCAGAACTGTAATCTTGAATTCTATATCATTTAAATCACATATTTCTATGTCTTTATTTTCTGAAGATTTTTATTTTCTTTCTGAGTCTAGTCACCTTGGCTATTCATGCGTTTGATGAATTCCTTCTCTGTCTAGGCATCTCTGTATGAGTGGCACTTATCTAGGAGATTGATAAGTCTTTCCATTGCTTTCCAATAGGTGGCACTAAATTACAAGTGTTTTTAGCTCTCTTGCACTTCTCTGGCTTTTCAGATCTCTGCAGGTGGTGGGAAATGGCCTATGTTCCCTGGGAGGGTGGGCATCTATTTCCCAGAAGACAAACCCTGCAAGGAAACACAGCGGGAAATGGGGTTCCACATCTGTGAAATCCCAGTGATGTCCCCCATAGCTAGACACTGCCAGCAGTGCACCTTGATGTGTGTGGGTGGAGTGAGCTGGAGGAACCCAGCTGAGGCATCCTTGTTGCTCTGCCCTTCCAGTAGTTGTGACCAGTGGACCTCCCCCATGTCCCCTCTGCACCTCCACCCAACCCTGGGATTAGTCACCAAGGGTGCCCTTTGCTCAGGAAAAAAGCGTTTCAGTAGTACCGGTTCTTGGGTTTGAAGGTCCTGTGTTCTTCAACTCCACACAAAGGGTGAGGAGAGGTGAGCTCTGGGAGGTTCAGGGAAGGTGGCCAATCTCCATGGTTTTGTTTCTCTGTCTCAAATGCCAGTTGCCAGACACCTGTGGCCATACCTCTGTGCTACATCCTGTCTAGGTCACTGGGCT
>NW_006383017.1:6358860-6385209 GCF_000327345.1 Myotis davidii | reverse complement strand
GGAATGCTCACTAAATATCTTTGCTCCTCCTGCCTAAGGGGAGTATCAGCCACAACCTGATTCCTTCTTTCTCTGGGCTAAACCCCACAGTGAGCTTCAAGCTGCAGGTCTGTGTCTGTGGCTCCTTTGAGCTCTTCTCCTTTCTCGCCTCCCTGGTTGTTCCCACTTGCGCACCTTTAGATGTTCAAATGCATGGATCTCAGATGTGCTTGTGCGTTGAGCAGGGCATCCTTTGTTGAGTGGTATTTGTTCATGTTGTTGAAACTTCAAGAGGAGAGACCAAGGGGATCTCTCATGCCACCATTCCTCTGACGTCACTCCAGCTATTAATTTCTTAAGAAGCTTTTGTTTTGGAGCATTGAAAAGGAAGGCTTTTGCCCGACCTCTGTTGCAGGGTTTCTTAGTAGTGGCACTATTAACATCTTGGGCCACATAATTCTTTGTGGTGAGGGGTTGTGTATTATAAGATATTTTGCAGCATTCCTGGCTTTTGCTTACTAGATGTCAATAGCTCTGCTCTCTCCACACCAGTGTGACAATAGAATATGCTTCCAGCCATTAGCCATTGCCAGACGTACCTGGGAATGGCAAAATCCCTGCACTATGGGAATTAACACAGCTTGCGAATTAGGAAATCCTATATTAACAACAGGTTATGTTACCTCACTTCTATACATTGCATTTTAAAATATGTTGGTCCTCAAAAGCAAAATTTCAAAATATCATTCATTCTCCTATTCAATAAATCAATAAACATTCATTGAGTGCTCATAATACACAATAAACTTGACCCAGGCATTGTGAAAGATACAGAAAGGTTACAGATTTCTGTCCTTAAGAAACTTGAGATCTGAGTTGGGGTGGGGAGTTGGATCATGTAGACACATAACTACAATGCAAGCACGACAAAAGGAAAAGGTAAAGTTTTATAGGATGTTTTCAAGGAGAGGAACTCCAGTGGTTTGTTAGAAGTTCGTCCCTGGGCTGGCATTCTGAAATCTGATTTCAATAAGGTGAGGCTGACCAACTGTTTTGGCGTCTGGGAGCAGTTTGGAGTTGGAGCTAGGCCTCTGGAAGAAAACATCAGATCAAATGGGGCTAGACAGAGAGATGGAAACCTCATCTGAAACCAAAGGTTTTCAACCAGAAATAGGAAGATGGAGAAAGCATGTTCAAAAGGAGCAGTGGGTGACGAGCCTGGAGAAGGCTCCTGAAATACCAATAACAGCACCTTGCCGCTTTTGTGGGAAACTGCTAACTCTCACAAGATATAGTCGGGGCTGTAAGAGCACTAAACTGGTTTGATGGGAGGGAAGCCTTTCAGTGGAACCAACATTATTCTTCTCTTACCTGTGGCACTCGGTAACTAAGTAGTTTTGTATGGAAAGCAATTCTAAGCCAAACACCGTCAGTGGAAGACTGGCTCTCAGAGGGTCCTGCTTCCATGTCCCCACCCCTGGGCAGCCTCATGACCAGTATCTCCACCATTAGAACTTTGTTGTTTTGGTGAATCTTTAAAAAAAAAGAAAATACATTATCATCACAAATGGCATGGTGTTACATTCTCAAAATATTCCTAAGACTGTTAATAGGTATCACCTTAAAGATTTTTATCAACAAACTAGTTTTGAAATGCCAAGTAAAACAAATTAAACATATTTCCTTACTGCAGAACTCACCAGAGTCTGCAAGACATAATAAATCTTTAATGAAGGAATAGAATATAAAACATTTTCCAAATGTCTTTAATTACAAAGCCTTTTGTCACGTAACATCTCATGACAACACGGTCTGTGCTGCAAGCTTTGTATAACCCTGCCTGGTTATAAGTGAGTTTGTAAAATAGTAGCTGTTGTCAACTGTCTGGACTTCAAGTGAATAGGCTCTGACGGGAAAAATATATCTACATGCGAATATTCACAGTCCTCTTCCTCCTTCATCTGCTAAAGAAAAATTCGCCTTTTCCAGCTTGGTTCCACCATTTCTACTTCACCAAATGTATTTCTCTGTTGATCACCTGCTTCTTGGTCTTTATTACACAACCCTGGAAATGGTAAAGTCTGCAGGCGCTAGCTAATTACTCCAGAAAAATCAAAGGCAAACAGTAGGAAAAAATAATAGAAATATTAAGGGGAAAATGAACAGTGGGACAGGTTGTGAAAGCAGTTGTTGGTTTGAGCAGGGCAGGTGACTGACCTGGAGAGCAGCCTGCATGCATCTTAGGGTTTGAGAAAGACTGACTGCTCGGAATGACAATATTTTTCTGGGTGTTATAAGAATAATTCATAAGTTGGTGTTTCTCCTTATCAAACTATAATAAACATTGAAATTGCTTTTTATTTACTTGTAATTGCTTAGATAAATTTCTTTGAATATGAAAATGAGGTTAAAAGTGGGGATTTCATCAGGGGGAGCACTTTGTAAAGTATATGATTGTCTAACCACTGTGATGTACCACCTGAAACAAATACAAAATGATATTAAATGTAAATGGTAATTGAAAACATTTTAAAAATATAAAAGATGTAAAAAAACACACTTTACTAAGTGGAGAGAAATAGCATTTAAAAAGTGGAGATTTCAAGTGGGACCCAAAAGGCCTTCCTTCCTAAGGGTTATTACAGGAAATATTGAATGGGAAACAGAGGTTGTGTGTTAAGGTGAAAGAGGGCCAGGGCATGTGAATATTGTGGAAATAAAGGCTTAATGGGATGATCTGGTGAATATCTGTTATTTTTGTCCTTCCATACACCCTCTCTGAACAACAAACACTCTCCTCCTTCTAGGAACTAATTGTTCATCTTCTACCCCATGTTGTTCTAAAGAGCTGCCAATCACAGGACCTAGTCCTGTGCCTTGGGAATGGGCACACAAGTAGCGCTGGCCAATTATATTAACCTGTTTCATGGCTACATGGGGTGAGCACATGACCTGAACAGGCCAATCAGAATCCGTCCCTGCTATTTTATATAGAGATGATGGACTAGAGACACTCTGGTGTGATTAAGCAGGAGTGATAGAAATCTGGAGTTGTCTGCAGTCACACTTCTTTTACCATTCCATCTCTCAACCTGGCCACAAGGAAGCAGCCAGTCTACAGCTTAGAAGGGAGGGCATTAGGTAGAATCTGAGCTGGGAGATGGAGGGGATAGTAAAAATGTAATCACACTATCTCTGTAACTGGGCAACCTGAGTCCAGCTTACCTCTGGACTTCTCCATTATTTGAGCCAATCATCCCAATCTAGCTCAACTAATTTTAGTTTCTGTTATTTGTAAACAAAGGAGGCCCAGTGATTTACCCAGCAATGTTCTTAGTGCCTTGAGGATAGAAAGGTGTAGATGTCGCCGAAACCGGTTTGGCTCAGTGGATGGAGCGTCGGCCTGTGGACTGAAGGGTCCCGGGTTCGATTCCGGTCAAGGGCATGTGCCTGGGTTGCGGGCACGTCCCCGGTGGGGGGCATGCAGGAGGCAGCTGATCGATGTTTCTCTCTCATCGATGTTTCTAACTCTCTATCTCTCTCCCTTCCTCTCTGTAAAAAATCAATAAAATATATTTAAAAAAAAAAGAAAGGTGTAGATGTCAGCAATGAGGGAGAAAGGCCATGAAGATGGGGAGAGACGGCATTGCAGCAAACTCTCCTATCAGCTCTGTTTAGAGCAGAGCCTCATGCTGCGAGGAGGGAGTAGGAATTGCAAAGTGAGTGGGGACCGAGAAATTGATTTCTGCTCCTCACCCTGAGTTGGCCGCCCTCCTGATGAGCTGGGTTCCTGGAATGGTGTTTTGATTTTGAATCACTTAAATTTATGCTTTAAAGATTGATTTCCCCCCCTTTGCTCTGTAGTCAGTATATTTAGGTAAAAAAGTATAGACCCAGAGTTTTTATCAGTTGCTTGTTTTACCCACTTCTGTATGGACACAAAGACTGTAGGTGCAGAGAAAATATGGTATTTCTTCATGCTACATCTGCGGTAGCACCGGGCCATGGACATGAGTGTGATGAAATAGTGGTAGTCTACCCACATCGGCTGAGCGTGGCTACTCTTCTGCCACTGTGGGCACCGTGTTTCTTGCTTCCGGAAATTCAGTTCATGCTGCACAAATGAATGTCTCACTTTGTGTCCTTGTGAAAGGCAGTAACTAAGTAGATGATAGGCTTTGAGGTAGGAAGCGTTTGAGTTTGCAAAGACAGAGACCATACTGATTTTTCACTGTGAACCAAAACACAAATGAGGGTATTATGTCAGATGGGTTTTTTTTGGATGAGATTATTTAAAATGTAATGTGTTGTTGTTTTTGTCACTTATTTTATTTCTCTATCCTTCTGTAAAAAAAAAGTTCTTGTGCAGCTGCCCTTGGTCTTAGCTTGTTATCTCCCTTCTGCTCCCTTCCCTATACACCTATAGAGGTGATGTAATATAAACTCAAGCTAAATTAGAAAGCCATTTCTAAGGACAACGGAACTGGGAAATTAATTTACCTTTGGTCCGTGTGCATGGACATGAGGTGCGCACGGCTTAGGGGGAGGAGGACTAGCAGGAGGCTGTGGTCCTGGTCAGTAAACTCATAACCGGGCAACAGTGTTGGGAAACCTGTAACCATAATCCAGGACATTTCCTGTCTATTCAAAATCCATGAGCTCTATGTGCTGTGGAGACTTGATTTTTAAAATATTGAATACTACTATGCATCGTTTGAAGAAACTTGAGGTGTGTGGCCAAATGAATGGAAGTTAGGTGGGGGAAGTGATGATGATAACGATGATAATTAACATTTATTGAACACACTCTATGCAAGGCATTGTTTGAAGCACTCTAATACATTCTCTTTTAATTGCTACAACAACTTTATGAGGTTGCCCATTTGTCAGATGAGGCTCCAACAGCTCATACAGCTAGTACATAATGGAATGGGATTTGGGCCCAGATCTCTGTGATTCCAGAAGTGGATTGAAATTAGCAAATGATAATTTTGTGCTAATCAAGAGAATGGTGGCCTTTTATGGCTATTTCTGGAGATGCCCAACCCTAGGTTGAGGGTTATTGTCAGGAATGTTGTAAAGAAAATTCTTGTATCCTGACTTAAGAAGACAAGATGAGGGCTCAAAAGGGAAAGGCAGCGGGTGGGCGATGACCTAAGAATTTGGACAGGTAAGCCAGGGTCACATGTTATTATAAGGATTTGGTGTCTTAATCCTCAAAGTCTTAGGAAGCATTTGAAAGGCTTAAAGTTGGAGAGGGACTTGCATTTTTGTAACGTTACACTGGCTTCCCTGAAAAATGGATCTAAGTGGCCAGACTGGGTGAACAGGAACTTTTAGGAGGTCATTCCATTGACACCATTGACATGGGAGAGCTAAGCATGGCTGGACCTAAGCGGGTTAATTAAAATAAAGTTGCTGATTTAGACAGTACCATCCCCAGTTGCCTGCCACACTCCCTCTCATCCTCCGCCTGAAATTCTTGCCACTGCTCATCACTTCAGCTGGTCAAGGGAACTTGGGAAATTTTCTGAAGGAGCCACTCATCAAATAGGGGAGGCAGCGGGGATTGGGGCACACAAGTAGCTTAATCTTGTCCCTGGATAGGAGTCCGGGTGAAAGGGCGGCTATGGCTTTGAGAGGGAGGAACGCAGGTTTGATGGGGGTTTGCTGTAGCTGGGAGCTGGGCTTGAAGTTGCCATCTGTTTCCGAGTCAAGCATCCAGGGGAGTAGAAAAGCAGGGGAATGAGAATCAGGAGCCTCTCCTTTTTAAACTAGGAGACCTGGGCTACGTCACCTAATCTCCGAAGCCTCAGTTGTTTTGTCTAGAAAGTGGGAATAATAATAATTCCTGCCCTCTCTTCCTCATGGGTTCCTGGAAGTATCTACTAAGATGGCATATGTGGGAATGCACAAATCATTTGCTACACACTAACTGTCGTGTCCCGTCATCAAGATAGAGGCAATCGATGGATGCAAAGGACAACTCCACGGCAAGAGCATGCCCATATTTTAAAACTTCCGATTTCTCAAATACCTGAGTATCTGAGTCTCACTCCCAGGATCTGATTTACTCTGAACTGTAACTAGCTACTCACCAGCTGGCAGTTCTGCTCTGTGAAAGCACCACTGCCGAGCGCTAAGCTCTCGGGACTTCAGAGCCAGACAGACAGAGGGTCATTCCATGCCCCGCACATCGACACTTGCTGTCCTTGGTGAGATCATACGCCTCACTGTCAGTGCTGGCTCTGTGACTGCCGAGAGCCTGCATGCCCCTGATGAGACCTCCGCTTTCTCCTCTCAAAACGAGTCTATCGGCAGAACTGACCTCATAGCCTGCCTTGATGATTCAATGAAATATACATGGAAAGCAGTTAGCACCGTGGTCAGTCCACGTGCAGACTCACTGGGTGCTAGCTCTTACTAGTTCTGTCTGCTTTAAACTGTACAGGGCCCTCTTCAGCTGTGTTTTCTCATGTAGCCATCCTTATCAATAAGGTGTGTGTGTGTGTGTGTGTGTGTGTGTGTGTGTGTGTGTGTAGGAGGTCTGGGAGGTCTGATCAGAAGCCATCTTACTTAATCCATCCCCTTAGGCAGGCTTTGCTTGGCTACATGAAGGGTCACCCTCACCCCCTCACCTCCGTATTCTCTGGGAAAGGCTCCAGGGGAGGGGACCTGGGGAGGCAGAGAGGCTTGGTGGTGGAAGGGATGATGAGGGGCAAATGACACTAAGCCACGTCAAAGCCGGGACGTTCCCAGGCCCCGGAGCACCAGGGCACTGCATGAAGTTCCCACTGGCCCTGCATCATCAGCCCTTCGGGGAGAGCTCAGGGCTTGGAGGGGCCAGGGGCAGCGGGGGAGCCGTTTCCTAAGTGACGCTGACGCATGGCCCTGCGAGGTTCCAACAGTTCCAGTTGGGGGAGGCGGTGGGCACCGTGCCCGCCTGGGGCGGTGATGTCACGGAGGAATGTCGGCCCTTGGAAGGCTGACAGACGCCTCTGCCAGCTACACTCTGCAAGTCAGAGGGGTTTGGCCTCCAGAGAGAACCCTTTCCCTCCAGCCTGGAGCCTGTCACAGGCCGCAGGCTCTCGGCCTGATGGTGAGGGCAGTGTTAGAGGGGCCTCTGCGTCCCAGCGCCCAGCCGGCCCTCTCCAGGCTGATGGATGAATGCTTCTCCCATCAACAGGGCCAGCACAGCTCTGCGCCTGGGACAGGAGGGTCTTCTGCTTCTGCTTCCTTTGGCGCCCCAGCATGTGGATGGAGCAAAACCCGTAGGGGGAGCTATTTTGTTTTGAATGCGGAGTGTACCTGCCTTCAGCAGCAGGCCGGATATTAATATTCCCTCTAAGAGCTCTCTGGGAGCCACGCCACTTTCTGGGGCATTATGAAAACGCCACGGAAGGAAGCCCTGGTCACCGTAGAGGAAACACCGTATAATGTGCCTCGATGTGAGTCTAAATGAGGAAATGAGACGCATGCTTTTCCAATTACATGGAATGGATTGGAGCATTTGGGGGGAAGGAAAAAAAAGCACAGGCTTTGAAGCCAAACAGACCTGAGGTCAGATCCCAGCTCAGCCAGTGAAGAGCTAAGCGACCTTGGGCAAGTTGCTTCATAACCCGCATAAGGGAGCGAGGAAAGCCTGCCCCAGGGCTCCGACTCGGATTTAATGTGCCTGCACTTAAAGCTCCACCAGCAGTAAGTGCTCCACAAATGACGTGTTCGTCCCCCATTTCCCTGGGGTCAGGTAGCACCCCCTTTCATACCCACCGATGAAGTTGGCTTCTCTAATCGCTGTTTTGCCTTTTACATGGAAGGTGTGACTCGGTTCACAGAGAAGGACACCTGCTCAAGCTGAGCTCTGCTGTGAAGTGAGGCGTCCTCTGCTCACGTCTTCGACGGGGTGGTTTGAGGCTGCAGCCTCCACAGAAGCCTGTCTGGAGCTGCGGGGAAATGTATTTGTGCCCAAGCAGAGGCCAGACGGAACGCCATGATGGAGTGCCACCCGCTTCAGTGGAGAGGCCTGCGTAGGGGCTTGGAATTATTCTTGAACGAAGCATGTTTCCTGCCACACCACAGGCATACGGCGGCGGCAGCCCAGGGACGGCTTGGCTCTTACTCAGAAGTAATGTTCTACTCACAGTCTCCTTCAGAACCTCAAGGCCGTAGGTACAGCAAGCCAAGTTCTCTGCCTGCAACAAAACAGATTGCTTTGGAATCCATTTTATAAATCATAAATGGGGCTTACTACCTGGTCTAGAGAACTATTAGTAGTTAAGCAATGAGTGAAATCAAGAGGAGGAGCAGGGATACAAACCCACAAAAGACCAGCAACATATTCCAAGGAAAGGGTTCCAGATATCCTTTCTCTTTTTCTGTAGCGTTGGGCCTGGGCCTCTGAATAAGAGCTCTATCCTCTCAGGATATTACCTCAGCTAGTTTATCAGAAGCCTGGCTAAGAGGTTGCTTTCTGATTTTTTTTTTTCTCCAGCCACATGTGTACAAGAGAATTCCATATTTGACAGCATCCTGGTACTTCCTTTATTTAACAAAAGCATCTTAATTTTTCCATGACGATAACTGAAGTTACCTCAAGTCCCATCTTAAAATAGTTGTTATACTTAGAGGTATTATTAGCATAAGCTGGAAGGAAACAGGGAGACAATTACTCCAATTCCCTCATTTCATAGGAGACAATTTGACGACCCAAGTTGAGTGCCTTCTCGAGGCAACACAATGACTGGGGTCAGGGCTGGACCAGAACTCAGATTAGTATCTCCACATTGATGCTTTTGTCATGTAATCATTTGGGTGCTATTTGGTAGTAGAAAACTAAACAGAGATTTAAGTGTAACAGGATACCACTAAACAGGCCCACTGTAGAAAACCATGACCTGCAGAATGTTATGAAGAAGGGACTGCAAAGGTGACAAATGTTACAGGCCAAAGGAAATGTGGCGAAGAGAAACTGAATGACTTGCTACATAACTTATATTTGATGGAGCCAAAATGTGAACTCATATCTTAGATACTATAGTTAGTCTCTTCATTTCTCCTAGTTAGAAATTAAGCTGGCCAACCTCTAGCCAAGATGGCAGCCTAGGTAATCACGGTTCTTGCCTCCTCCCCCGACCACATCATACGTACAGCTAAACTACAGAACAACCATCACTCAGAACCACCTGAAATCTTACTGAATGGAAGTCTTACAACTCTGGAATTAAAGAAGCCACCTTGAGAATGGTAGGAGGGGTGGATACACAGAATTGACTGGTCCCACGCCCATGTGTATTTGTATTGGATAAAAGCCAAGAGGGATGCCTCAGCGGTGAAAGTTCCTCCTAACAAGTGAAGGGTCCCAGCTCCACACCAGGTCCTCAGTCCATGGTCCTAGTGCCAGAAAGAGAAGTCCCCATAACTTCTGGCTATAAAAACCAGTGGGGATTGAGACTGAGGAAGACTGAGGCTGCTGGAGTCCCAGGCAGTTCCTCTTAAAGGGCCCGTGCACAGACTTACTTTGAATCACTCCCTCTGAGTTCCAGCATGGGGACAGCAGCTTGAAAGGCACCAGAGACATACTGGGAGGAACTGAATTGTTTGGCATCAGGCAAGATGGTTCCTGGCTACTGTGGTTCTAAAAGAATTAGACATGGAGAGAGTTGGCCAGAGTAAAACTTAAGAAAAAAGTCAGCAAGAAGTGGGGTAGAAATGATCAAAACAAAGAAAAAACATAAAAGGGGCAAAATATTCATGTTTGAGGTCGATTTTACTTACCAAAAGCTTCGAGCAAATTGACAAGGTAGCCAAAAGCACAATAGGGGAAAGCTTACTTGGGAAGATATGCATGAATTAAAAGCAACTCCCATGGAACCAAAAAGTCTCTCTTCCAAAGCAGAGTCCTGACATGGAAACTCATAGGCTATTATCAGCCTGAATGGAGCTCCTTTGTTCATTCCTGAACTAATCAATAATCATTAAGTCCCAGGGATGTGTTGGTTTGTGTGATTGGTCATGTTTGAATCACCTGTCTACCTCTGGAGCTATGGGATGATGGATACCACCTTACTGAAATTACGGAAAGGGTGGTACAAGAAGAATCAAGATGTGAAAGATGAGGGGATGAAAGCCAGGCACGTAACAATAGAACACATCCAGGCTCCTGTTCTCTCTAAAGTAGCCACTGCATAGAGATCCAAACTTCTTTAATGACTTCTTTACTCTTTCCAAATGAAACATTATTATCTAAAATAAGCATTTCTGTGAGGTTTATAGAAAACATACCTGTTTCTCTGTGTTGGAAACTTCACACCAATAAGAATAATTCTGAAACATTGAAAATGTTAGAAACCTATAGAATGTTTTTGGTTCACAAGTATATTTCTGAAAAAGTACAGATTAAATATTATGAATCATAAAGACTTCACTTTCAATTACTTGTTATGTGGCCTTATTATGGATTCAGGACTTCCTTTAGAGTGTGTTAAAATAAATAATTTCAGCCCTCACTGGTTTGGCTCAATGGACAGAGCATCCATCGACCTGCAGACCAAAGGGTCCTGGGGTAGATTCCAGTCAAGGGCACATGCCGGGTTGCGGGCTCAATCTCCAGTGTGGGGCCTACAGGAGGCAGCACATCAATGATTCTCTCTCATCATTGATTCAGTCCGCAGGCTGATGCTCTATCCACTGAGCCAAACCAGTTTCGGCATTAAAATAACTAACTAACTAACTAACTAAATAAATAAATACAGAGTTATAAAAACGGTAATTTTTGTGAAACTATCAGCTCTCGGCTTATTGATTTAAGGACAGAGGGGAAAAAAATCACACTGGTTGGGGTAACTAATTGGCCAACCAGAATGGTTCTTGGAATCATTTTGTCCCCTTATAAGAAGTTACCTTAAAAAGTAAATATGTACATTGGGCCTATTCAAAGATTTGAGTTTGGTACTTTTCCCTTGCACTTTTCTTATTCCTTTCAGAAAATTTTTATGCATAAATAACTTATTAATTTGAAACTCTTCCTTTACATCTGGAAAACGTATTGCATTTAGAGATGAAGATGGATGCTCACAATAAAAATAAAGCGCGTGAAAGCTAAATGGACATCATTGGATAAATGCATTGTTGGAAAGAGTTAAGATGGTGGTGGTGCCATTGACTCGACTTCCCCTCCTTTGACTTAACCATCCACCTTCAGAGACAGTGAACATGCCATCCTTCATAGCCTACATTTCCTTTGTAGTAGGTTTGACTGGTTTTAATTTGTTGGCTTGATATAATATACAGCATTTGAGTTGAAAGGGGCATGAACAACTAAAACGACATCTCTCTCTCTTTTTTAAGGGACCTTTGTTCTTAAATACAGGAAGTTGTAAAATCTTCAATAGCAAATTTTATTAATTCTTAGGCAATACTATAAGCGATGCTATTCTATTGAGTCAATGCCTTGAACATGAATCAGGAGATTAACTTTTGTAGCAAACTGTCAATCTTTACTCCTAAATCATGGGGAGTAGTGAAATTTTTTTTTTTTTTGGCTTTGAAGTTGAATTATTTATTCTCTTTGCTCAGTTGTGTCAGTCAGAAAGATTGTTCTTCTCAGCTGAGCTCTGTGTGGCTTTCTTTAGGTAATTAACATCTCTCTCCCTCCCCCACTATGCCATTACTTTGTTATTATTCTCATTCATCAAGTTCTAAATATTTCTTTAAAATTCTGAGGGGCTTGACAGGTTAAATTGTATCCCATTATTGATGATATTAAATAACACATTCTGAAAACCCTTCCTCAGACTTTCTGTTGTATTTTCAGTAAAATGTCATTCCATTTGCATCTTAATTTCTTTAAGAGGGAGGCAATGCAGAAGCACTTGCTAAAGCTCACTACATGTTTTCAGACCAGAAATATGGTTTAGGAAAGAATGAAAGAATGAATTTCTCAGAAACATTCCATAGCAGCCACTGTCAACAGGCACATGAGCTTAAATACATACAAATATTTGGACAAGAATGTTCATTGCTTCCTTATTTGTATCAGCTAAAAAATAAAAATGCAAACACCTAAATTTCCAAATAGATGAAAAGTTAAATAAACCAGGGTACAAGGTAATGCTATGTAATATTGGAAAAGGATGAAGTAGATTTATCTGGACTCACTTGAAAGAAGTTTATGACACATTTTTAAGAATAAAAAAGCAATTAGATAATAATTAATGTAGTAGAATCAATTTTTTTGTAAAATATATGTCTTTATCTTATACTAGAGGCCCAGTGCATGACATTGGTACACTGGTAGGGTCCCTAGTGGCTGCCAGCTGCAAACCTGGTACTCCCTCCCTTCCCCTGGCCTTCTGCTCCCACTGCTGCTGGCCAGGGCTTCACTCCCCGATACATATAGGATATGATGAATGCATGCAAACTGTTAACTGTAGTTATCCCTGAGCAGTGGGAATTGTGGGCAATGAGTTGGGGATGAGGTGCATTTGCTTTAACCTTGACATATTCCTGCATATTTTCCATAATAATCCTATATATAAAAAGCATAATATGCTAAGTGTCTGACCATTCATGCGACTGTTCATTTGACTGTTCCACCAGTCGCTATTATGCACACTGACCACCAGGGGGCAGATGCTCCAACCGGTAGGTTAGCTTGCTGCTGGGGCCCGGCTGATCAGGACTGGGTGAGATGGACTGGACACTCCCTGGAACCCTCCCATGGTCCCTCCCTGGCCACCTGGCCTCTATTGGCCCTGATCAGGACTGGGTGAGATGGCCCCGATCGTCCTATTTGCTGGCCAGGCCAAGGCACCCACTGGTGCACGAATTCATGCACTGGGCCTCTAGTCACATATAAAGATTTTTAAATGCACATGGATAAAGGAAAATAGGTCATCAAGCTCTCATTTTACAAGAGAAAGAACTGAGTATGGAGTTTTTTAAAATCTTTTAAAAAATATGTATTTTTATTGATTTCAGAGAGGAAGGGAGAGGGAGTGAGAGATAAAAACATCAATGATAAGAGAAAATCATTGATTGGCTGCCTCCTGCCTGTCCCACACTGGGGATTGAGCCCACAACCTGAGCATGTGCCCTGACCAGGAATCGAACCAACAACCTCCTGGTTCATGGGTTGACACTCAATCACTGAACCACACTGGCCAGGCCTGAGCATGGAGATATTAAATGGCTTTCTCATGGTAACACAACTTATTAGAGCCAGAGATGGAATTAGAATCCAGACCTTCAGCCTATGTATGCTACCTTTAGTTTTTCAGGTGAGTTTTATTATCATCTAATAAATAGGATAACCCTAGTGCAGGGAAAAAATATCTTAATCAATCTTAGGTTAAGAAAATCAATCCGCAAAATTAGGAAGAGTGGTTAGGAAGAGAGAAGGGAAGACACTTTGCCTGCTTTGTGAGGCAGTCTAACCAGGAAATGCTAGGAAAAGTTGCAATGACTCAGCTCTTCCAACAACGGTGTCACTGTAGTGATATCTATGAATCAACTTCATAGACCATCTCTCCAGGTGGGCTCTGAATTGAGCTCTGTTACTTCTACTTTTCATCCATTCTCACTCATTCCTTTCACTCTGGCTACCCACAAAAAGTTGCTCAGATAGATGCTACAGCACCAGAATTCACCGTGATGAGTATTTACTCATTGATTTTTTGCAGTCCACTTTAAATTGCAGGCATTTAAAATTATCACCCTGTTGATACTCTCTTTCTTTCTGTGGGATCTGAACTCTGAATACTGAGAAAAGAACATTGTAAGGGAGAGGGAAAGGAGATGATCAAAAGAATAGGGAGTTTCTGAACTACATTTCAATGTCAGCCAATCATCAGTCTCATCTTCATTACCAAGCATCAATGCCCAAACCTGTAGAGAATTTTAATGAGTTTCTTTGAGCCAAACTGATGACAATTGCCAGGAAGCAAAATCTCAATGGATTGAGAAAATGCGCTGGAGAAGAGCAGTTTGCAGCTTATTTCATATATTAGAATCAAAGGGGAAGGTGAAGGAGGGTTACATGAAACCCCCTGTGGTAGATTAGGGGGCTGCAGAAAGCAAAATGGGGAATTCTCTGGGTTGGATAAAAAGTGAAACAGAGAAATATACCTCTTTTACTTTGGTGGGTACAAGATAAATCATAATTCAATTCCCAGCGCACAGAGATGGTGTTAGGGAAGAGGTAAAGATGAGGGGTCTGTGGTCTCTGCTCTTGCACTTGGGTGAGCCCTGTGGGGTCTAGGAGAGGAGATAAGCTGACATTCCAAGGTCTGTTATCTTAGATGCAGAAAGACAACAGCAGCTCAGTTAACTAAAGAGTGACCTTTGTCAAGGAAGCTACAGGCTTAGGATGTGACTTTCCTCATGACTTGCTTTCAGTTTGGAAATTTTATGTTCAGTCCCTCTACGTGGTTTCTTTCTATCTGAGCTTGTAAGACCTGCCATGCAGACCTCCCCTGAGCTGTCAGGCTTAGTATGTGGCCCCTTTTTTGTCCACAAATCTAGTCCTTGTCATGATCGCAACTATCATTTATTGGGCATTGACTAGAAGCCAGGCACTGGATTGGGCATTTTACGTAAACGTGTGCCTCAGTACAACCCACTGGGGTAGGTATTGTTAGGATTTATATTTGTATATAAGGAGATTGGAGTCAATAATGCTTAGGTGACGTGGTCACGGTCACATTGGCTAAGGACCCCCTTGCATGTTTTGGAGGAAAATTGTCTTCTCTCAGGATTCAATCTTAGGGAAAACAGTCCAAGGGACCACAACAAGACTCATCCTCATCGTAGAAGTAAGATCCTCCAGCACTTCCTTTCTCCAACGTGTTAAACGAATTCATATAGAGGGGAACTCTGTGACTTTCTGGAACCATCTATTGATTTCCTTGTGTGGAGAGATTTACAGAGACAATTTGTAGGCCTCAGATGCCGTTGAAACACTCACTGACTTGTCATAAAGAGGAAGAAAGTTTGTGAAAGGAAGGCCAACTGCTGTCATTACGTGGCCTCATTTGTGAAATGGATGGCTGTGTTCCTGGCACTGAGGAAGATGCCCCAAAGCCACTTGGAAGATGAAAGGGCTTATCTCGAAACAAGGTTTTCTGGAAGATCACAAACCGATCATTTAAAACATTACTTCAGGTAAAAAGAGAGCAAAGAACTATCAGAATTTCCCAGTTGACATCTAATTAGGATTTTAACAGCATGTAGGGATATTTCCCTTCTCCATCCAGCCTTTGGAAGGGGCTCTTCTTATAGGAAGGGGTCCAAGTTTCCTTATGTCTTGGTTATGGACTTGGTTATACGCAGTGGCTGGGGTGTTTGTATCTTGTCCAGTGTTGGTATCTAGGCGTTCCTGCTGGATTCTATAGTCAAAATGCTTGTCGACAAGCGCCAGGCTGATTTTAATATAAATAGCAGGTTTGTCCTATTTCAGGTGCTTATTAAAATGTCATTCAGCTGAATCAAAAAAGAACATAGTACAGCATTATTCTGCCTCAAAGCTCATCCATATCAAAGTTGGAAATCTTTCTTTGCTCCGTCACACTGAAGCAGCTGTTGGTTGGTGCATGGACTGGATGTAGGAGTAAGTGCTGCTCTCTGAATGTATGTGCAAGGGAGAACTGCTGCCCTCTCTCTGCTGACATCACCGACTAATTTTGGAACTGATAAGGATGGATTCCCTACGCTATCAGCTACTGTATAATGTGTCATGAAATAGAACAATTATATCGAAATGTTGTTATTTCACACAGCACTTTCCACAAATGTTTAGATTCTACATAACCTTGAAAGTTGAGTATAAACTCTCCTAAAATTAAAAAAAAAAATCCAAACTGCAAAAATGTATATATCACTGTTCACAGTGAGATTTTCTCCTCTCCAATGAATTTGGGTGTAATCCCTGAGGTGTTGCTATCACACTAAAGGGTTAAGTTTTTTTTAGAACAAGTCTGAAAGGATTTAATTTTCTCAACACTTTGCCTCATCTCTGGTAGCTGCCACAACATGCCTCATTTGGGTAGCACAGCCCTTGAGACATCCTTCTGGCATGGAACAAGTCACAAAAATAGGGAATCTCCCTTCCTCACTCTCAGCAGTTATTACCATGAAGAAATATAATTAAGGACTCATACTCTTAGTATAATGAAAATATTAACATTTCCTATTGTTTGGTCCTGAATTAATAGTAGGCAAAGGGAAAAGAGGCTTATATGTGTGAAGACTGTGCTGTGTCACTTAAAGAGTTTTTCCAATACTTTAGGTTAATTTGCACATGAATTTTTCTTTATTTTTTAGAATTGACAACTACTCCACTTGTCCACTTATTAAATGCATATTCCAAAGAAGTTGGCTCAAGTCTTATCTTCGATCATCTCCCCAAACCCCCTGAATTCTGGAGTAAGAGTCTCATTTAAAAAAAAAAAAAAAAACGCATTGGGGCATTGGGCTGATTTCTGGAATGACGGAGCTGAGATGTCTACTCTTCCATATAAGAAATGAGGACACTGGCAAAAACTGTCTATATCAACTTTTGGGGAACTCTGGAAATTAACTAAAGGCTTGCAACACTCTGGGACATGTTCATTCAAGAGAGATTGCTGAATTTTGGCAAGAACAGTATGATTTATGGCATTTTAAAACTTGCCATAATTCTATTCCCTTTTTCAGCTCTGGAAGCCTTGAAAGCTAGCAGCTTTGCACTATAACTATGAAAGCCACCAGCCTGCCAGCCAGTTGGGGGACTGGGGGGGGTCAGGGATGGGAGTGGGGAATGGGTTTGGAACTCTCCTAAAACAGCTCACAGAGAATTTCCAGTATGTGGCCTTTCTGGAAGCTTGCTGAAGAACTCCATCGCCAAGGTTTGTTCTTATTTGACTTGATTCAGAACTCTGTATGAACAGCATTATATCTAGGGTGTTTGTTGGAACTAGTCAGTGGTAATTGTTTAATATTACAGCTGCCTGAGGAGCCATTACTATTTGGGGTTGACCAAAAACTTGAAAGGAAAAATAGAGGAATGGGAGGCCCATTGAGGGCTTTGAAAGTCTCTGACATATTCCTGGGAGTTGAGAAAGCCACAAAAATTCTATATAGACAATTTTAAGGAATTTTCACTTTTCACAGTTTTATTTACTTGTGATCAACTGTGGTTGAAAAATATTAAATGGAAAGTGTCAGAAATATGCAATCTGTAAGTTTTAAGTTGCATGCTCTTCTGAGCAGGGTGATAACATCTCACACTGTCACACTGTTCCACTCTTCTTTGTGTCTAGCATTTATGTTGTCTATACTACACGCCCAGTACTCACTTAGTAACTGTCTTGGTTATTAGGTCAACTGTCTCAGTATCTCAGTGCTTGTGGTTAAGTAATCCTTATTTTGCCTAATAATGGCCCCAAATGTCAAGAGCAGTGATGCTGGCAATTCGGATATGTCAAAGATAAGTGAAAAGGTTTATAGGTATAAGAAAAACAATAACAACAGCACTTAGGGCTCAGTACTATCCATGGTTTCAGGCTTCCACTGGGGGTCTTAGAACATATCCTCACATATATGGGGGAACTATTGTACACACAAATCAACTGTATTTTTAATTAGCAATGAATAAATAAAAAATAAAATTTAAAATGCCATTTCTTTTAAATAGCATCAAAAAGAATAAAATGCTTATGAATTAGTTTAACAAAAAAATTTGAAACTTATAAGCTGAAACTGAAAAGCATCATCGATTGACGCTAATGACTACCTAAATAAGTGGAAAGCCATTCCATGGCCATGGAGTGGAAGAAGTGATATTGTTGAGAAGACAATACTCTCCAATTTTATCTATAGACAATGCAATCTCTTTCAAAACCCAATTTGCCTTTCTTTGCAGAAATGGACAAGCTGGTCCTGAAATTAATGTGGAAATGCAACAGATCCAGAACAGTAAAAACAATCTTGAAAAGGAACAAAGTTGGAGAATTCACACTTCCCCATTTCAAATCCTACAACAAATCTATAGTAATCAAGACTATAATTTGCACATAGAATTGACAACTACTCCACTTGTCCACTTATTAAATGCATATTCCAAGGAAGTTGGCTCAAGTCTTATCTTTGATCATCTCCCCAAACCCCCTGAATTCTGGAGTAAGAGTCTCATTTAAAAAAAAGGCATTGGGGCATTGGGCTGATTTCTGGAGTGACGAAGCTGGAATGTCCACTCTTCCATATAATTATATGGAATAATAATTCCATATAATTACCCATACAGTATGGGTAAAAAACAAACAACAAACAACAAACAAACAAACAACAACAACAAAACCCAGGGGACATTTATACAATGGATTACTACTCTGCTATAAAAAGAAGAAAATTTACCCTTTGCAACAGCATGGATGGACCTGGAGAACATTATGCTAAGTGAAATAAGCCAGTCAGGGAAAGACAAGTACCATATGATTTTCCTGATGTGTGGACTTTGATGAACAAACTGAACTACCAAGCAAAATAAAGACAGACTCTTAGATAGAGAGTAGGCAGACAGCTCTGGGGTGTGTGTGTGTGTGTGTGTGTGTGTGTAGTGTTAGGGGGAGGGACGGAGGATTGAGAAAAAAAAAAGAGAATTCATGGACAAGGACAACAACATAGTGATTGTGGTGAGTGAGGGGGGTGAGTGGAGGTGGAAGAGAACATAGATAAGATAAATGGTAATGAAGAAAAATAAATAAAATGGAAAAAAAGAAAAGACAGGGTTGTACTGGCATAAGAATAGACATATAAATCAATGGCATAGAATTAAAAGTCCCCAAATTTATGTTTGATTTTTGACAAGTATGCTAAGACAATTCAGTAGGGAAAACATAGCCTTTTCAACAACTGGTGCTGGGACAATGGGATACCCACAGGCAATAGAATGAAGTTGTATCCCTATATTTTGTATTCATATAAAAAAATTAACTCACAGTGGATCGTACATCTAAATTTAAAAACACTAAATATTTGCAACATTGAGTTAGGCATGGTTTCTTAGAAATAATAATAAAAAATGAGCAATAATAAAAAGTATAAATAAATTGGAATCTTCAAAATTAAAAACTTTTATGCTTCAAATAACATCAGTGAAATAAAAACAACCCAGATAATGAACGAATATTTGCATATCATATATCTGGTAAGAGCCTAGTATCCAGAATACATAAAAACAAAACAAAACAAAAAACAAAAAAACTCTTACAACTAAACAATAAAAAGACAAGCTAATTAAAAAGGGGACAAAGGATTTGAAAGAACTTTCTCAAAAAAAGTTATACAAATAGTCAATTAGCACATAAAAACATGCTCAGCATCATTAGTCATTAGGGAAATGGAAATCAAAACCTCAATGAGATATCATTTTATAACCACTAGAATGTCTGTGATCAAAAAGAGAAACAGTAGTAAGTGTTGGCAAGGATGTGGAGAAATTGGAAATTTCTCACTGGTGGGAATATAAAATGTTGCAGCCACTTCAAAGATAGTTTGGCAGTTCCTCAAAAATTCAACATAGTGATACCATATGGCAGAGAAATACCATTATTAGATATATAATTTAGAGAACTGAAAACATATTTTCATGCAAAAATTGTTTATATGAATGTTCATAGCAACATTATTCAGAGTATCTAAAAGTAGAAGCAAGCCAAGTGTCCTTCAATTAATGAATGTTCAAATAAAACCTGACATATGTATACAACGGAATATTATTCAGCCATAAAAAGAGTGAATTCTGCTATATGCTGCAACACGGATGGACCTTAAAACATTATGCTGAGGGAAGTCCATCACGAAAGGCCACATATGTAGCATTGCATTTGTAGGAATGGTCCATAGGCAAATTTATAGACATAAAGTGAATTAGTGCAGGGGTATAAGTGTAAGAGATGGTGGGTGTGGGGATTCTTTTAAGGGTGATAAAAATGTTCTGGAATTAGAAGTGGTGATGGTTGCAAAACTTTGTGAATATACTAAAAACACTGATTATATGCTTTTAAAGGATGAATTTTATGGCATGTGAATTATATCTCAAGAAAGCTATTTTTTCTCTAAGTCATTCCCCAGCTGTTCTCAATTAATGCTCTCAGATCATTGGTTGATGAATGACTCGGCAGAACTCAGGAGGTTCTAACTTATATTTTTAAGAGCCAAACTGTTTTTGCAACACAGCAAACATATTAAACAGAATGTAATCATCACATATCACTAGTATCGACCAGATAAACAAAACAGATTTCCTCACAGACACCATATGGAGATGGGATTACCCGTAAATACCAAGTTACTTTGGTCATTTTACACTGAGCTTGAGTTGGCAGAGAAAAAGAGGAAGGGAGGTAAGGCAGACTATCCTAAGCCTGATGATTCTGCCCTTGATTAGCAAAAATAAAGAAGGCTTTCCTTAGATGCTTAACTGCCCAGCCTGGCTCCCTCTACTGATTACCTACAGCAGATTAGATTGTGAGATTTCACTGTGATTAAATTAATTAAAATCTGTCTCCTTAGAATCCTAAGTAAAGTCTATATCTCTCAGAGTTTAAGCATTTCCCCCTTAAGCTGGAGAATTCTTAATAAGAGACTGCTGTGTCCTTGAAAAGGAAAAACTAGGCTCTTCTATGTCCTGATCAAAGATGATAATCAACAAAGGAGTCAAGCTTTTGGTAATGAAAATGACTTTAAACCTGAATTATTTATTTATACTTCTTGTTGGTCCATTTTGTTCTTTTACAGGTAAATATCTTTGTTTATTTAATGCTCACATTTTATGCAAACATTCTAATACTGACATTTTATTCCCAGCCCCTTGGATGATATTATAAATCAATAATATCCTACTGGCATGCTTTTAATCACCGTTAAATATAACTAGGTGCATCAGTAAAAAGAGGGGGCATATAAGGAATTTCAACATTTTAGTTTTTAGGGGCTCATATTTGTATTTTGCTCCGTGTTTGCTAATTTAAGTTCTACATGCTGATATGCTAATATATCTTGGTGTACCAAGGCTGTACCTGGAGGAAATGTAATTGTAAGATTGGATTGCAATTTAAATATTCCACAGGAACAAACTAAAGATCTTGTTTATTTTATGCATTGACAAGTTGTTTCAAGGAGGTGTTCAAACATCGTAGATCCAGTGTAACTCTTCCTCCCGATGAATCCCGTTTGCCATTTGACAATTACTCTGCTTTGGGCATATTTATCTTATGACAAATAAGAGGGCAAAGAGGAAGGCTCTGAACTGCCATCTACAAACTCAATATCTGATATCAGACTCAACATTTTCAGGAATCTGAGGGCAGAACTTGTTTGTTTAGATGTGATTTGTATGATTTGTGCTGTGGGATTCCCATGTAGATACGAATATGGTAACCTTGAAGGGTAGTTTAGATTTTCTGTTGCTTTTCCCTAATGACTGCTTTTTGTGAAAGAATGCATATGAATTTCAAGTTAGAAGGAGCAATGTCTAGAACTTTGAACTTATGGTGGTGACTGCGGTTGTCCAGCCTTGTCCTAAACAATGGAAAGATGTGAAAATGTTTCTAAGGTGGAGAAGAATTGTCCCAGTTCCATTCAGCTACATGAGTCCGGAAAAAAAAAGAAAAGAATAAATTAGTAGGAAATTGGGATTGGCTTAATTTTGGAATAACTAAATCTAAAATGGGAGTGACATTTTCAGAATAAATCCCTGAAAGTTTTGGAGAGTGAAGCCAGTAATTTTAGGGTAGTAGGTTCCCAGCATGCATGCACACACGAGTTATGAGAGTATTCCCACATCCCACCCAAGACAGACCACACTAATGGAGCAGGACAAACTTTCCTGTTAAACCCTAAGGTCATGTGTGATAGACTCCAAGATAGCCCCAGTGACCCCCCCTCCCCCACCCTGATCCCCTCCATGAAGTTCCCTTGGGTAGTTCCCTCCCATATTGTATAAGGCTGGTCTCTTTCACCAATAGAGTACTGCAGAAGTAGAATATAGAAGAAAAAGTAAATGTGTGATTTCCGAGGTTGGCAAAAAAGACATGTGACCACTGCCTTGCTCTCTCTTAGGTCTCTTCCTCCCAGGCAGCCAGCCCTCACATCTTGAGGACCCTCAAGCTGTGGTGAGGCCTCCTCCTCACAGCCAGCACCAACTGACCAGTCTCCTGTGTGCCATCTTGGATCCTCCAGCTATCATCACACCTTCAATCGAGGCACCCTTGTGAGAGGCCTGAGCCAGAACCACAGTGAAGCTTCTCCTAATTTCCTGACCTATAGAAACTACAAGAGGTAATACATGTTTATGGTTGCTTTAAGCTACTGAATTTGGGGATAATTTGTTAGAAAGTAATGTTTGAAAGATTAAATGAGGAAAATAAGTCAGGGAAGAGAAATAGGTCCATAAAGGGTATATGCATGTGGACAACTGGGCTCAGTCCCAGTGGAGAGAGAGCCTTTGAAGATTGTTGAGTTCATACCTGAGAATTATGTCAGCAGGGATGGGGAACCATGTGTATTTTTCCAGACTCCCATTCTTCTTCTTCTTCTTCTTCTTTAATTTATTTTTATTGATTTCAGAGATGAAGGAAGAGAGAGAGAGAGAAACATCAATGATGAGAGAGAATCATTGATTGGCTGCCTCCTGCATGCCTCCACTGGGGATCAAGCCTGCAACCTGGTATGTGCCCTGACGGGGAATTGAACTGGGACCTCCTGGTTCATAGATGGACGCTCAACCACTGAGCCATGCCAGCTGAGCTCCTATTCTTCTTTGGATGAAGGTTGCCCATGGGGTTATTAAATCCTCAGTACTCCCAGGCTCCTTTGCCCTTGGGCTCCTATGGAATCAGAGAAAATCTCATTCAGAAGAGCAGAATGCTGCCCGTGGTTGAACTGGGAGGCTGTCAGTATGTGAAAGACTGTTCACTGAGGCCACATGTGAGCTCGGGTGGACTGACTGGACTGGGGTGGATCATGGAGTGGGGCCTCAATAGCGTCTGCCACATGGCCCCAGTTTTGTTCACTGCCACACTTTCAGCAGCCCCTCCCAATCAATTAGAGTCGCGATTTGAGACGAAGTGCTTTACTCTTCTAAAATATACTCCCCTCTCTTTGTTCTGTCCCCTCCACTCACTACTTTCCACCTTGTGAATTCTTAACATTTAAAGGTCAAAGGTTACCTACCCAGTGAACCTTCCCTAATAACGCCTGCCCCCTTTGCCTGGCTAAGTTAGCCTCCCTGTCTTCGCTGGTCCCTTGCTTTCAATAGTCACATGGATTGTAATCATTTCGTTATGTGTTTATCTTCCTCACTAGCGTGTCAGGGAACTTCTGCTCATCTTTGTATTTCTAATGTCTGGCATATATTAGGCCCTCAAAAATGTCAGCCAAAAGAGCAAGACTGGAGGACTTGAGGTCAAGGTGCAAAGCTGCTCAGTGTTCCACATTATTCTCTCAGAGTTTATTCTTCCTGCAGAGGTATTCACAGACAATGGCTTCACTCAGCGTAAAAGAAACATGTTTACATATTTTTTTCTTTTTGGACTGCTTTGTATAGAAAGAGTAATCCATGTGAAAATAAAGATTCTGTTAAACTGAGGTTTGGAAGATAACATTTTAAGCCTCAAACCATCCAATTTTTGAGTTTATTTACTATATGTATTTTTAAAATAGGTGTATTCTACTGGCTTGGTAGAGAAATTTTTTTACTTAAAAAAAAAAAAAGGACTCTCCATAGCAAAGTCATGGAATGGCTACACTGCCATGTTAAATGTGGCATGAGGTTTGGTTCCTATTATTAAAGTTTAAAGGATAATGTTTATATGGGGGGAAGAGGGGAAGTGACCAGCACTATTTCAAAGCTGGCATTGTTTCTAAAGGTCTCTGGGGAATGTAACCATCCCCAAACAGTAACAGATGTCACTCCCCTGTCCTGGACTGACCCAAGGCCCTTCCCCATGGTTCACTTATGTAGTGACTTAGCCCTTGTGGATGTCCTCATCTTTCCCTTCAGGGCAGAACAAAGAGAAGTGGGTTTCATTTGGGCTTTTTGTTTTGTTTTGTCTTTATCCCACCAGAGCCACCCCAGGGCTCACCTTTAGAGCATCTCAAAGTTGCTGGCCCCAGGAGAATCCCTTCTGTCCATGCCAAGAGTTAAAAGGAGCCAGTGCCTTTTCCAGGGGGCATCATTAAAGGTGCTAACAGATGGTGATTTCAGCTTTGTCATTCAAGGACTTCTCAAACAGCCACCTGATGTCCCTGGGTTAGAGCTTTTCTTTCAGCCTTTGCTCATTACAGGTTAGCTCTGTTTTGTGAATAAACCTTTGAGGAAACTTGAGAGCTTTTTTTTTTGGAAACCTAAGGAGTAGAAAACTTGAAATGCCTAAACTCCAAATTATTCATTTGACCTTATTCCCCATTACCATGGTGCAGGGAAGGCAATGACAGCTGCTAAGTATTTTCTGTGCTCTGAGAAGGTGCTGTCTCTTTAAAAAATTAACCATTAATTCTATTGTAATTATATGTACACACATCATTTTCTACTGTGGTCTCTGTGAAAGGGGGCAGCAATAGAATTTGGGGAACCAGCTAGTGTTGTAAGAAATATTAATCAGGCTCTGTTAACCATGATTGTTTTATTCTGATTAAAGAAGGCACTTCTACCCTGGCTGGAGCTGCCCTGGAGATGCAGGCCTTCCTCCCCATTTGGAGCTGCTTGTTATCATAGAAAGATGAACAACTTTGCTGCAGAAACCAGAATCGCCAGCCCTTTGAAGGTCCCCAGCCCTTTTGCAGACCTGCAGGCCTTTGCAGACCTCCAGCCTGCTTACCTGTTAACTGCCCATCTGGCACTCCTTTTGGCTATTTCCCCTGTAACCTCAGCCCTTGCACATCACTAAGCCCTTTGAAGACCCCTAGTCCTTTTGCATATTGTAAACTGCCCTTTTGCCTACTTTTCCTTTGTTCTTTTACTATATAAGCAACTGGCTTATGGTGGGGTGCAGAGCAGATTTCTGTGGCTGACCTGCTGCTCTCCCATACTGCCGGCAATATTGGAATAATGCTCATATATGATTCAAACTTGTTTCTGCTTCATTGGTTCGAGTAGTGACAGGCAGCATGGATCCATTGTTTGTCCGGTTACATCTGTACAAATCCTTAAAATTTGATGTTAAAAATTTATATCATGTTTGGATCTTTTGAATTCTTTTATTTATTACATACAAAACGGATATAACAAATCTAATAAAATATATTCAAAACTCTTTCTTTCTATAGTTACCTATAGTAGAGACAAAGAATAAATGCCAGTCTCTTAGGATTTACATTTTCAGTAATGGTTTGGGACTCATCTGACTGCAAGTAAAACATAGACATTTTAAAATTCAGCTGGATTCATTTTGCTTCAGTTCTAGTTGACACAACCTAATTTTGTTGGGGCCTGATTCAGTTAGGACTGTAATATTTGACTATGCTCAACAGTAAATAGAAAAGTAGCATCATGTTTATCTCTGAGTATCCTTTACAATTCCACTTTAAGCAAGTAGGAAGTGACCTGGTATAGAGATGGCTGTCAAGGACATGCCTCGTATTTGCTGACCAAGCATTCCTTCCCCTTTCCTTAGAGAACAGCAGCCCAAGTATCCATTTAGGTACCACCAATCTCTAATTATTAATCTTCCTCATCACTTCCTCTAACAGAGACCCAAGTTTGGCTGCCTGCCACCACAAAAAGCCAAACTCCTCAGACAGATGCTGGTGAAAAGGAAAGAGGTTTATTCAAATGCCTGTCACCTGAGAAGGTGGGAACTCTTGCCACAAAGCCCATCTCAACATTCTAGTGCAGGCAGAGGTTTTTATAAGGAGGGAGAGGGAACAAAAAAATTAAGAGGCGTGAGTTGAATAGTTCTCTAGATGCAGCACAGCACAGTCCATTCAAGGCTCTCCTAACTGGTCAAGTGATGGTCTGGTGTGGGTCATCCTGGTCTTCATCATCCTGGTTCTACGTTTGAAGGTCATAAAATCTCCTAGAACTGGGACGACTTAAGGTTGGAGTCTGTATCTTCTGGAATTAGTTCCTAGGATTCTTATACAAACAGGCTGTTTATCTACAAGCTACATAGTCAGAGTCAGCATTTACAGAAACAATGTCAAAGGAATGGTGGGGTGAATTACAGTTTTTCACTGTCACACTCTCAGTTGAAGATAATTCTATTTTAAGTTCCAAGGTTGGGCCCAAGACTCAGGCTGTATCAATCCAAAGATCTCATTTCCCCTGATCCCAATGATTATTTGTTCAGGGATGTATGTGCACCTATCCTAAATTAGGCAGATCAAAGCCTCCTG
>NW_006383017.1:6355666-6358848 GCF_000327345.1 Myotis davidii | reverse complement strand
CCTTCAGGTGGCATTCAAACTAATGCACAGAACTGCCTGGGTGATCCTTGGCAGGATGGAATGTGACTAATGCAGACTTGACTGAGTCCTGGGAGGTGGAGTAGGGAGATGCCCAGCTCTGGCTGTCACTCTAGTTCCTTGATTCAAACACTAATTTCTGGCAATTATTTTTTATTTATTATTTTGGACGAAGGAAGCCAGAGTGAATATAGAACATGTGTCTGGGTTCTTGCCCCTGCTCTGTGTTAGCCCACAACTGGTGCAAATCCTTTCCAGTGCTAAAAGCTTCAGCTTCTTCTCTGTGGGCTGCAGTTTCTTCTGTGTTGAATCTAGGTCAGTCAATTTCATACTGTTTTGAGGGGCTCTTGACTCAAGTTCTTGGGGAGGAATTAACTTTAGGAAATAAAGGAGACCGAGTCATCATAGTTTGGGTGTCCCTACTGTATTCTCCACACAAACACAGCCTCCTTCGTTATCAACATCTCCCACCACAGTTGGTACATTTCTTACAATTGATGAACCTATGCTGACACATCAAAATCACTCAAAGTTTACATTATGGTATACGCTTGGTGTTTGGGCAAATGTATAATATGTTCCATCATTATGGTGTCATACAGAGTATTTTCACTGCCCTAAAAATCCTCTCTGCTTTGCCTATTTATCCGTCTTCCCTCCATCCAGCAACCATTGACCTTTTTAGTGTCTCTATAGTTTTGCCTTTTTCAAAATGTCATATAGTTGGAATCATACAGAACATAGCCTTTTCAGATTGACTTCTTTCATTAATAATATGCATTTAAAATAGCTTTGTGTCTTTTCATGGTTTGATAACTAATCTCTTTTTAGTGCTAAATAATATTCCATATTATGGATGTTCCACAGTTTGTCTGTTCAGCTACGGAAGGACAATTTGTTTACTTCCAAGTTGGGCAATTTATGGTGTTATAAACGTCTGTGTGCAGGTTTTCGTGTGGACATACATTTTTAACTCCTTGGGGTAAATACCAAGGAGCATGATTGCTGATCATATGGTAAGTGTATGTGTAGTTGTATATGAAACCGCCAAACTGTCTTCCAAAGTGGCTGAACTGTTCTGCATTCCCACAGCAATGAATGAGCGCCATTGCTGCATGTCTTTGTGAGCACTTGGTGTTGTCAGCGTTCTGGGTTTCCACCCCTATATTAGGTGTGCACTGGCATCTTGTTGAATGACATATGTGGAGCATCTTTTCATATGCCTACTTGCCATCTGTATATCTTCTTTGGTGAGGTATCTGTTAAGGTCTTTGGCCCATTTTTAAATTTGGTTATGTGTTTTCTTAATGTTGCATTTTAAGAGTTTTTTTAATATATATGTTTGGATAGCAGTTCTTTATCAGATGTGCCTTTTACAAATGTCTTATCTCTGTCTGTGGCTTGTTTTCTTATTCTCTTGACATTGTCTTTCAGAGAGCAGAGGTTTTTATTTTTAATAATGCCCAGCTTCTCAATTTTTTTTTTCATGGATTTTGCTTTGGTATTGTATCTAAAAAGTCACTGTCATACCCATGGTCATCTAATTTTTTTTCCTACGTTGTCTTCTAGGAATTTTTAGTTTTGAGTTTTATACATTTAGGTTTGTAATTCATTTTGACCTTATTTTGATGAGGGTGTAAGGTTTGTGTCCAGGTTCATTATTTTGCATGTGAATGTTCAGTTGTTCCAGCACCATTTGTTGAAAAGACTATCTCTGCTTCATTGTATTACCTATGCTCCTTTTTCAAAGATCAACTGACTATATGTATGTGGGTCTACTTATGGGTTCTCTATTTTGTTCTACTGATCTATCTGTTATCTCACTGCTTTGATTACTGTAGCTTCATATTAAGTCTTGATGTCAGGTAGTGTAAGTCTTCCAACTTTGTTGTTCCTCAGTATTGTGTTGACTATTCTGGATCTTTTGCCTCCATATAAACTTTAGAATCAGTTTGTTGATGCCCATAAAATAATTTGCTGGAATTTTGATTGGCATTGCATTAAATCTATAGATTAAGTTGGGAAGAACTGATACCTTATTGAGTCTTCCTATTCTGAACATGGAATATCTATTTATTAAGTACTTTGTGAATTTTTTGATATATTTATTTGGTCTTATTTTCCCCTCAAAAATTATTTTTTTAAGGATAGTTTGTGTTACCAGTTGAAGCTTTAGTCTTATCTGGGTGTTCTGTTAAATATTGATGCAGGAAGTGAGAGCCATCTCTCTTTGTTTTAACTGCTGTCTCTTCCATGCCAAGACATTCATATTACTTCTGTGTTCTGTCCCAGCTCTGTGCCAGGCATGTGCTGGGTGCTTGTACATGTATTAGCAGTGGCGTATTGCCTAGGGCCAAGCAGAGTAGGGAAACTTTATCACTTCTCATCTCTAGGTTACAAATGGGAGATTTCTAGAAGTTAAGTAACTTGCCTCAAGATATCCAGCACTTAACTATCAAAACAGAGGTTTGAACTGGGATTTGATGTATCAGAATTCAAGGTATTGCTTTGTCCTTATAATAGCTCCCTGTTCAGTAAACTCGGCCAGCCGATAAGAACGTTTTGTTGGTCCACATAGAAGTTTTCACTAGGCTCCAACAAAATATAGAAATTGGAAAAGAAAAGTAGCATTTTCTCTTAATTCAATTAGCTTAGCCAGAGCATGAAGTTACATACACTGTACAAATGCAGTTGCAGATAAAGATTCACCCTGTTCTAATGTGGAAGATCTTTTGCTGCTGCTGCTGCTGTGGAAGAGGCGACTTAACCCATCTGAGAAGAAGGTGTCTTCCTGAAAGATGGCAGTAAATATCCCCTCTCACTTCCTTGAAGTAGAATTTAAGCCTTTTGTTTCAACACCCAAGCCCTTCCTCTTCTGAAGGAATGCCAACCACAGTTTTGCTCTCTGAATTTAGATTCTACTCTAAATGAGTCGGTAAAGTTTTCCAAGTGTGCCAAACAAAGGAAGTAGGATTTGGGGGGCAGAGGGTGGGTAGTTATGTAGTATAATCTGTGGGAAAGGAAAGCACCATGAAAGGTGTCTGAAACCAGTGACTCTGGGAGGAAAGGTGTTGTGCCCAGATTTCAAGATTCCCAAGGGCCCACCAGGGAGCCAGCGAGTCCGATGCAAAAGCAAAGAGTCATTTATTTCAAACCTAGGTTTG